>NC_043705.1:38159035-38502292 GCF_006229205.1 Suricata suricatta | reverse complement strand
TTTAGCCACTCTGACTGGTGTGAGGTGGTATCTCAGTGTGGTTTTGATTTGTGTTTCCCTGCCCCTCCTCTGCTCATGTTCTGTCTCTTTCTGTGTCTCACAAAAACAAATAAAATGTTTAAAAAAAATGATAGCATCGTTTTTTTAAACATTTTATTTGTTTTTGTGAGACACAGAAAGAGACAGAACATGAGCAGAGGAGGGGCAGAGAGAGGAGACACAGACTCTGAAACAGGTTCCAGGCTCCGAGCTATCAGCCCAGAGCCTGATGTGGGGCTCAAACCCATTAACTGTGAGATCATGACCTGAGCCGAAGTCGGATGCTTAACTGACTGAGCCACCCAGGTGCCCCTGCTCTCAGCCTTTTAGAAAGCATTTAGAACACAAGGATCATCAGCCTTTGACTTAATAATTTTACTTGGAAATTGATCTTGAGAATTCAATATGGATGAAGCTTTAGTGTGAAGATTTTCATTACAGTATTATTTTTAGGAGTGGAGATGGGAAACTATATAGATGTCTGACAGCAGGGGTTGTTTAGGTGGAAGATTGAATAAGCATTTTCTATTATGTAATGCATGTCTATAAAGAGTTTGTGTATAAGGAGTATATGTCTATAAATGTGATAGAACATTGTATATAAAATGTATTTTAATTACATTAAAATTCCAAATAACTGATGCCTCAATTCACCCTTGAATGAAAATACTCCAAGTGTGAATTACCATTTGTTAGGGCTCCACCATATTTCAGGGGCTTTGAATATTTTATCTCTAATTCTTACAACAATCCTGCATGGTAGATATGGTAGATATAATTATGCCCATTTTATAGATGAGAAAATGGGGTTGAGAGAACCAGGTAGCTTTTCTGAAACACCAGCTAGTTATGTACATGTGCCTGGCACTAAAACCTGCACTTTCCTGCCAAACAGGCTCTTTTCCTTGTTTGACTGAAGCTTCTTATCTGTTTTGTTTTTTAATTACAAGAACAGTTTTCTCAATTTTTCTAAGTTTTTGTGTTTATTTAGAGACATAGATGATTTTAATAATGATCATAAACCTGGTCGAAAGAAAACAGTGCAACCATTACAAGTTAGCTCACTCTGAACCTCAGTTTCTATCAAATAAATAACCCCTACCCCTGCTCACTTTATAAGGTTCTCTATTGAAACTCATGTGAACATGTTTCAAACCTTTTGAAGTTATAAAAGAAGAGATGCTCAAGTTTTAAGTGCTCTTATCCTAACTTCTTAAATAAAAAATTTTATTTACTTTAGTTATGTATTAACTATCATTATTACTTTAAATAGTACAAGAACTAAAAACCTTCAATAAAATGAATGTTTTCTCAGTCACAGATTTTAATGTCTGTCTCAGTTAAGAAATGGGAGGGTCATTGTTTTTGCACAGTTGATATGGAAAATGAAGCACATGTCCAACATTCTTTGGGAAAGGAAGTCGAAGGCTTCCCTATCAGATGTTTTGGAAAGAAGGTAGCGGTGGAATAGGCTGGGAGTGCCAGTGCAGAGCTTTCCAAAAGCACTTTCATTGATTCTTGTTGAATATTCATGGACTTGAAACTTTCTGCCTTTGAACGTCCATTCTCTGAGTCTGGCACACTGCAGCCAATGTTTTTCTGGTTGTTTTCCTCAGGGTTTTGTGGTGGTGTTTTTGCTGCACATTGCATTGTGTGAGTGAGTGAGTGAGTGAGTGAGTGAGCGAGCGAGTGAGCAAGCGAGTGAGGTGTGTGAGTATGTTCAATAAAATGAATGCACAGCCAGATCCTGGGCATTTATAACGCATTGCCTTCGGGGGCTGTTTACTCTGGACTCTCTCCAGGATACCAGAGTCCTTTTAGATGATTCCTCCTGACAAAAGGACAAGGCCTGGCTCATCCTCAAAGATTATTCAGATTATGCACTTTGCCAGTTTATTTGCGTTTTACCCCAGGGGGCACCCGGCAAGCCCCCAGAAAAACTTAAGAGATGTGAACATCTTGCATCTTGCTCTTTCTGCACCCAAAGAGAGCCTCCTGACCAGTTTCTAGAGAAGTAAGTAGAAGTGTTTGACTGGGCCAGTTACAGCTTGACGTTCCCAGAAAGTTCAAAAGGTTGTTTAGTCAGTGACTCCCTCCTGCCACCTGCTTGTGTGCAGCTACAATTTTAACTGCAGGACTGCCTGCTGCCTGGATCACTTAAGGGAAGGTGCCTTCAGAGTGCAGTGCAATGTGGGGAACTTGCTAAAAAGAAGTGACTTCTTTTTCTTCATTAAGAGAGAGGGAGAGAATGTGGCATGGAGTCAAAACATCAATTAAATATACAATTGGCTCCATTTACATGATAAGCTTTGAGTACAGCCTTAGACACTGAATAGGAGCTTTCTCCCTGCACAGGATGCGACAGTGAAGTGGGGTGCTTCAGGCTGGCTGGAGACTGCTCAGGTCCTTCTCTCTCAGCTGTAATAACATTCACTGTGATGTACATCCCACCAAGAGCATTCAGCCTTGGAGGAAGTTTAGTTTGGCTGATTTAAACTTAAAAAAGGGAAAGGAAGGCTTTTTTCCCCCCCTGTTTTTTCCTCAAGATTAGGCTGCAGTTTTGAATTTGTTGTTGTAGTCACCGGTACTTATTTATATGTGGAAAATGTATTCCTACATGTTGATTACAACCTTTGGCAGACTCTGGTAAGATCACAGCTGAAATAGGAGATGATCGTAAATTGTTTCTGTGAGTGCGTTATTTATTTTCTTATTGGACCCTTTTTTCTTTGTATAGCACTTGGGTGGGTATGGTCAAGAGATAGGTTTAAAAAATTTACGTAGAGAAGACAATTTTCAGGAAACTGGAAAAACAGGATGCGGCAATAAAGGAGTGGATGTGTACAAGAATGGCAAAAGTTTGCAAACTTTTTTTGATAGGACCAGGTAGCATAATTTTAGGCTTGTGGGCCATTCCATCTCCATCGCAACTACTCGACTTTATTATTACGGTGCAAAAGACAATGGCTGAAATTAAGGCATTGATAGGGTTGTGCTCCCTCTAGATGTGATAAGAGAGAATCCACTCCTTACCTCTTCCATCTTCTGGGAACTGTTGGTGTTCCTTTCATGTGGCCACCTCATTCCATTTTCTGCTCCATTTTCATATCATCTTCTCCTTTATGTGCCTGTGTGAAATCTCCGTTTGCCTCTCTCCTTCTTTTAAATGTGGAGCTCTTTATGAATTTGTGTGTCATTCTTGTGCAGGACCATACAGTTTTCTCTATAGTATTCCATTTTTAGTATGTGTATTGTGGAAGCCTCTCTCTTAGGAGGACACTGATGATGGCATTTAGGGCCACAGCTAAGCCAGCAAGACCCTTAAGTTAATCACATCTGGAAAGACCCTTCTTCCAAATAAGGTGACATTTATAGGTTCAAGGATTAGGACATGATAGCTTTGGGGGGCATTGTTCAACCTGTTACAGTCAGGGAAATTTTTGACTGTCAAAGTAAAAAACTTTGACACTTTATGAAAGAAAGCCATTAAGTCAGTTACTGACAAGAAAGGACTACCTTGACTGCTTTATATTAATGAAGATTTACTTAAGCCAAATAAAGGTGGAATCAACCAAAAAGTATTGGCTTCAGCCAGCAGGGAAAATCTGGAATAGGATGATTAGATAGGCAAACAACAAATGCTGTAGCATTTGGCAATTGTTGTGTTTAGCAAATGCATAAAATGACTTACGAAAAGAATTTGTATAAAATAAGGCAGGAAAATTTTTTTATCTATAGCATGGTCACAACAAGTGAAATATTCTTGTCCATAAAAAAAAAAAAAAGATGAGACAATAGAGACAATACACTAAAAAAATTATTCTTGGTTGGGGTGCCTGGCTGGTTCATTTGGAATAGCATGTGACTCTTGATCTCCAGGTGAGTTTGAACCCCACAGGTATAGAGATTACTAAAAATGAATAAATAAAGTTAAAAAAATTACTAATAGTTGTGTGGAGGTAGTGGGAATACAGGTGATTGAGTTTTTCCCTCCTCTTTTCTATATTTTCTAAAATTTTAATAAAAAGTATATATATTGCTTAAATTAAAGGTATATTGTACGAATAAATCAATAGCATTATATTGTTAGATTGTAATTATTTTTATTTATTTTATATCATTTCAATTAATTTCTTAAAAAAATTTTTATGTCTTTTATTTTTTTTTGAGAGACAGAGACAGTATGAGCAGGAGAGGGTCAGAGAGAGAGACACACACAGAATCCGAAGCAGGTTCCAGGCTCTGCACTAGCTGTCAGCACAGAGCCCGATGCGGGGCTCAAACCCACGAACCATGAGATCATGACCTGAGCTGAAGCCGGCTGCTTAACTGACTGAGCCACCCAGGCACCCCCATTTCAATTAATTTCTATCTCAGTTTAGTGTATCATGAAACTATACAGAAAAGCCAAAGATTCTGCCCAAATTTTTTTGCTTTCAAAGAAACCCAAAGTCCTCATGTTGTCACTAGTTATCTTTCTGAAATACAGATTGTGACATACATGATACTTCTCATCAAAAACATTTAATATTTCTCTCTTGCTTTAGAAAATCTTTCCTTCCTCCCTCCCTTCCTCCCTCCTTTCTTCTTTCTTCTTTTCTTTTTTCTTTTCTTTTCTTTTCTCTCCTTCCTTCCCTCCTTCCTTCCTTCCTTCCTTCCTTCCTTCCTTCCTTCCTTCCTTCCTTCCTTCCTTCCTTTCTCTCCTTTCCTTTCCTTTCCTTTCCTTCCTTCCTTCCTTCCTTCCTTCCTTCCTTCCTTCCTTCCTTCCTTCCTTCCTTCCTTCCTTTCCTTCCTCTCTTTGCTTTCCTGGCTCTCAGAGTTCTCCATGACCTCATCCACATCCTTTTCTAAGTCCCCAGCACTGGGCGCCCACTACATTCAGTCATGTGCCTCTTGTACCCATCTTTGCCCATTCCTTAACCTTTTATGCTTTTCCCAAAGCTGATCTCTAACACAGGATTCTCACTGTGCTCCCAGATGGAAGGGCAGCATCGGTTTCACTTGGAAACTTACTAGAAATGCAGATTCTCAGGTCTCACTCTATACTTAGTGAATCAGAAACTCTTGGGGGTGAGCCTATTTAATAGATGCATGTATTCTAGGTAATTTTGATATGTGCTGAAGTTTGAAAGCCCATGGGGTATCTCTCTTTGTTCTTACTTTCCTCATTAATGTATTCTTATATCAGTGGCGATCATCATTGCTAGAATTAACCATCATATTATTCTTCCTAGCGAATTAGTTTGTAAATCAATTAAATAAGCCTGAATGATGCCAGAAATTGGCTTTGCAAATGAGTAACATACCTATAGTCTTATGATTTTCTTGCTGAATCAATCATTTTTTTCTTTCTTTTTTTTTTTCAGGGACGGAAGGACACAGGAGGAGCGGGGAGAGACAGAGAGACAGAGAGACAGAGAGAGACAGAGAGAGAGAGAGAGAGAGAGAGAATCTTAAGCAGGCTCCATCCCCAGTGCAGAGCCCAAGATGGGGCTTGAACCCACAAACCATGAGATCATGACCTGAACAAAAATCAGGGCTTGGACACCCAACAAAAAGAGCCACCCAGGTGCCCCTCTAAGTCATTTTTTTCATTAGATAAGCTGTTCTCCTGTTTGTGTGTATTTTATCCATACAAGTCAAAAAACCTGGGCAATAATGAACATCCCTTAGTAATGATCCTCTGGATCACTTATTCTTAAGTCCTCAAATTCCTGCTTTTTTTTTAAATTTTGAGAGAGAGAGAGAGAGAGAGAGAGAGAGAGAGAGAGAGAGAGAGATGCTCTAACAGTAAATTAGCTATTCAGTTTGGTTCCCTCCCTAGAGGATATTTTCAGCAGTTCCTCCCAGGTGCAAAGGGCAAGGCCTCTCTGAGAGTCTGAGCAAAAGGGCTTTGTGAACTGTAAAGCTGAATGCAAATGGTGATTCAGTAAGACACCACAGCATGGGCAAGTCTCCTGAGCAGTCCCAGGAGAGACTTTTTTGCCTTCTTTTTGTCATTTGAGTTCTCAAAATTGTTCTCAGCTTAGAGCAAATCAACCTCAAATGTCTATGATTAAAATTTCCACTCTGAAAATCTGAGCAATTTAGGAAATGTAGGAATTGGACCATCTGGAGATAATTTATAAATAACACTTGCATTTCAAATTGCCTCTGTCTTCCCAAAGAGTCCTCTGTCCTGTCAGTGGGACTGCTGCCAAGGCCCAAACTGCTAAATTGGGCCAGTAACACTGAAGTCGCTGGTGGGAGCTTCTTATCTCTGATTTGTCTAAGAATTTGGGACGCTTCATTGAAGCATTTGTTTTTCCTCATGTAAAATGTAGGCTAAAAGTTATTGGGTATCTTTAGATTGGGAAAGGTTTTCAGGATTTTAATGCATGTGATTTTAGCTTTTACTTTATCTACTGTTAAAATAATTAAAACTCGAATCAATACTAAATAGAATCCAAAATATCCTGGATACATAGGAAGATTTGGGGACATTAAAAATGACAAAGCCCTCTATTTCTTTTTCACTAAATCCTATTGACATGAGAGGGAGACATTAACACTATCTTTGGTCCTTCTCTTCTTTCAGGTCAGCACAACCTTAGCCACTGCAGTGTGTTTTTGAAGAGCTGTCCCTGATGTGTTAAACTGTACAGTGGTGCTTTATGGGGCCACTGTGGATAAGATCGTGCAGAGTTAATTAGCCTGGGTAATGATCCCTTGTACCATATGTCTGTGGAGTTGTCATATTGGTAGTCTTCTCTCACTTCTCCTAGTTGGAGCAGTTGAAGTCTCATGCCTGTTCATGCCTGGGGTTGTGTTGCATCTCAGACATCATTATTGCTTAGAGAAAGGCAAAGTTTAAAAATGATCAAGTTCAGGGATGTCTGGCTCAGTCGGTTAAGCATCCAGCTTTGGCTTAGGTCATGATCTCATGGTTCATGGGTTCAAGCCCCACATTGGGCTCTGTGCTGACAGCTAGCTCAGAGCCTGGAGCCTGCTTCGGATTCTGTATCTTCCTCTCTCTCTGACCCTTCCCTGCTCACGCTGTCTCTCTGTGTCACTCAAAAATAAATAAAAAACATTTTAAAAAATGATCAAGTTCAGAGAGCTCCGCAACCTGTAATCTCTGGGATTCCACCAGCTCCTACTTTTCACATCCAAAATACATACTTATAGCCCTTCTTTGCCCCAAGTGATGGGCTCCTGAGTTCGTATGTATGCCTGCAGTTGGGCTTTGTGGACTGGAGGTCTTTGCATTGCTTCTCAAGGATCTACTAATGGCAAATGACAAAGTTAATAAACTCATATAGGAGAGAGTCATATTGAATGCATTTTGTGAAAAACAAGAAATGTATAAATAGGGCTTTTCTGGAGTTGGGGTGAAAACTTTTTTCATTTGAGAAGGATACTGCATAACATACAGAGATGTGCTATTTCAAACCTGAAGGGTATGGTGTACATGTTGAGAAAGAACATATGCCCATTTCTGAGAACACTGTTTGGCCAGAAAAGCATCCCAGAAGGTAGTTTCATGATGGTACCCATCACTTTTTCTCTCTGGGTTCCATAGAGGTGTGTGTGTGTGTGTGTGTGTGTGTGTGTGTGTGTGTGGCCTTCACATCTTCCCTTTGTTCCTCTAACATTGTATAGCGTTGATTTTCAAGTGGATAAAGAAAGTTCCTATGGAAATGTATCAGCATTTCTAGAAGGAAATGTATGTATACTTTTTAAAAAATGGCGTTTAATATTATAGGAGAATTTCACAAACTTGGGAACCAGTGTAAGTCTACTGTACCTGTGATACAAGCAAACAAAGTAAGGTTTGATGAATTCTCTCAGCTTGAGGGAATCAGCATCAAAGAGCCTTCTAAGGGAGTGCCTGATGAGGGCAGGGTCTCATCTAGCTAGATGGGTCATTGTCAAGTGTTGGGTGGTTGAGAATTGCATTTAAATTTTTTTTTAATTTTTATTTATTTTGGAGAGAGAGAGAGAGAGAGAGACAGAGCATGAATGGGGGAAAGGGAAGAGAGAGAGAGAGAGAGAGAGAGAGAGAGAGAGAGAGAGAGAGAGAGAGAGAGAGAGAGAGAGAGAGAGAGAGAGAGAATCCAAAGCAGGCCCTAGGCTCTTAGCTGTTACCACAGAGCCTGATGTGGGGCTTGAACTTATGAACCACAAGATCATGATCTGAGCCAAAGTTGGATGCTTAACTTATTGAACCATTCAGGTGCCCTGCATTTTTGTTCGTAAAAGGGGGAAAGGATTATTTTTAAAGTTCAAAACACTTATGGGCAAAAATAGTAACAAGAAATGCCTGTATTTCTCTTATAGGATAAACTGAGACAGGAGTGCGCCTGCCATGGTAGGAGCAGCATATTCAGGGCCCATGTTATAGGATCCAAAAGAGAAAGGTAAGTGTTGTGTGTGAAGACAGCCATGGCTTCAATGACACAGACATTGCTTTCATTGCATGAATGCAGTTGCCCTAAAAAATGGAAACACAAAGAGGATTGAGGACAATGAATCCATAAGGGGCCTCAAAAGGGGGGGTCCTAGCTGAGGGTCCAGCTCCATTTTTCTTCAAGAAACATTTGTGATGCATGTGGAGAGGGTTGGAGGACAGAGGCTGCTTCCTAATGTCCACTCACTGATGGTGCCCTGGGCTAGGGGTGAGAGCAGAGGCCCCACCTGAGCAAGCAAATCGCAGAGGCTCTTCTTAGAACCCTTAGCAGGGAGGAGCTCTCTGTAGGTGACTCCATGGTGTCAATTCTGCAGGCCTTCTGAACCTACCCAGTCATGCTACTCCCACAGTCTTTGTGAGCAGAGGCTCTGGCGAACAAATAGTGAGTCAGATAGGAGTGGTGACATAGGAGACAGTATCAGAATCATAGCAAGGCAGGTTTAATAAGTGAGTTTTGACAGTGAAAGGAAGAGAACACCCAGTGAGCAGTGCCAGATCCAACAAAAGTCTCTATGTCCTCATAGCTGAAGATGGGAAGGGTGAGGACAACTAGACCCACTTTTAGTGGATAGCTGGAAGGACCCTGTGTTGGTCAGAAGAGAGGACCTCCCTATCATGCTATGCAAGGATAGCAAGCAGGACCAAGGAATACCAAGAGGTAGAAAAGCATAATGGGCACCATGTGACATTGGAGGTCATGCCTGGGCCATTCTGAAGCCTTGCAAGAGAGAAGAAGGATTTTGGAGAACTGCAGGCCAGAGAGTTCCCTTGTGGGTGTTCGCTTCTGGATTATGGTCTTGAAAGCTGATGACAGGAGCTAAGAGATGGGGCTGAGTACCTGTAATGGGGGAGAAACCACAGGGAATCCTAAGACACTGGGGGCATTTTGGGAAATGAAAGATGTGATTTACTGGTAGGGGGTCCAACAAGAAGTATGTTCTCCAAAAATGTAAGGTATTGCTAAGGTAGCACAGGGCAATAAGTCCTCTCCATTTTAAGGAAAACTGATCCATAGATTAGAAATGCAAATAAGTATTTTAGAAACCTCTTCCCACTTTCCATGGATATTGATATTTAGTGCAAGGATTGCTCTGACCTCAACTAGAGTGTCTACAAACCAAACCAGGCTGTCCCCCAAGCTCTGATTCCTTGCCAGCAGCCTGGATATGTTATCTAAAAGAGTGACCAGGAAAGAAGGACCTATGAAAATCTAGGCAGGGAGCACCTTCTTCAATTTTCTAAAATACAAGGTAAAAAGTGACAACATCCCAGAGAGATGATGTGACAGTGGAAGGAGCAGGAAGGAACAATAATCTCTGGCACAATTCTGGCCAGAATGCTAACCAGCCTTTTGAGAGAGCTTGGTACAAATGAAGAAGAGGTGAAGTACAAATAGTATTTTGTTGGGAATCATAATAAATAGGATCTTCCTAAACTCTTACTAACTGGCTTGGGACATTTGGGAAAGTAATTTAATGTCTGGAGACTTGATTTATTTCTGCATGTGAGAATTGAAGCAGGTGGTCCCTCAGCTCCTCTCTCATGCTGATATTCTATGAATCTGGGGTCCTGGGTAGTTTACAGACTGGAACACTCTCCCAGATTTTCCAGAGTGAATACTATACCTCTGATAGGGCTTCTGCCAACTCTGTGATTTTTCCCATCATCTCAGAGAATATCTCCACTTAAAAAGTGCTGGGGATGGATCCTTTTAGTACTAGTGAAGAGATTTCACCAGTCAGTGCTAAGTTTTCCCCATGGCCCTGTGTTTACATGAATTTTACTTTCAGCATGGTCCAAGCTACTCCCACCTCATTCATTCGCCAAGAAATACCTTCAGTTGGACGGTGGTACTGTTGCATAGCCAGACAAGCTAATCAGTCATTAAGGAGACCTAAACCCAGATACCAAGCCCAGCATCTCAGAGAAAGACTGTTGAGTTTTGCTTGGCTTTTCAGTCCAGTGATCAAGTAAAATGTTCTGGGTAGACTTTAACTATTACATAGCCCTTGTAATGATAGCGCTTTAACTTTGGAGCCCAAGGGAGATGTCACAGGTGCTCCAGTCTGTGCTCTGGGCCACCAGGACCTCCCCTAGGTCATGCCTGGTCTCCTATTCCAAAGCAGAACTGTTTTTACTCTATTCATAGCAGTGGACTCTGTACCAGAACTTTTGGGGTGTATTTCATCTCCTCATTCTTTTCTGGAACCCAGTATTCATTCATGTCTTTTTGGAATACCTACTTTGACGAAGGCACCTTGTGGGATACAATGAAAATTACTCCTTTGGTGTTCCTATTACATTTGTTTATTTGATCCTCTAACTCAGGAGTCAGCAAACCATAGCCCCTGCCCCACATCCAGCCCTCTGCTTGTTTAGAACAGTTTTTAATTTTAAAATGGTTGAAAAAGAATGAAAAGTATAATATTTGTTAAATGTGAACATTTTACTCAATCCAGACTTTAGTGTCCATAAACCTATAAATAAAACTATAGTAGAACATAGTTACAGTATGCAGAGTCTAGAGTGACCTGCAGTGACAATCCATCTTGTATAATCTCCTCCCCTTGATTGTGGGCAAAACCTGTAAATATAATGAGAATTCACTACTGTGATTATGTTACATTATATGGTAGAAGGGATTTTTGCAGGTGTAATTAAGGTTACTGATCAACTGACTTCAGGTTAGTTAATGGGAAAGTTACTCAGGTGGGCCTAAGCTAATCATATGAGTCCTTTAAAGGTAGGCTGGGAGGAGAAGAGGACGTTAGAGAGATGTCCTCCAGCTGGCCTGAAAGAGAGCAAACACTCACATTATGAACGGCTTTTGAAAGGCTTATGACCTGAGAGAGGCCTCTAAGAACTGAGAATGTCTCTCACTGACATGCAGCAAGGAGGCTGGGATATCAGTCCTACAACCCCAAAGAGAGCTGGATTCTTCCAAATCCTAAGTAAGCTTGGAAGCAAATTCTTCCCCAGAGCCTACAGATGATAGCTCTCTGGCCAGCACCTTCCTGTCAGGTTTGTCAGACCCTAAGTGGAGAACTCTAGGCCAACTAGACTTCTGACTTACAGAACTAGAATTAGTAAATGAGTGTTGTTTTAAGCCACTAAGTTTGTGGTCATTTGCTATGCAGTGATAAAATAGTAATAAGAGAACTACGCTTATTAATGTGTATATCATTTATGACTGCTTTTGTACTGTATTAGCAGAGTTTAGCTGTGGCAGTGACCACATTGCCCACAAAACCTGAAATATTTCCTAATCCGACCCTTAAAAACTGTATCAACCTGTGTTCTAACCAAAAATGTAATCTCAAGGTGGATGTATTTGGTCAGAGTTTTGTGCCTCACCCACGGCTTGCAAGAAACGACTTATTTTCGGAACCACTCAGCAAACATTCCTTTCATCCAAATCAAGTAGGCCAAAGAACTAATAGACACCAGGCTGTCTTGCAGACCCCCTCTATGTTCCAGTTCTTTCAAGGCTGGGGAGAAAGACAGAGAGTGTTCATGTATATAGAGAGAAAAAATTAGAGGAAGGTGGTCTATATTGGAGATTATCATCTCCTACATGATGAGTTTCTGTAATGGTTGAATTTATGTAATAAGTTTTTATTAAATTAATAATCATAATTATAACAATTATTTTTAAAGGCTACAGTATGCTTCACTTTGTTCCTTCTTGGGGCAGTGACCTGGAGAAGATAAGGTATGTAACTATTGCTTTGTGTTCAGAATTTGAATTCATTCCACTGGTTCTTGATTTTTCTTCTCTTCATGGTATCCCTTTGACCTTAACGGTGGATTAAGTCAAGATAATCCAATTCTTCATTCACTAATACTGCTCTAGGAGAGTAATTTTCAACCATTTTAGAATTTTGTACCTTCTGCCACACACACACACACACACACACACACACACACACAAATTAAAAGATTTGTCATTGTATGTATTTATCTTTGAATTGTGTTAAAACTCATGTGATTCTGAGGATAGGGAGAAGGTGAAGATGGTATATTAGTGTCCTAGGGTTGCTATTACAAATTACCACAAACTAGGATGTTTAAAAACTGACATTTATTTTCACAGTTTTGGAGGCCAGAAGCCTAAAATCAAGGAAGCACTGGTTCTTCTGAGGGAAGTCTCTCAGGGAAGGTTCTAAGGTTCTTCTAAGCAGGTTCAAATGGAGAATCCATTCCATGCCTTTCTCCTAGCTTCTGATGGCTGTTGGCAACCCTTGGCTTTTAGCTGCTGGGTAACTCCAGTTTCTGCCTCTGTCTTCACATGGCCTTCCCCTCTGTGTGTCTGTGTCTCAGATCTCTCTCGGCCTTTATCTTACGAGGACACCTGTCTTTGTATTTAGGCCTACCCCCAAATCCAGGATGATCTCATCTTGAGATCCTTAACTTAATTGCATCTGCAAAGACCTATTTATTTGCCAAAAAGGTCACAGTTGTGGCTAGGAGGGTTTGGACTTGGACGTATTTTTTTTGAAAGCCACAGTTCATCCCACTCTAGAGGTATTTACCATGTTCTCAGAGCTGATAGGGAAGACTGTTTCTCAATCTCTTAAGTAGCAATTGAAGTCAATAAAGCTCTCCTATATTGTGATAAAAGTTGTTTTTTCCCTAAAAAAACTTTATGGATACTCAGTACTTCCCTCTGTAATCCTGTGGTTATAGGTTGGACAATTCCTCAGTGACAATGTATATGAGAGGTGACAAGCCTCCACAGTATCCGATATGGGTACCCCCACCTTGTCTTTCCCTTTTTACCCATCTGGGCAAAACCAAAGAATCATGCAACATTAGAAGTATCAAAAGTCAGAGTAGTTATCCTCAAGTGTTGGATTCAGGATAGAACCCTGTGAGTCTTTCTGTAAGTGGAAAATTGTTTGTGTTCTCTAGCAGAAGAGGATGGGTCTCTCTAGAAATGAGTCCATGCCTCTTATTGTCCATTTGACCTTGGGAAAATCTGATGCTGTGATCTGGTTTCTCTCACGGTGAAAAGGTATAACAATGCCTTGCTACCTTACCACAGTGTTGTGTGAATTTGCTGACACCCATAAAGCTCCCTGAAAATGAAGAGGCTTACATAAGTCCCTGGTATTATTCACACAGCAAATGTTTTCCCCTGAGAATAAAGTAATAAATGGTACCATTGTGCAGGTGGTGGAACGTGTTCAAAAGTTTCCGTTCACAACTAGTAGATCAAGTTGTGGGTGGCTGTATGGACTTTCTGTGCTCATGCCAAGCTGCATCCAAAACAGTCTGCACAATGGGCTATCCTGGAATGAAAAGCTGTACTGTAAGAGATGGCCAGATCATGGCATCACATCACATAGGACAGTCCTATGTAGCCAGTGACTTCATATGCACCTTTTCTTTCTTGCATCTTTTCTAGCAGAAAGAAGCAATAGCAGAGACAGTGGCAACATGGATGTCTAACATGACAGCAATTGAAAGTCAATTCTCTTCTTTTACCACACTGAAAAACTTCACAAAACTAAGGATGTATGATCATGAAGGGTTTTAATTATAGCTTTTCTTTCTTCCTCCCTTCCTCCCTCTTCCTTCCTTCCTTCCTTCCTCTCTCTCTCTCTCTCTCTCTCTCTCTCTCTCTCTCTCTCTCTCTCTCTCTCTCTCTCTCTCTTTTTTAATTTTGGGGCCAGGAAAGACATGTGATAAATCAGATGGAGTATTCAGGTTAAGAACCTATTCTCTTTAAATACAGTTCATTTGAGTGGGGGTGTGTGGGAACAGTCTGGACAGAATGCCCCTAGCTGACATAGGAGACAGAAGAGGATCTTCTTTCTAGCATTATAAACCCTGGAAATACTCTGGGACATGATGTAGGGAAAATGCCTTTGCTCTTTTAACAAGGTTTGGGACTCTCTCTGCTCAGATGTCACACCTGAGAAAATGACAGATAGTTTAATTAAGTGAGAGGAAGATTAGCTACTGAAGATATTACAATTATTTTTAAAAAGAAGTCATGTTTAATTAGAGATACTTGGGGATTACACTAACAGTCTTACTTCTGTCAAGCTTACTCCCCTGAATACAGAATGCCCCTAGCTGACATAGGAGACAGAAGAGGATCTTCTTTCTAGCATTATAAACCCTGGAAATACTCTGGGACATGATATAGGGAAAATGCCTTTGCTCTTTTAACAAGGTTTGGGACTCTCTCTGCTCAGATGTCACACCTGAGAAAATGACAGATAGTTTAATTAAGTGAGAGGAAGACTAGCTACTGAAGATATTACAATTATTTTTAAAAAGAAGTCATGTTTAATTAGAGATACTTGGGGATTACACTAACAGTCTTACTTCTGTCAAGCTTACTCCCCTGAATAGTAATATTCTCACATTAAAAAGCAAAGGCGGAATCACAGAATAATGGAATTTTTTAGCTGTGAGTAACCTACCTTGATATTAAACTATTTGATGACTTCTCAAATCCCATGGACAAGCTGACATTTTTTCCCTTTCTTTTCAAAGGCAACCATGGGAAAAAAATCTTGACGTTAATGGCATTAGATCAATAAAAGTAGAAAAGAAAAGCTAAGTATCTAAGTTTGAAATTGGGTAAAATCTTTTTATTTTAATGACAGAGGCTATGGAGGAGTAATGTGCATGGGTACATGGGATTCCCTTGAGCCCCTCACTCCCATACTCCAATCACACTGTTTTCAGGTAATCTTTTATTTGTTCATTCAGTGCCCATTTGTTGAACACCCACCAGGTACTCGCCAGTGCTAGCGGTACAAAAAAATAATAGGCATAGTCAATGTCCTCATGGAGCCCCTTACCTGGTGAAGAACAGAGTGACAAGTTTTGTGATGGAAAAACGGGAATAACCAAAGGGAATTTCATCATTATATCTTGCTTCAGGCCTTAATATTCAAGGTCTTGGCACCTTCTATTGACTTGACTTTTCTCTCTGAAATTCCTTCTGCTACACATGTCATGAGAACCATGTGTAGTAGTATGATGCCCATATAGCATCGCATGGTTCTCTCCTAGGTCATGTGAACTTTAGTCACCTACTGGAGGATGTAGAGCAGCACAGGTGCAGTGGTCAGGGGAAGGCTCTTTTTCCAGGGAAACCACACAGCCAGCCTGGAGGACATTACCTGAATATTTCTGTGACTCATCTTAGGCACTTTAACTGTTGCCAGAGTTTCTTCATCAGTGTACAGTCTGGGGACCTAGAGGCTATGGGTAGTGCTGATCATTGTGACCAAGTTCAGAGGTTCTGAAGGAGCTATATGCCTAAACAAGGCCAAGCATGCTTATGAGCCTGAGACAGAATCTTTTCAGCATCCTGATATGCTGGCTTCTTGGTAGCTTCAAGGAATCAGACACTATTCTTTCTGATAAACTCCCTGGACCACTGACCACAGACTGCTTGCCCCTTTCATGTTAGTCCAGTGACCAGGGGCCAGGCCATCTGGGGAAAAGAAGGGATAAGATGCAGAGATGATTCAAGGAGAAGGTAGTGCATTCTCCACTCTGTTCCTTAGTCAGCAGTTTCACAGCAGACTCTATTAGTTACTTATTTTATATCAAGCCCTCCACTTCTTTCCAAGTTTCTTAAGGGAAGCAATATGTCCAGTTAATGCTTTGCTTTGCTAGCCTCTCTCACTGCTGGCAGAAGCTTATGACATAACCTGAGCCATTGATATGTAAGCAGAAGTCAGGATGGGACTTTTGAAAAGGTTTTGCTTTCTTGCTAAAAAAGGACCCATGTGTTTGGCACCATTCTTCCTATCCCCCTTCATTCTGCTATGGACATGGACATGATGTCAGGAAAGCAATAGCCATTTTGTAGCCAACAGGCAATAAAGATGAAGACAAAGGCTCTAGGCAAAGTGGAATAGAAAGATGCATGTATGAATGTGTGTATATTTCTATTTTAATTCCAGTTGGTTAACGTATAGTGTTATATCCATTTCAGATGTACAATATAGTGATTCAACAATTCTATACATCACCCTGTGCTCACCATGACAAGTACATTCCTTTATCTCCATCATCCATTTCACCCACTTGACAGCCCACCTCCTCTCTGGTAACCATCAGTTTGTTCTCTATAGTGAAGAGTCTGTTTCTCGATTTGTCTCTCTCTATTTTCTTCCCTTTGCTTATTTGTTTTATTTCTTAACTTACACATATGAATAAAATCATATGGTATTTATCTTTCTCTATGAACAGCTAAGCCAACACCAGTACTCACGGGCTTCCAGAAATCTTGGTATCTGTGGAAAATAGCTCATTGTTTTTTTAATACTACTCCTACTTAGTATTCCATCACTTGCAGCCATACTTATTTCTAACTAATATAGACAGTTAACATCATTTATTGAATGATGTGCTGGGTGTTGTGTTAGTCCTAGGGAGACCAATATTAAAGTACATGTAGTTGTTATTAACAAAAAGCCTTTCCAGGGACTTATAATCCAATTCTGGGGGAACCAACAGAGAAACCATTACATAGCAATAAGGCAATTGCTTTAGCAAAGTTTGTGTGGAGAATGGGGTGAGCATTTGGTAGATAGGAGAGCACCTAGCCAGGTGAAGGAGTTAAGGAAGTCTTTATGAAGGCTCAGCATTTGTTTCTCAGGTGAATAAGGTAGTGGAGGGCATTCCAGCTGGGAGGAACTAACAGCGTGTTCAATACAAAATATGGAGTGTTTGAGATCTATAAATAAATATTCTTAGAAGACTAGAGTTGCGGGGGTGGGGAGAGGATGGAAGAAGCAATAGGAGGTTAGGCTGGAGGTGGATGGGAATGGTGATGGAGGATTTTGTATGAGCCAAAGAAGAATACGATTTATCCTTTAAACAACAGGGAGGCAGTGGAGCCATCACTCTGGCAGTAGGATTAACAAGTGCTTGTAAAGGAGTGAGACTGGAGAAAAGACAGGAATCCAGGAAACAGGCAGTACAACCAGAGCCAAACAGGGCTGGGATGGAGAGGAAGGGTTGCAGAGCTAGCAGTTTGTATGGGCTAAGAGACAAGGAGATGATCCAGGATGACCGACACACTGCATATACCTCTGCCAGATAGTATTTTTGGCATAGAGATTACACCAGGAGACACTGAACAGTTTTTTATGGACTGTATTACAGTATGACTGGTTTTGACAAAAGCTCCTGGAGATGGTGTCTGCTTAGTTGAGATCAGCCAATTCCAGTCAGCTAGCTTTGTGGAAGCTAGGGGATAGCCCTAATACCTAGTCCAGGCTGTGCTTGCCTTCTTCCATGTGGCTGTGTGTTCAGCCCATCATATGAATGTCTTTTATATTCTCAACATCACTGCATGGGTAATAATTCTAACAATGGCCATAGTTTGGAATTAACATATGAAAGACATGTTACATATCCTCTTTTAAATTTTGTAATGGCACTACAGAGAAAACATACCTCACATACCTAGTGAGGCAGAATGTGATTTGCACCCTGGACCACCTGACAAAGCTTATGCTATTTTGGCTGTGTTGCAAGGCTACCTATATTACTATAACCCATTGTAATCCAGTTATGATCCAGGGCTCTGCATTTTTTCCACAATCACAGAGAAGAAAAAAAAATGTATGACATTTACAAAATACTTTCATATACATTAAAGACAAATTCTTCCAAGCATGTTTTGCCTGATTTCCATGAAGGTATTTGAGTCTTGAGGGTTTCAAAGTTTCCAAAGGACTAAAAGGTATATAGTGACAGAACAAATTTAAGGAGCAAATTAAATTACTTTACAAGACAATCCAGTTTATTAATAAAAACCACACACCTCCTTCACAGAGAATGGAATCAGGAAGGAGTGCTTCAATTCCTTAACCACAGAGAAATATAGAGCATTCTAGAACCTAGATGTGAGAAAGGCATAGGAATGATTATTCCAAAATCTATCCATGAACACTTCATTCAGTGGTGGTACCCCATCACTTGGTAATTAATTTACTAAGCATCTACTATATTTGGAGAGCTTCTTTGGATGCTGAAGATGAGAAGGATGGAGACAGAAGAAGAAACAAAGTCATGGGTCTCATTTCTAGGCCTTTCAGGAGAAGTGAAAGATACTTTTTTCCTAAAAGATTAAAGCAACAAAATGTACCTCAATGACATTATTCAGGACCATAGTTTTAATAGCTATACCTAAGAGATCACCTGGTCTAAACTTTGAAGTTCACAGATAATGAAATTAATCCCCAAAGAGTCTGTCACTTGCCTGAGGTCACAGATAGTTGGTGTGAAAACTACCCCTCCCATGAATCTGTTTATATTGCTGTAACTTTATTTAAAAATTGATTTTGAAGTAAAAAGTACATTCACCTGAAAGAGGAAAAGATATCCCTTCTATTTAATTCAGGAAAACAGCAACAACAAAGCAAAAAATGCCACCCTCTCATTTGGAAGGGGCCTGATCATTGAGGGTTATTACTGTGTGCCAGGATATGCACTGCAGCTTTTAAAATATAATAGCAAAATATAGGAAACAACCTCAATTTCTGTCATTAGAGAACTGAATATATTAGAATCCATTCACACAACAGAATATGATACAGCCATTAACGAATGAAGCAGATTTATGTGTAATTGATATAGACATACTTTACGTGAGAAAATCAAGATGTAGATCAATGTTATGTATTCCTTTAACCAGTTTTTTCATAGTCTCAAGTCATTATGAATTAATATAAAATAATTTTCCAGTAATGACTGTAGTAGATATTGTCATTTGCATTGCTTCAAATCTATTAAACATTTTTTCACATTTTTTAAAGTTTATTTATTTGGAGAGAGAGAGAGTTAGCAGGAGGAGGGGAAGAGAGAGGGGTAGAGAATCCCAAGCAGAGTTTACACTATCAGCTCAAAGCCCAACTTAGGGCTCAGTCCCATGAACCATGAGATCATGACTTGAGTTGAAATCAACAGTTGGATGCTTAACTGACTGAGCAACCCAGGTGCCCCCTTTCTCACATTTTAATACTTTCCCACAATTTAAATCCATTTTCCATGTAGAATAATAAACAATACAAATTGCCATTTCCCATGTCCCAAGTGTGAGGACAGAATTTAGTTTCCATAAGAATGATACATTTACAAAAGACTGATTTCTGATTTAGAACTATTGTTTAAAACGGCAGGACATGGAGTGCCTGGGTGGTTCAGTTGGTTAAGCATCCCACTCCTGATTTTGGCTCAGGTCATGATCTCATGATCAGGAGATTGAGCCCCACATTGGGCTTTACACTAGGTATGGAGCCTTCTTAAGATTCTCTCCTTTGCTTCTCCCTCTCTCAAAAAAGGAAAGAAAGAAGAAAGGAGAAAAAAAATTAAAAAGCAAGACATAGAGCATCCATTTGTCCCCTCTCAGCAGAAGCAGGTGTCATGGCTTTCTGATTTTTGTTTTTGTTTTTGCTTTTGTTTTAATTGTGGCAAAGTCAAAAACTCTTTTGAGGTCAGTTCCTTAAGCTCAGCCTGGAATCTCTTTCATCAATCCTATCAGTGGTTCAATGAGCCTTCTATATCTGTAAATAAATTCCTTTCTGACAAAGGTGGCTAGAGTGGATTTTGTTGACTGCAACTAAGCACTGTTATCAGTATAAATGCTTTCAGTTGTACTCTGTCATATTCTCCTTTACCATCATTTAATGACACCTTGGGCAGGTCTCATAGTTATAATTAAACTTTCTGGCTAATATACTTTAGACCTTCCATTCATTTCCTTTTAAACTCTTATATCCAGTTGTCTACCACATAAGGCGCACAGACAGGCAGAGAGTGAGACATGAGGGGTTTTTTTTTGGTTTTTTTTGTTTTTTTTTTTTCAGATACTCTCAGACTTTATGCATGGTTCCTTAAGTGTCTATTTCCCTCATTTGTTAATTAGAAAGAAGGGTTGGTAGAAACCCTGCATGAGTGAGGATGCAGGAAGGAGTATGGAGTTGTTGCATGATATCCAGAAATAGCCTCCCAACATGAACACTGCATTCTTGGTAACTCTGATATCTTTCATTTTCTTTCCTCCCCAGTTGTTTCATATAGTGGGAAGAGTAGAGTTAGGCTGAGGCTTGGGTATAAGATTCAATGTTTCAGCCTCTTGAGAAATTCTGAGAGGTCTCTAGAAATTCTCTTTAGTGGATACCATTGGTTCTCAAGTCTGGGTCTTTTGACCAGGTATATGGTATCAGGGAAAGTTTAACTCATTTTCCTAATAATTTTTGGATCTAAATTTTTATGGGAGCAATAGTCAGTTGTTTTTTTTTAATCATAGAAACTTAACACTTAAGTCAGTCACTCTCCTAATTACTTTTGCATCTAAGATAGGGGTAAATGGTCCAGTCAATCCCATCCGTAAGCTGTGGACTGTGAAGATGGAGTTGGTGATCCTAAAAAAGAGAAATAAAAAACAAAAAAAATTCTAGTTATGGGTGACAGCAGCTGGTGTGATGAGAGCCAGTTTCCAGAGACTTTCAGGCAGCCTTGAGTGGTCAGTGGCCTGTAGCTGATGCTGTGGCACTCTCACAGGATTAGTGGGAGGTGTGACATTGGCTGTAGGCCTAGTTACTCCTTTGTCCTTTGTTTTTGTGTGTTGTGACTTTGTTTGTTCAAATCTTCCTTTCAATTCTTATATTCCTAGTAACCTTTCTAATATAATGCTATACATTTAATGCTATACATTTCTCCCTAAGCCCTGCCTTAGCTACATTTATAAATTTTGATATATTGTGTTTTCAATTTTTTTCAATTCAGGATACTTTCCAATTGCCCTTATGACTTCCTCTTTGACTCATGGGTTATTTAAAATACTATTATGGACTGAGAACATACCTTGGATGATTTAAATCTTTTAACATTTTTGAGGTATTGCTGTTGTTGGGCCAAGTGTCCTACACATGTCAGTTAGGTCAAGTTGGTTGATAGTGTTGTTTAGGTAATCTACATCCTTACCAGTTTTCTCTTTGTTTGCTCTATTGGTTACTGAGAGAAAAATGGTAAAGACTTTAACCATAATTGTGGATTTGCCTTTTTCTCCTTTCAGTTTTGTTAATTTTTGCTTCATGTACTTTGAAGCTGTCTTGTTAAATACATATGCATTTAGGATTATTATGTCATTTTTATGAATCAACCTCTTGATCATAATGGAATTGGTAATAATTTTTGGTAATAATTCTTTGTTCTTAAATCTACTTTGATGTTAATATAGGTACTTTGGCTTTTTATTAGTGTTTGATTAGTGTTTATTTCTCTCCCTTTACTTTTAATTTATCTATCTCTTTAAAGTGGGTTTCATATAGGTAGCATATAGTTGGATCTTGCTTTGTTCTTTTAATACAAACTGACAGTCTGTTTTTTAATTGGTGTATTTAAGTCATTCATATACAATATGATTATTGATATGATTGAATTAAAATCCACATCTTTTTTAGGCTTGCTTTTGGATTTATGATTACACTTTATCTTGACTTAGAATTTTTTAAACTATAGGCCTTTATTCCCTAGATAGAGATAGGTAGATAGATAATAGAATGAATATTGGTGCCCCCTCTCATATGATGAAGCTCTAACCCACAAAGTTATGATATTTGGAGGTGAGGCCTTTGGGAGGTAATGAGGTTGGATGAGTCATGGGAGTGGGGCCTCCATGGTGGAATTAGTGTCCTTGTAAGAAGAGGAAGAGAGTCCAGAACTACTCTCTTTCCATTATCTAAGGACACAGTGAGAAGATGAAAATTTGCAATCCAGGAAGAGGGCTCTCAGCAGGAATTGAATCTATCAGCACCTTGATTTTGGACTTCCCAACCTCCAGAACTATGAGAAATAAATGTCTATTCTTTAAGCCACTTAGTCTAGTATTTTGTTATAGCAGTCCAAGATAAACAGATAGATAGATAGATAGATAGGTAGATAGATAGATAGCTTTTATTACTGTTTTAAAGAAGCAACTATTACCCTTACATCCCCCAGTTTTTACTTCTCAGAACCTATGCTAGACAAAACATTGGCACAAGTACCCAGAAATTCAACATAGCATTGTTCAAGGACATTCATCATAGCATTCTTTGAAATAGTGAAAAATTTTTAAATAATTCACATTTCCATCTTTTAGAAATAATCAAACTACCATACATCAATTCTGCAGAAGGTTATGCTTCCATTAAAAAGAATGGAATCAACAAATGGGTACTGATAAGAAAAATATATCCAACTTAAGTAAGAAAAACTAGTAGTACACTATACAGAGTATGGCACAATGTAATCATTAAACAGAACTCTTACCAAACAAAATGTATGCTTTCTTATATTTGAACATATATGTGAATGTGTATAGTTGGAAAAATTATAAAAGGATACAAAGTGGATGGGGATAAGTATACACAGTTGGGGAACAATATAGGATTAGGTGAGTAGGCACAGAAAAGCTTTACTTTATCTGTATATCAATGAAAATCTATTATGTAATTAAAAATTAATTCATTATTACGATGAACCGTGACTAGGATCATAGCTTGAAAAGTAGAGAAAAAAAGGAGAGAAAGATACACATCAATCTGGGAACTTTTCTTTTTAAGTCTGATGTTTTACTGGTTTC
This sequence comes from Suricata suricatta, assembly GCF_006229205.1. Taxonomy (NCBI): domain Eukaryota; kingdom Metazoa; phylum Chordata; class Mammalia; order Carnivora; family Herpestidae; genus Suricata; species Suricata suricatta. The sequence continues at coordinate 38,479,193 of NC_043705.1, read as the reverse complement.
AATATAATGGGATAGAAGATTGGGGAGTGGGGAAGCAAAAGTTGTCTGCTGCCTTTTGTGACACAACTGGCAACAACAAAAAGCTCAGTAAATGTCCAGGGAGTGCATGTGCCTGGGGTGTGTCCCAGTGTGTTTAGTTATGTTCGTTCATGCTGAGACATTACTTTTGCCCATAAAAGGAGGAATTACAACATCAAAAGTGGATTATTCTCATTTCCAAACAACTCCAAAATGTCAACACATGGCTGTCAATCTTTTGTTCTGTTTTTCTCTCACAAACACTCCCTGGAACCCATGCCAATGGTAGAAAACAGATGTAGGCAGGCACTGTTTTGACAACACTGGAAATGCCTAGATTAGGAGGCAGGAGAGAATGAGTAAAAGTGATTATTAATATGCTCCTAAAAGAACAGAGAGTGCACCTCTAGAAGAGATTATTGGATGGGTGTCCCTACTTGTATACATTTTCATACCTAAACAAGGGCACATGTTCTCTCACAGGTTCTTCCTCAGGAACGTCTAGCTATGTATTCCCTGCAGCATTTTTGTCATGGTAAGGCAAATGTGTGGAAAGTTCTTGGAGGATAAGGACAAAGTTGGAGGATGGCAAAAGAAGGGAAAAAGTTTTACCTTCCACCATACAGTAAACCTTTACCCAGTAAAGTGGATTTGGGTATCTTTTTTAAGCCAACAGACAAGGGCTCTCTGAATTTAGGAGCAAGCCATGGGATGTGGCACCTGACAATACAATTACTAGTTCTTAATTTATGAGACAGAAAATCTTTGTTTAGTTTAGCTCATTGCACATAAAGTAAGGTTGCCCTTAAGTAACTTTAATTATGTACTCTTCTTATTACCAACTGGTTGTCTTTTTTCTGTAAATATCCTCAGTTGTGTATAGTTTGAACTCCAAAGAGCTGTGCTGCTATGAAAAATGAACCAAGAAAAAAAATTCCACTGACCAGCACAGGGCACTTGTCTCTGTCTGCCAGAGCTGTATGTAGAAACAGAAGTTTCCTTGATAATTTGTATTCACAAGCTTCACTTTATGAGTTTGAGGTTAACTATTTTTATATATCTATAGTCTTAGAAACTCTTAATGAGAAGTTATGTTAAAGATTGGTCTTGGGTCTGTGGTACACCAGGGTTACCTTATAGAAGTACAGTTATACTTTTGGATATTTTTTGGGTTTGGTTCCGGACCACCACAATAAAGTGAATATCATAATAAAGCAAGTTGAATGAATTTTTTGGTTTCCCAGTACATATATATATATATGTTATGTTTACACTAGACTGTTTTTGATTAAGTGTGCAATAGCATTATGTCTTAAAAAACAATGTACATATCTGGGGGCACTTGGATGGCTCAGTCAGTTAAGCATCTGACTCTTGGTTTCAGCTCAGGTAATGATCTCATGGTTTGTGGGTTTGAGCCCCACATCGGGCTCTGCACTGACAGTGTAGAGCCTGCTCTGCATTGTGTCTCTCTCCCTCTCTCTCTCTCTCTCTTTAAAAATTTTTAATGTTCATTTTTGAGAGGGAGAGAGAGACAGAGGGTGAGTGAGGGAGGGCAGAGGAAAAGGGAGACACAGAATCCAAAGTAGGCTTTAGGCTCTGAGCTGTCAGCACAGAGCCTGATGTGGAGCCAAACCCACAAACCATGAGATCATGCATGACCTGAGCCAGTCAGATGCTTAACCAACTGAGTCTTCCAGGAAACCCCCAAAATGTGCATATCTTAATTTAAAAATACTTTATTGCTTGGGTGCCTGGGTGACTCAGTCAGTTAAGCATCGGACTCTTGATTTCATCTCATGTTCTGTGATTTCATGGTTCATGGGATTGAACCCCACATTGAGATCTGCACTGACATGTGGAGCCTACTTAGGATTCTCTCTCTTTGTCTCTCTGCCCTTCCTCTGCCAATATAAAAAATAAACATTAAATGAATACTTTAAAAAGTACATTATTGCTAAAAAATGCTAATTATCTCCTGAGCTTTTAGAGAGGGATAATCTTCTTGCGAGTGGAAGGACTAATCAGGGAGATGGCTGCTGAATGTTGGGATAGCTGTGGCAATTTCTCAAAATAAGACAATCATGAAGTTTCCTGCATCAATGGATTCTTCTTTTCATGAATGAATTCTCTCTAGTATATGATGCTGTTAGCATTTTATCCACAGTACAATTTCTTTCAGAATTGGAGTCAATCCTCTAAAATACTGCCACTGCTCCATCAACTGAGTTGATATAAGGTCAACAGTCTTCACAGCATTTTCACCAGGAGTAAATTCCAGCTCAAGAAAGCACTTTCTTTTGTTTATCCATAAGAAACAACTCGTGCTCCATTATGTTTTATCATGAGATTGCAGCAGTTGGGCACATATTCAGGCTCTGTGTCCAATTCTCATTTTCTTGGTGTTTCTTAGCATATCTGCAATTACTTCTTCCACTGAAGTCATGAACCCCTCAGATTCATCCTTAATGGCTGTAATCAACTTCCTCTAAAGTCTCATCAAAGTTGTTACTTTGACTGATTCCCACAAATTGGAAATGTCCCTTAATGGCATCTGGAATGGTGAATCCTTTCCAGAGTTGTTTAATTTACACTGCCTGGATCCATCAGAAGAATCACTATTTATGACAGCTATAGCCTTATGAAATGTATTTCTTTAATAAGAAGACTTGAAAGTCTTGAAAGTATCCCTTGATCTGCGAGTTACAGAATAAATGCTCTGTGAGCAGGCTTGGAAACAATAGTCACCTCGTTGTACGTCTCCCTCAGCGCTCTCAGGTAGCCAGGTGCGTTGTCAATGAGCAATAATATTTTGAGAGGGATCTTTTTTTTTTTTCTGAGCAGCAGGTCTCCACAGTGGGCTTAAAATATTCAGTAAACCATTTTGTAAGCAGATGTGTTATTAGCCAGGCTTTGTTGTTCCATTTACAGAGCAGAAACAGAGTAGTCTTAGCATAATTCTTAAGGGTGTTAGGATTTTCAGGATGTCAGATGAGCGCTGGTTTTAGCTTAAAGTCACCAGCTGCATTAGCCCCTAAGAAGAAAGACTCAGCTTGTCCTTTCAAGCCCTGAAGTAAGGCACTCTCCTCTCTTCTCTAGGTATGAAAGTTCTAGATGGTATCTTCTTCTAATAGAAGGCTGTTTCATCTACACTGAAAATATGTTTTTCAGTGTAGCCATTTTCATGATTTATCTTAGCTAGATCTTCCAGAGAGCTTAGTGCAGTTTCTACATGTGAGCACTTGTTGCTTCACCTTGCACTTTTATGTTGCAGAGATGGCCTCTTTATTTAAACCTCATGGACCAACCTCTACTAGCTTCAATTTTTTCTTCTGTAGCTTCCTCACCTCTCTTAGCCTTCACAGAATTGTAAAGTCGGGATCTTGTTCTGGATTAGGCTTTGGTGTAAGGGAATGTTGTGGTGGTTTGATTTTCTATCCAGACCACTAAAACTTTATTCATGTCAACAGTAGGGCTGTTTTGCTTTCTTATCATTCATGTGTTTACTGGAATAGTTCTTTTAATTTTCCTCATGAATGCTTTGCATTCACACTTTGGTTAACTGGAGCAAGAGGCCTAGCTTTCAGCCTTTCTTGGCTTTCATCATGCCTTCCTCACTAAGCATAATCATTTCTAGCTTTTGAATTAAAGTGAGAGACATGCAACTCTTCATCTGACGTGAAGACTTAGAGGCCATTGTAGGGCTGTTAATTGGCCTAATTTCAGTATTCTTGTGTTTCAGGGAATAGGGAATTCCTGAGGAGAGGGAGAAAGGGATGGGGGAATGGCTGGTCAGTGGAGCAGTCAGAACAGACATAACATTTATTGGTTAAGTTTGCCGACTTAAATGGGCATGGTTTGTGGCACTGCAAAAACAATTACAATAGTAACATCAAAGGTCAGTGGTCAGAGATCACCATAGTAAATGTAATGCTAATGAAAAAGTTTGATACAGGAGAATTACCAAAATGTGACACAGATACACAAAGTAAGCAAATGCTATTAGAAAAATGGTGCCGAGACTTGTTTAACACAAGATAATCATAAGCCTTCCATTTATGAAAAAAAATGCACTTAAAGGTAATAAAATGAAGCACAGTAAAACAAAGTATGCCTGCAAAGTCCTGCTGAAGATGAGCTCATATTCTAAAACTACAAACTGTCAGGCAATGGTCCTCTAAGAGGTAGAATTAGGCATAAAACATACAACAGGATTAGAACCTAGGAACTTCAAGTAACTTAATAACTTGATTAACAACTTGATTAACATGAATCATTTTGTGATTAAGGACATACAAAGAAAAAAAAAACCCAAACTATAAGAAAAAAAGACACTTGAAATAAGAAAGAGCGAGCAGGTTGGAAAAGATAAAACTAGATCCTTGCCTCACTCTGTGTACAAGATAAATTCCAGATATATTAGGATTTAAGTGTGAAAAGCAAACTTTAAAAATTTTGGAAGAAAACATAGAATATTGTGACATTGGAATAGGAGAAATTTTCTTATACACAAAAATCAGAAACCATAGAGAAAAGATGGATAAATTTGAGCTTTATTAAAATGAAAAACTTCTGTGGGGAAAAGGATATCATAAACAAAGAAGAAAAAATAGTCTGAGGAAGATATTTTCACCCAATATGAAAAGGAATCACATAACTTAACAAAAAAATGATAGTCAACCCAGTTGAAAAAGATACTAATGATTCACTTAAGAGGCAATATAAATGGTTGATAAACGTATGAAAAGATGCTCCAGGTCACAAGTAATCAGGAAGTTGCAGATGACAACAAAAGTCGGCAAGGAGTGAGGAGACAGGAACACATATGCATATGGATGGTGCGCATGTTGGAACCACCATTGTGGAGAAACATTTGGCAGAATCTAATACACATGAAGATGTACATACCATCTCTCCCACCTGTCCACAGAAGGTCGGTAGTTGGTGAATACCATGTGACCAACTGATTAATCTGAGAAATTAAAAAAAAAAGATTTTCATTGATACAGGTGGAGAGGACTGCATTTTGAATAACTGTTACGCCTGTCAACAAGAAAAGAAAGGAAACTAGATATAATTATGTATTTCAAAATAAATGGGCACAAGAACTTCTTGGGAAGTGAAGGCACTGCTAATGTACCCATGTAAATTTAACAGCTAAAGACAACAAAATCTAGAGGCACAAGGAGAGGAGTCAAATAGCTTATGAGCTCACTATGGAAAGGCAGAATGAGCCAGCTCCAAAAATGTCTTACTCAACAACAAAATTTATTCAAAAGTGCAATATTGAAGTCAGATTTTGCAGTGCAGACTAATCTTATGGTTCTTGAGCTTTTAGCTGTAAGATGAAACTTTAAAATGCTTAAATACATTTGCAGTGATTGAATTTCCTGATTAAAAAAACAACAACTTAGTTTTTAAAATAATTGACTCCTAAGCATCTTTTTCTTCTTGAATTGACCCTTGTGCAAAAAGTTTGTTAATTGCTTCCCTAAGTGTGACTATGTGTAATAGGAACAAAAGTTTAAAAGGAGGGAATTCACCTAACTGAACAATGTTGGAGACAGTGGGAGATATTTTTAAAAACACTGGCCTTTTTCACATTGGAAAGCATCCACCCAGTACTATCATGCAGGGTGCCATTGATTTGCTTCTTTATAAGACCAATCATTATAGACACATAGAAAATAAAAACCTGCCCCAGTAATTTTGAGAAATGACCAAAGAGAAACTATTCATTCTGCCACTCCCAAACCTGCGTGTGTATATACCTTTGAATGAATGTACATCTGGTCATGTGACTACCTGGAGATCCTTCAGTAGGTTTCATACCCAGGGAACAAACACACAGTCCCAAGGGTAAGAGAAAATACCTTCTCTACCCCAGATAACTGATGACTTGGCCATAAGGCTTTATTCGATCAGGTAAGCAAATTTAAAGGGTTTAAATAAAGAAATAGTGAGGTGTGAGGTGGAGAGTTTGCCCAAGGTTTATGATTTAATTCATCTACCTACACTGCTCCTTTTGCAACAGAGTTGGGGGAGCGGTGTCCCTTTTTACTCAGCCTGGTGACTGATGATAATGATTTTCCTATTCTAGTCTAAGCTAAGTGGGATTGAAGTCTTAAAGTGACAGCAAGGTGACAGCTGCCCTTTCAGACTTGGGTTTTCAGTGTTTCCTTGGTTTTCAGAGAGGAAAAGGGGAGATTATGAGGAAAAGGAAGACTTATTATAATAATGTCAGGCTTGAGGAGAGAAAGGTAGATGTTTGTGGGCCTTTGAAAAAAAGCACTTGTTAAGTCAGGCTCTTTAGGCTTATAGAAAACAAAAGCAGGTTTTCAGGATACTGAAGAAGCCCCAGTGCTCCAGAAGACACCTTTGATTATTGCTTTATCAGGGGTGGCTGCTTTGGACGCTGCATGTGCACAGGTGGGCCTTAGCATAAAAGGGCATCTGGTGGGCATTCTAAAGGAGGAAGGTACTGTGCCTTCTTAAGCCTCCACCATCTAGTAATACTTTACAAATCCTTCATGACCTTCTAGACTCCTGCTGCCTCAGAGCGCCTTTCCATCAGAAATGCCACTTATTCTGAGTGCTGTGAACACACTGTAGGTGGATATTGACTGTTCCTTTGCCTCAGTAGCTCTAGGATTTGCCTCCAGGTCATTGTATCAGAGCATGTTAGAACTGCACTGTTTGGACCAAGAGGAATTTTGCAAATGAGGAAGTAAAACGCAGTAGGTGAAATGACTTGCTAAACTAGACACTGGAAGGACCAGCTCTCAATCAAACTCGCTGCCTTCTTGCGCTGGGTACCTTTCTTTCAATGTCAAGGGATAGGGGATGTCCTGGGTCTGGGAGAAATCTTTCAGGAAAAGGGCACTTTCCTGTTCTCCCTGTCAGGTCTTCCCTGCTCCACTGTCCCCACCCCCTTGCAGTGCTCCAAGCCACTTCCAACTCATTGGAGAGTACTACTTACTTTAAACCCCACACAGCAAGAGACCTAGAAAATCTCTGGGCCATGAAGAAGTCCTGGGCAGGAACAAAACCAAGTATCTGCAGACCAAGCACTGTAGGTGGTGAAGTTACATCTCTATGCAGTTTAATTACAAAATTCTCTTTGTGACTGAAGCAAAGGGAGAGGCTATTCCTGTTTTTTTTTTTTTTAGAGCCAGTTTTCCCCACTTGCTTCCTAACCCCCAGGCAACTCATGAACACAATGGACCTCTAAGTGTAGGGCTGGAGAATGCTCTTGGACTTCACAGACTTTTCCACTGGCGAGCCTGGGAATTCTTAGAAAGGCAACCCCGGACTGGGTTTGAGTGTAATTTCTTACAGAGAGTTCTGGTTCTCATTATGTTTTTCTTAGTGTTTGTTTATAAAATTTGCAGATGTTATGTGCTTTCAGCTTTTGAAAAATGCATTAATGGCCTTTAGAGGCTTTTGGTAGCGTTTTTTGTGTTCCTTCTAGAGGCATATCTCCAAAAGATAGTGTTTCACTAATTAAAGCCAGAGAACAGGCTGGAGGGAGTGGCTGCAGGGCTCCATGCACTGCGTGAGGGATTGATCCTTCATTCCTAGGATCCTCCATCATCTCCCCCTTCCTCTGCTGTCCAGATGAGGAAGGAGAAGTGTGAGATTATTTACCTGTTTGTGTGGTTAAGAAGTACACATGGCATATAGGAAGGAAGGAAATCATCAATAGATACCATTAGTCATTGTAAGTAAAAAGCTAATAATACCTCTGTATCCAATAACTGAGATATTGTGGTTAGAAGAAAGATAGAATTTTAACAGGTAATTGAATTAGAAACATTTTTTACAGGTTGCACTTGCCCATGCTACTTCATTTCCCACTGCTCCCTAGCGTTGGCCCTGGGGTTCACTCCAGCAGGACCACTAGCTGTCCATCACTGCAATGTGCTTGTTCCTCTCTCTTCCTTCCTTCCAGAGGCCCTTCTCCTCCGGCCCAGCCAAGCCATGCCTTGGCTCCAGCCCATTTCCCAGCTCATTTCTCCCATTGGATGCCCTCTTAACTAACTCTGTTCATGTGTATGATCTGAACCCCTCATTCCAGTAACAGCTACTGGCTGCTGTTTTATTTATCTGATACCTTTTTCCCTCTTCTCCTGATGATGTCACCTCCTCCTTTTTGGGAGAACTGTGTATCACTCAACTCATTCTGTATGGTTTTCCTGGTGTACCTTCCAAGAACCCTTATTTCTAACACTTGTTAAACTTTTTCAGGGGCTTCTCAATAGAATGGAAGCTGTTCAAGAGGGGAGAATGCCTGTGGGGCTTAACCACTGTGCCCTCCCTGCCTACCTTGCTGCCTAGCACAAAGGAGGAGCCCAAGGAATGCTTAGAGAAGTAAATAAATAATTAGGAGTTAGAGCATCTGGACAAGCAGAAGAGGGAAAATGCCTTATTCAGATAGGAGAAAATTTCACTTTTGCATAGACAAGTTAGTGCTGTTCTCATCCATATATGTCAAAAATTTTCTTCTCTGTGCTTCAGTTTCAATACAATGGTTAGGTCAGAAGCTTCAGAGCTGAAGCCCTTTATAGACTGGACTTTCTAGGAGGAAGCCAAAGTACAGTCACTGGGCAGAGATTCTTTGGGCAACAGAGATATGTAAGGGCATTAGGATTGCCAACAAGGGGAAAAAGTGTGAGTAGGGGGAGGAAGTGTAGGTAGGGGGGCAATCTTGTAGCGTTCTGCAAGTGTAGTCTTGAGGCATTTGGAAACTTCTAATCCAAACCTTCAAGCTGCAATGAAACCGCTCTCTGGCCTCCTTTTCAGTTGGATCATTTTTTGTTTACATTTTTGCATAATTATGCATTTCCAGGTTAGAGGCTGGAATGCCAAGGGCTTCTCTTCTCCCCATTGTTTCCCTGGGGGGTTATTTGGAAGATCTATGAATAGCAGCATGGACTCTCTCTTTCCTGACCCTCTTCTACTTGATTTCCACACTAAAGTGGCCAATTGGATCTTTATCTGAAAACTTCTACACCATTTGGGATGAAGTCTTAATTTAGCATAAACGTGAGAAAAGCCAAGCCAAAAAAAGGAATAGTCAGAAAAATCACAGATCACATGCCCTTTTAGAGATTACTGACCCTGAGCTAAAATGTGAATCACCTCAGTCTCCTCCAGACTCCTTATGGGTCCCCATTTCTTCTCCTTCCACTTCTACCCACCTTTCTTCAGGTCCTCAGAACCTTTATGATGGCTCTAATTTTCCTGTTAAGTGATGAGAAAAAATAATATATTGCTATTCAGGGGTACTTGGAGTTTAGCAAAGGACAAATCCATAAGCCAAAGGAATGGATCTCAAGGTATGGGATTTAGGTATTGGGGGTGGGTGGGAAGTGGGATTTTTCTTGGGCAAAAAACTTTTCTAGAGCTTCTGAAATCATGCCATTTAGGTGCCTGCCAGTCAGCCTATTCTTAAGGCATCCCTTCCTTAAAGGATATTGTTATATGTGATTTTTATTATTTATAGCTTCTCAAATATCCATCCCAATCCTCACACATTAAACCCAGCAGTTTGGGTCAGAACAATTGTACTTCAACAAGGAAATACAATATCCCCTGAAAGTGTCAGGCCTTTCCTTTAAATTTTACTGCACAGGACCTGTTCAGATAAGAGACCATTTCTTTTTCATGTTCCCAGTTCATGTTCTTTTACATGTTCCTAGTACCTGGCACATAGTAGATGATTAGTAAATTGAATGGAAGTGATTCTAACCACATTGGAATAATTAGCCTTTATTCAGTTTAGAAGAGAGACTGTATTTGCTGGGAATCTGGATAAGCAAACAGACTGATGTTGATTCCTTATTAGTTTGTTTTCTCTTGAAAGCCTACCTAAAAGTTGCTTAAAATAATTGGGTATATTTTTCTGTCTACCCAACAAGAAGCCCAGAAATAGGGCCTATTCTGGAGCCTGATGAGGGTATCAAGGAGCCAAAACTTTACATTTTTTCAAGGCTCATTCTCATTTGGTCAGAGTTGTCTTCTCTTATGTTTACAATATGGCTGCCACATCTCCAAGCACTACCTTCTCAGCAGCTGCATTCAGTCAGAGTTCCTCCTAATCTTTTTCTCTAATTGTGGAGGAAATCTTCCCTAGAAACCACAGTATACTTGTTATACCTGAATGTCCTAAAGTAGATCACATCGTTCCTTTACATCAGTCCCAGTATAGGGGAATGGAATCACCTTCAAGGGCTTCCACATTCTTAGTCTTTCCGACCCAGGGGAGCAGTTGCTTTTCCCTGACCACAGTGGCCCCAGTTCCTGAGCCCGGTGGACAGATGGGGAATGCTTGTCTGGTAAATGACAAAGACCGTGAGCCCAGACTCATTCATAGCACTATTCCTCTCAGGCTTTTCTTTTCTGAAGATATAAATCCAAGTTGATTCCTTCTCAAGACAGATAGCCAGTTAATAGAGGAGGAAACTTTAAGAATCCCAAGACTGTATTATTATTTTTAATCAATGCTTTTTTAGAATTTACAGGAAGAGTTGAACCATCCTCCCACAAAGTGATTTTAAGTGAAATTGTCTTAAAATGTTTTCGTAAGTCTAAAGATCCTACCCAAATTTACTTACCCTTTCAGGAGAGAAACATCACAAACTTTAACATGAACTCTACTTAATCCATTTGCATGGGAATATTTGAAATTTTGACTGATACCAGATTTTTAATATTAGAGCTTATAGTTTTTTACAATGTAATTTTTTAAATCCCATTCTAAATTCAGTAGATTGGTATGAATGGGAAAAACATCCACTGTTTTGGCTTGCTTGGGTTGAGAAGGAAGCACAAGAATCCAAGTTTCAAAGTCTGGTTTAGAATTTAACAAGAGACCTGTGAATCCATTCAGAGAACCACATTTTCTACTAGCGCTGTGTGTTGCTAAAGATGTGGAAGGAAAGACAAATGGTTCTATGAAGAGTCTGATCTAGACATTGAGGACTAGGAAGACTTCCTTCAGAGGTAATACCTGAGGTGAGATCTAAAGAAAGTAAAGAAGTTGAACAGGTAATGGGGTGAGGTGAGAAAGAAAGAATGCATTGCAGGCAGAATGAACAGCATGTACAAAAGTCCTGTGATGAGTGGGGGCAGAGTGTGTCTCCCGGGACTACATAAGGCCTAGGTAGTTCTGGGTGGAGGACAGAGGAGTGGGAGATGAGACTGCAGATGAGAGCAGAGATCAGACCATGCAGAGTGTTTTCTAGTGTCTCTTCTTATAAGGACACCGATCCTATCAGATTAAACTCCACCCATATGATTCTATTACCTTAATTACCTCCTTATAGGCCCTATCTCCAAATATAATCACATTTGGGGTTAGGGCTTCAGCATTTAAATTTGGTGTAAGGGAACACAATAATAGTCTCTAATAACCAGTAAGGGAACCCCTATAAAAATATTTGGTCAGTGGGTTCTCATGGTGGTTCAAGGCCTAAAGTCCAATTTTGAATATTCTCCTGTGTGCTGGACATGAATTTCCCTCTGAGATGTCCAAGTCAATAAGGCTCTTGTTATTAATTACTACATATGACGTCACCTTGAATAAGGCTAGAGCTGAATGGGAGGACAAGTTATGAAATGGCTGAGGTGACTCAAGCATCCGGGCAGGAGCTAGAGAAATGTCAAATGATTATCAGAATCTCTCCCCAGTGGATTTCAGATATAACTGGGAAGTGACTGAATGCCACCAGTCAATACAGAATGGGGACCAAAGTTGGTTTGTTTGGTCATTGAACAAAAAAGTAACACAAGAATTTAGCCTGGAGACCACACAACAGTTGAATGACAATGGTTTGGTTTCTTTCATTCTATGACTGACTGTTTTTGGTATTTGCTGGAACATGCAGTTTATAGTAGTTTTTTCCTCTTGGCTGTGGTATGCCTTTGCTGTTCCTCCTCTTCCGTGCATAAGATATATCTGTTAGATCCTCCCAAGATAGGAGTTCCTAGTGGAAAAAAAAGTAATGTGAATACTGTGGAGTAATTCTTCTGAGCCAGAGGAGGAGGCTAATTAGCCTTTTAGGAGTGATTCTTTTCAGCTACGGGATTAATAGCTGGCATGGTGTGCATATTGGTTTTAAAATTTCTCCAGAGAGAGCCAATGATTGATGTCCCCAGAGGTAAAAAAAAAAACATGCACAGAATCATAGAGGTGGTGCTGGATGGAACCTTAAGACCATGGAGGGCAGCCTTCTTCTCTGGCAGCTGAGGATTATAAACTCAAGAGAGATTTGTGTTTGAGTCAAAGTCACAGTCAGTCACTGGCAGAGCATAGAAGAGCCCTTTATTTCAAACTCTTTCTTCCTGTATCAGGTAACTGTACAGGGTCTAGGAAATCTCTGCATACATAGACTTCCTTCTTCCAATGGCCTTTTAGAATGTGGTGGGACTTTAACATTTTTCATTTCCTCTTCCAAATAACATAATGATAAAACCAAAAGGTTGAACAACTTGTGAAACATAGAAAGAAAATACAAATGGAAGAAAGATCAGAGTAAGTTTAGATTTCTATAAAATAACTTGAGCTTCAAGTGGAATCTGGCACAATTTTAATTTGTCTTCTGGCTCATTTTTTCTACCTCTTTTAGTGATACTGTATTTTTGCTTGTTAATTACATTTTTGTGAGACATTTTCAATCTTCTGTGATACAAGGTTGAATGAAGACATATGAGAAAAGGGAATACATCTATGGACAAAGAGCCAGCATAAATCTAGAACACAGCTGCAAGCCCCTTTCTGCCTGCAAATGGAATGTAATCACTGTAGGCATCATCCTTGGGGTAAAAGATAGATGCTAGAAGTCTGATTTACTTTGTTTTTTTATTTTCTTGCCATTTATGTGGCACACAGAGCCACTAATCAAATACCACATTTTCCAGGTTAATCCAGTCAGATCTACCTTGAGAACAATGCTTCATTGTACCTATGCAGTTGGGTGTGAGTGTGTATGTGTGTGTGTGTGTGTGTGTACACTGAATCTACTCCTCAAAATATGGAGCTGGTTCTAAATTCAAAGACAACAGACAAGATTTCAGACTCTCTCTCAGGGAACTTGACCTAAGAAAATGGTGCTAATCCAAATCAATAGTTTAGTGATGATGTGAGGAAATCTGGGTCACTACATAAAAAACAACAACAACAAAACAGGATCAAAACTTTATACCAATATAAAGAAAGACTTTAGCTGGATCAGAGATCTAAATACAAAGGTAAGAACCATACAGCTAGTAGAATAAACCATAAAAGAATATTTTTGTGGCTCAGAATGAAGAAGCAGATTCTAAAAAGACCCAAAACCTTCAACTACAGTGGTCAGAGAGGATGGCAGATTGGAAGAAGGATTATCATCATCAACTAAACATTTACAGTGACTTAACTGACAATGGGTTTATATGGATAGTATACAAAGATTCTTGGAAATCAGTAAGAAAAAGACAAAAAAAAATCCATGCAAAAAATGGGTAAGGTAAAAAAAAAAAAAGGTCGTGTAAGAAGAAATCCAAATACCTAGCATATATGTGAAGACATGATAAAAGAAATAATAATTAGAAAAATGCATTAAAATTCATTTAAAATGCATTAAAGTAGCCATGATATGCTACTTTATTCCAATCAAATCATAAATTAAAAATTTGATAATATGAAGTGTAGAGGGAAGTATATGGTCACACAAACTTTTGTGTATTGCTAGTTGGATTACAGCCCAGTTCACACATTTCTGGAGAAAAATATGGCAGTGCCTAATCATGTGTATATATCTTACTTTTTGTTTTCTTAAGTGTTTATTTTTGAGAGAGAGAGAGAGAGAGAGAGAGAGCGCGTACAGGCAGGGGAGCGGCAGAGAGAGAGAATCCCACGCAGGCTCTACACTGTCAGAACAGAGCCCAGTGCAGGCTTTAACTCATGAACCATGAGATCATGACCTGAACCAAAGGCAGATGCTTGAACAACTGAGCCATCTAGGTGCTCCATCTTACTTTTTACAGTAACACTACTTCTGAGCAATTCTCACCCAGGTCCTTAAGAGTATAGATACACATGTGTATCATTGCAGTTGTTGGGCCAGTGGAGAGTTGAGTGGCAAATTCGGAATTCATAACCAGGGCAGTCGATAAGCAAAGGGTGGTGAATTTTGAAATACAATACGTAGTTAGAAGCAACAAACTAGATACACAAATATATCTTAAAAACATAATGATGGGTGCAAAAAATAAGGAAAAGAACCAAGTTTTTCTTAGCACAATATAATTTAAGTAGAGTGAAAACACAGACATCCAAAAAATACTGGACAGATTATAAGGAAACAATCTCAAAGATAGGTATGAAACCCATTCAGTGTATATAGCCCAGTATGGGAATTGGGAAGGGGGTAGTTATAAAAGACTACCTAGAATGCATTTTAAAATGAAACATGAGCAGGACATGGTGTGAGTAATGAGGATAGTATGTCATGATTCAACCAGCCTTCAGTATCTGAGGTCGAATATAAATATGTAAAATAAAAAGATACAGTAAAAATAACCATAGAAAGACCTCAAATGTTCAGTTTAATCTTAAAAACTGCAGAAAAGATACATGTTTGATGAATGTTTTGTTTAACACTCCCTCTCCTTCCTGGTTGTTTCTTAATAGTAGTAATTTGAAAAAACTTCTAATATGGGAGACAGCACTTTCTAGTTCTCTTCTGGTATGGTTTATTCCTTTCTTCTATAGTAAAAGTGCCCTGAACATATGGTTATCTGAAATAAAGATGACTTCATTGACCCCTTTGCAATTAGGGGGCCATGAAACTAAATTGTGGTCAGTGAGATGTTAGGAGAACAGTATCTCTCTCATCACCTGTATACAAGGATTTTTAAAATCTCTGCATCCCATTCGCTAACATCAGCATTACCTATATATCTGGCTTTTGTAAGTCCTAGGCTGTATAGATCCCGACAGACCAGTTCTTTACCTTTAATCAATAGTAAACTTTTGTCAGCATCATAAAGAACACATACACACTTCACAACACCAAAAGTACCATAAACACAGCAAAACCAAAATTCGCAGGCTGTTAGGAGTGTATTTTTAGTGTGGCTTCCCTCTCCAGAGACAGGGCAAGGGGAGAAAAGAACTGCAACAGACTTGTTCTAAGTGGCCAGTATGTAAGACATGGTCTAAAGACACCAAATTCAGTTCAGTAATTCAGTTTGGATACTAATTCCCACTGGTCCCTAAGCAAGTCAGTTCATTCCAGTCAGTAAAGTGGAGAGACTAATAACGGCCTGTCCTTGGAGCAACGAGAAGTAAAGTCAGTGAGACACTCTGAAAGAATCACTGCTGTTACAGTTCACAGAGACGGAAGCACTCAGAAACAGAGGCCTTGGGCTTAGCAAGGACAGAAAAGGTCAGCATGTCCCAGCCTGTGCACTGATCTAATTAATCACTGGGCAACCCTCCCACCGGCCAAATTCAGATGTCTGTGTCTCTGTATAATGTCTAGAATGTACAGATGAATATGAAAGAATCAAAGTTTCTACTGAGAGATTAAAATGCCACTTTGAGTGTATGTATTTGTGTGCATGTGTGTGTATGTGCACGTGTGCTTATATGAACACTGTTATAGACTTGTAATACAGGTCAGTATGCATGTCTTACTTTAAGAAAATCTTCTAGATTTTTGCCTACACTTGAAATGCACTCACAGCAGCAGGTAGCATTGTGTTTGGTCACAATCATGAGCACTAATAAAACATAACCATTTCAACTCTATGTATAACCCCTTGCCAGAGGCTTCAGTGCCTTCAAGCTTATGTAAGAGTCCAGTGCTTTATGGAAAATGTACATTTCTGTTTTTCTTATTATATAATTCCATAGCCTTGCCTTATTATTTTGTTTTGTCTGATCCAGAAACAATGAACTACTGGATACTTTTTCACTTTTACTTTTTTAAAAACAGTTGTTAACTATTAAATTCTGGGTTTCCTATAATTCTAGTTTCTGTTCTTTGCAAGAGAGACTTCTAGGGTTTTCTTCTCCAGGTGTAAAGCATATCTCCCTTTCACCTTTGCACATGGAGAGACTTGCCAAAGCTGTTCTCTAGACAGAAAGAATTTAAGTCATGTGCAGTCTGTTCCAAGGAGCATATTCTGTATCTTGCTAGTATTTTCTTTTTTCCACAGAAAATATGAACCCAAAGATATTCTGGTTTTCCTCAAAGCATTTGCAAAAGGGCGACATTTATTATGGTTGCCATAGTTCTGCACTATTGAGCAAAGTGCTTTAGTATTCGTATGCTGGTGGGTGTAGTCCTATCAGCTTCCAAAGGAAACTAAGAACAAAAATACCAATAATATGGAAGTATATTGTAACATTAGCTTTCCCCCAAGTAAGGTTAAATTTGCAAAGAATTCAAATGAGGATGGTTATCTCCAGGTTATGGAAGGAGTTACTAAATCTTAGTGGAAGAGACTTAATTTGTGAAAAACTAAATGTTCTAAATATGGTTTTTTATTAATAGTTTATTACCAAGTTGGTTTTCATATAACACCCAGTGCTTTTCACAGATTTTGAAATATATTTTAAAAATACTTTTCTTACTGACAGAGCAGCAAAACCAATTCATTCACTCAGCAAACATTTTTTTAGAAAAGTACTTTGTGGCAGATGGGGAATTTCAGCATAGAAATAAAAACTCTATGAAAAGATTAAGTAGAAAATATAGATCTGTAAATTACTGTATCAGAAATGAAGAATTCTTTCACTGTGTTTAACTATAAGACTGGACACAGAAGAAGGAATCAATGAATTTGAAGACAAATCAAAAGAATGATCCAAACTGAACCACACACAAAAAAAAAAGAAAGAAAGAAAGAAAAATAAAAACCACTCACCACTAAATAGAATGTTCTAGATATCTGAGACACTACTAAATGGTGTCCAAGAAGGATAGGAAAGAGAGATACGGGGCAAAAGAAACACTTTAGGTATAATGGCTGAAAATTATCCAGAGTTAATCTAAGACATTGACTCACAAATCAAAGAGTCTCTCAAAACCCTCCAGGAGATTCATACCAGCCCTAGAATAAAACCTTAGTTCATAGAGTAAAAAACTGTGTATGGTCTGGCTCTTTCCTACTTTCCCAACCTAATCTCTCTGCACATTTTTTTCATCTAAGTTACTTTAGCTGATCTTGTAGTTCTTACTCTATATATTTTTTCTTGGGTGGGACCTCTGGATATTCAGATTTTAGTTCACACATCAACTTGTTCAGAAAGCTACTCTCTCTAAAGTTGTCCACCCCTATCCTCCATCCCCCCCACTGCCTATTCCGCACTATTTAATTATTTTATGGTTATTCTATAGCATATATAATTATTTGTTTTAATTTTTTTTTCTGACTTCACTATTTTATTTCTTATACTAGAAGGTAGCATTCTGAAAGTAGGAAGTATGTATTTCTCATTCAACAGAATAATCCCATTGTTTGGAGAGGTATCTGGCACATAGTAGGAGGCCAACATATATACATATTATTCATAAAATTGTGTGTATGTGTGTGTGTGTGTGTGTGTGTGTGTGTGTGTGTGTGTAAAGCAACACTGAAGATTTCAGGAATTACAGGGCTCTGTCAAGATTCTGAGTAGTTCAGCTGATACAACTCACTCTTCCAACTCAACTTCACTTCCTCCTTCTGCTTCTCACGTTACTAGGGTAAAAGAACGCATATTTTCACAATATTTTTACCAAAGAAGACACATAAGTTTGCTTCATCCACACAGATGCTGATCAAAATGAAACAGAAAAGAGAATAGGAAGTTGAGGATGTGTGGTTAATTTGTTTTAGACGTGCTGCCTGATTGATGACTGACTCAGGCTTCTCCTAGATTTGGAGCTGACTTTTCTGGAACCGACTTTTTCAATCTTTCCTTACTGGCCACTTTTTCTACTTAGAGCTGAGCTTGCACCAAAAAAAGGAAAAATTAACTATTTAAATAAAACACATTTAAATAGGTCTCTTAATTTTTACAAGTATTTTATCTGTATTAACTATTCCTACAGCATCAGTATAACAAAACATAAATGGGCCAATTTTAAAATATTTCTATCAAAGTTAAAAAACTTAGAGAGATTAGGTGACTTCCGAGATCAATAGGACAATATCTAAGATGCAAGTATCCAAAATTATCTCTTAACTTTTTTTTTGCCAGTATCCATGCTATTGACAAGATATATTTTCAATCTGTAAGTCTTGGATTATCACTTATTAATCTTTTATTATGATAGTTAGGGCCTTTAAAAATTAGGCTATTAAAATCTCTGATGGGGAAAGATGGAAATAGCAAGAAAGTCTTATGACAGGGTCAGAATTAAGACCTTAACACTCTTGAAATTTGTATCCGTCCCTTGCTTCTAATGTGGGTATCTTACAACCTTGTTATCCTACTTTCCTCTAGAAACCAAAATGCCAGACAGTTTTCCCTGTCGTATCTTATGTTATGCTCATCAGATGTATTAGTATTTTTAACCAGCAACCTTGCATTTGGTATATGTAAGAGAAAATAATTCCCAAGTTCCCTATGAAAAGGCAGAGTTGAAGAAGTCATGCTGATGAAGTACTTGCTTCAGATGCCATCTTAGTGTTTCTATTTAAATGGGTCTTAATATTTCTGAAATCATCACTGTCATTATGAAACTTCCACCCCCAACATGAGACTTAGTTCTCTAATTTGCCCCACCTAGAAACTTTATGTCTTCACTAAGCTTTTATTTTATAAAGGATGACAGGAAACCTCCTTGGTTATGGCTTCAAGAAATAATCATGTGGTAGGATAACATGGCATTGTCCCAGTTCATGCTCTAAATCCTAACTTTTTCTTGGGTGATATTCAGCCAAGTGCCTTGTCTAATGAGAACAGTGCTGGGCACATGAAAAGGAAATAGTAGAAACAGCCTTCAATTACAAACCAGCAGGGAAAATAATGTACATACATGTAATGTAAAGGCATTCATTCAAATATCACTTACAGATTTCCAATTCCATACCTAGCCCTGGGCCAGATTCTAGAGACATAACTATTAATAAATAAAACAATCTCCACTCCAGAAGTTCATAGTGAGAAAGACCTTCTCAAACTACTTAAACACTATAAGTAGACCTTTAACTACAGAGTACTTATGAAAGTCCTTTGAAGCCTATAAAAATGCTAGGCAAATATTAAAGAATTTGAAATTCTCTAATGAATGGAAACAGTCATGAAACAATTTTTAAAAATCTCTTTATTAGGCCACTTAGGTGGCTCAGTCATTAAGCAACCAACTTCGATTAAGGCCATGATCTCACAGCTCTTGAGTTCAAGCCCTGTATCAGGCTCTGTGCTGACAGCTCAGAACCTGGAGCCTGCTTCAGATTCTAGGTCTCCCTCTTTCTGCACCCCTCCCCCCCAGCGCTCACTCACACTCCTTCTCCCACTCTCTCTCAAAAATAAAAGTAAATCTCCTTATTAATCAAAAGCTTGTCTTTTTCCTTAACTCTTTTTTCCCTTAATCCTTTAAAAATTTTGTTTAGTTATATTTATTTATTTTGAGAGAGCGCAAGTTGGGGAGGGGTAGGGAGAGAGGAAGAGAAAGGGAATCCTAAGCAGGCTCTACACTGTCAGTGCAGAGCCCAATGAAGGACAGAATTCATGAACCTTGAGATCATGATCTGAGTCAAACTGACTAAGCCACCCAGGTGTCCCTCCCTTAATCCTTTTAAAATGAGTTTTTCAAAGGGATTTCAGATTTCTGAGATTCCATGAGGCTCTACCCAGTAGAGGAGTGGCCAGCTTACATTGTTAGAATAGTACCAGAGACTAACATACAGTTTCTGGATCATAATACACAAATAGTTTTTGTTAAATGCCTAAAGGAAGGCATAATTTGAGTTATCAACAGATGGGATGGGATAAAGGAAGGCAGAATATGGCAGTGGAATTTTGTCAAGTGCAAATATGCATGGCAGCGCCTTTTCTGCTTTCTTCAGGCCATAATCTCATGAGAACAAGTAAAGCCCCATTATGATTACTCCAAATGTTTTATGTATCAAGCACAGACTTTATGGTACGCAGCAGAAGCTTAGTAACCCTTCAGGACTGGTAAAAGACAACTTTTTCATCTGACCTGCTTTTAGGGGAAATACCTCTAATTTTTTCTTTCTTGTTGTTGAGTCTTAGATGCCTAATTCAATATGCTTTCCATTCACTATGCATAGAGATATTTAACTAGTTCAATAAATAACTCTAGAGGAGTATCTTCTTATTTTGGCAAAAGAAGGGTAAGAATGACAGTGATCCCTAGGGATGATGATACTAACAAGGGGTCTCGGTAAAGGTTAGATTTGCCAAATGATGGCTATATCTGAGGAATTTAGCTGTGAAGACAGAGATCTTTCTTTGGGCACAGTTGCTGGAGTCTCTGCTAGAATAGTTGTAGTCATTACTGGCCATCAGTCCCCCAAATTCTAGAGATATATGGAAAGATTACATGATTTCAGAAAACAACCATTAAAGCAAAGGAATCCTAGGAGGGATAAGGATTGAGTCTGAGACAACATTTCTGGCTGTACCAGTTTAGATAGTCAAGGACAAAGAAAGAACAAAAATATTTTAAAGATTTGAAAAAGTTAAATGCTCCAAAAAGGTATCAAGAGCTAAAAGTCTCCCAAAGCTAGTAGATTATAAAGAGAAGAGTGAGTTGACAGTGACAATCAAGGCCAACTTAAGCCTTGAATTGCAGGCTCTAGGTCCCAGGAATAGGCGTCACAGAAACTCCATTGATTTTTGGTTTTGAAATGCTGCAAGCAATGGCCTAGAAAGACATTCCTAAGAAATAGACGATGACTGGCTGTCAGATAAGACATGGGACTCAAGGCCCAGGCCAGTGTTCTAGTTGCACAATCTATTTCTCTGTAGAAGTGAATTGGGGGTGAGAAGGTCAGAGACAACAGTTGGAAGAACTCACCGTCTACAGAGAGGCATCCTGCCCAGCCCTCCCATCGGACGGCCAAGGCCCAAGTACTGCTTCCTGCTTCATGACTATGGGCAAATTTCATCAATCTCAGAGCCTTGGTCTTCTCCTTGGTAAATTTGGGTAAGGATTACATTACTGTCTCAGTCTTATTGGGTGATTACACTCTGCCAGCAACCTAAAACATGGTGAGTGCTCAGTAACAGTAATTATTTAATATTGATTTGGCTGCTGCCACAATTCAGTAATATATTGGTAATCAACTTGTCATAACTATAGTTTTGAGGAGAGTCAGCTTTCAAAACAGGAGAATAAATCGGAGTGGCCCAGTGACTGAGGAGCATCAAATGCTCTCTAATAGCACTGCTGTCAAAGGTCCGCAGTGACCAGCCATGGCAAAAAGCAATTCACCTTCATAACTGAAGAACCACTTCTGGTCAGAGAACCTAGTATAAGGAGTCGCACTAGAGGTGAAGTTTCTCATCTACAGAAAGACTAGAAACGATGATTCACACCTGTGTATTTTATGGTCAAAACATTAGCAGCAATTTTCTTGGAAGCGTAAGTTGTAGGTCCCTTGTGAGCTGAGCATTATGAAACTGGGAATCCTGTGGGCCGAAGGTGATTCTGAGTGAATGGAGAAGCCACAGGATTCTAACACATGGTTATTCCAAAATAAATCATTATAACAAAAAATACTGAGATTTCTTATAGGGATGCTTAAAGAAATTCAACTTAGAATCCAAACTTTTTCTCTGTTAGGAGCAGCAGCCTATTACATAAAGATGGAAAACAATCTTTGGTAATATTTCTTTTTCTGCAGCTCTGGGTTCAAACTCTGCATCGTATTAGGGGCTGTCAGTATTTGAACCTACTGTAGTTTTTCAAGCTTTTCTCCTGCCAATTCTCTTAATTTCCAAAGTGAGCTTTCCCATTCAAGTCCTATATTGTTTTTTCTCTGAGGCTTGGCTCATGCTCTTCCTCTCCCTACAGAGTCCCTCCCTTTATCATCATAAGTCAACATCCGACCTATCTTTCCATGTTCAACTCACATATCTTTTTATCCCCAGAGTTGTAGCCTGATGCACCAACTGGAAGCCATGTTGGCTTGCCCTGTGCCCACCAAGCTCTCTCTGTGTATATATCTTTTTCACGGAATCCACTTTCTCCTTTATTGGAGAAAAGAGGATTATATTTATATTATATTATATATTATAATAAAAGTATTGTAAAGAATTCTTTTATAATAATAAAATAAAATAAAATAATATAATCTTATAATAATGAAAATAATAAAAGATTATATTATAACAAAGTATTATAATTATTGGACCAAATAATTTGGCTAATAGAGCCTCTCTCATAGATTATAAACTCTCTAAAGGCAAGGTTCACTTCTGATATATTTCTAACTGAATTTAGTGAATGTTTACCAAATACATGTTGTGTACTAGGCACTTAGTTGGTGTTCTGCCTTCTTTACAAGACCCATTATTTCCTGGGATATGGTTACTAAGTGAATCAACAAGATAAGTGAGATAAGTTATCTCAGTCTATTCCTTTGGTCCTTTTTCAGTCTGTCTTCCAAATGGTCCCTGTAAAAAATCATTTCTAACCTAGAACACACACACACACACACACACACACACACACACACACACACAGGCACTTTCATGCTATGCCTTATCCTAGAGAAGCTTTACCATAGTTTATTTGGCTATAGCCCAAAGATGATCAAGAAACTAAATTCTAAAACAGAAACTAAATTCTAACCACATCAAAAATGTATCTTTATGTCCTTTGCACAGGGATTTTATTTGGTTATTTCCTCTCCAATTAAATTGCAACTTCCTTTTGGGTGAACACTGATTTGTACCTTTTTATCTAGAGTCTTATTTATAGTGGGAACTCAGTAATTTGGGGAGGGCAATGTGTGGCAAATTCAGATGTGTGTTATGCAGTAATTTCAAACTATAAAAGATGTACTGTGTTCTGTAAAGTAAGAATAACTGAGTATAGGAAAAGTTTGAGAGGCTTCACTGAATATTGTCATAGATCTTTAAAAGTAATTGGAGTTGGTTTGTTGGCTGACTTCAGGTTAATTTTAAGAAAAAAATTAATTCAGATGTTTCAAGATTCCCACAAAATATTCGTGGCTAATAAAATCTTGTTTACCTTAAACACTGAAGTTTAGACAGACCTCACCAAAAGAAAACCACATTTGACTCTATAGTTGATGCTTCTCCAAAAGATCTCAATTTTTCTTTTCTTTTTGTTTTTTAAGATGATGCCATGAAAATATAAAGCAGCTGAAATGAATTATGCGTCCTTTCAGAGCAGGGGGAGGGAAAAAAATCTTTCCCCGGGATTCATTTTTTAAAGTTCCTCTTTCTATTTGAAATGCTTCCTGACTTAATGGCTTGCAAGAATTTCACAATCTCATGGGTGTAGGGAACACCAGTTCTGCAGAATAGTGGAAAAACATTTTTTGCAAATTAGAAAATTATTTGTTTCTGTTGTTAACTCTACTCAAGACTTGTTCAGTGATTACAAATGACACTTCCTCTTGGTTATCTTTTCCAAGGTTACTGTGCATGGACATAGATAAAATACCCTGTATAAAATTATTGATGTTATTACAAGATTCAAGAGTCCTTAGTATCACCAGAGATACATCACCACCCACGCTGTTTGCTAATGAGTACATTAAACCTGTGACACCAAGTCAAACTTCAAAGAGTTGTCAAGTTACAATTTTCAAAAAGTTGAAAACGCATCTCTTACACAAATATACAAATAACAAGCATATGTCAAAGAATTACTAAACTTGTTAATGATAGAACTAGAAGGATGACAAAGCTGATTCAAAGGGCAATATGGGAGCTGATACAAGGAAAGAAAAATTTCGGTATAAATTGCAAATTTGTTTAAAAAATATTTTTACACATATTTTTGACAGAGAGATAAGTAGGGGAGGGGCAGAGAGAGAATGAGACACAGAATCCGAAGCAGGCTTCAGGCTCTGAGCTGTCAGCACAGAGCCTGATGTGGGGCTCGAACCCACAAACCATGAGATCGTGACCTGAGCCTAAGTTGGATGCTTTTAACCAACTGAGCTACCTAGGCGCCCCTGTGAATTGCAAATTTAGACACCAAACCGGCTAATGGTGTGCAGGGTAATAAAGCCATAACTGTTCTTTTTTTCCCAAATAGAAATCACTTTTTTTCCAGATAGAAATCACTTGCAATGTATCAATTTTTAATAAGATAACATTTAGCTTTACAGCATCTGGGCCCTAAGACAAGCAATGTTACTTTCTCCCCTTGAGTGTCAGATGACACTTTCTGCAAGTGTATTAAAAAGATAGACAGTAGTCTTCTTTCCGTTATTTTCAAAGTTTGGATCATTTTTTTAATGAATCTGAGAAAAGGTGCAGGAAAGCCCAGAATTTTCTAGCAAGATACTGTGTTCCTATTTTTATTAGTCTGGCTTTGTTAGCATTTTCATTTTTATTATAGAGACTCAAAATAAAGATAACAGAAACAGGGAAACTTTGTTGAGAACTCCCTCACTTCACAGTAACTGCCTTACATGTAGATATCAATACTTAAACTCAACCTATGCCAAATTAAACAAGAAACTGAACCCAGCCACCCTCCCAGGCAGGTGCTGTCTGAAGATCTCCTGCCAGAGACAGTGGACAGTGCTTATGTTACCAGAGTCTGGAAGTCCTGCCTCCTCTGGCTCACTTGACTCCCCAGGGCTTCTCCTGACCACTCATGCCTACCCCCACACATAGGCCCCTCCTTCCAGCACCTAGTCAGCGCGCTGGCTTATCCTCACTGCATACTCTGGCCCTGTTCTGCTGTTTCTCTCTGATGTTTTGGTTGCATTATAATGCAGTGTAACCAGTGTAGATCAGTACTTACTGACTTGGTCATGTTTTGAACACCTCCTTTGTACAAGCCCATTCATCTTTTTTTCATCTCAACTCCCACATGGCCTTGGCTTGATTGTCACAGATAATATTCACAAGACTTAATTTCTTGTAAATTAGTCCTTTTCAGTCTATCTGTGAGGTAGAGAACGCTGGTCCCTTCGAACTAAAGATCAGATATAAACCTCTTCTCAAGGATCTTAAAATAAATAGAATGAAGAGAAATGGAAAAGCCAGAGAGACACAGTGACCCATTTTTGTTTTTTTAAAGCCTGTGCTAAACAACATGCATTCAAGTCACTGACGGGGAGCATGTTTAAACGCAGGATGTGTGCTCATAGAACTGCAAATAATCGACAGCCACTAGTGTGGGCTTTCCCAGGGTGGGTGGCTTTTCGCATTCACCAGGAAGCTCTCTTCTGTCCTTTACAACTGCCTGAGTCTTGGTCTCAAGACTTAAATCTCAGTTCCTTAGAAAACTTCCTGTGGTTTTTCATCCCACAAACTCTTGTAGTGTTCATTGCACGGATCAGCGCATTGGTACTGTGCATGTGTGGTGTGCTGTCCAGATTCCCTATGTTGTAAGCATGAGTCATAGCTCCTGGTTGCACCTTACACTTCTTTTTATGCAGAAACCATCGTAGCTCTATGTGAGCTCAATACAAACTACTTACTTGAGGCTAGGGCTGGGAAAAGAAGGATGAGGTTTGGAAAAATGAGTTGAAAATAATGAAAGGAAGGCAGAGAGGTAGTGTGTGTGGAGGAGGTGAGGAGGTTAGGAGCTTTGAGGAAGGGATTACCTTGGAAGGAGAGAGCCAGCTGCAGTGGAGAGGATGGAAGTGTGGCTTGAACGGGATCACATAAGCTTTGGGAGAAATGTTAGGCTTAACTTGATCATACACTGCCTGGCTCTGTGTTAATGAACCCTTACTGGTGTTTAATGAAGAAGCAAAGAAATGAGTGAATGAATGAATAAATAAGTAAAAATTTTTTTTTAATTTAGCCTCCCCCCAAGTTCACTAGATTTCTACTCTGAGATGAAACGTTGTGTCTATCATCTCTTTTTCTCCTCTCTCCCAACCCCCTCTCTTGTCTTTTATTCATTTCAGCCTTGCTTTAGGGGATGTTACAATCTCTTTCCAAAATTTCATGAAAGTCTTTATGACTTGCTTGCAGATGGAATCATAAACAAATTTCACCATATAAAAATACATAATCATACTGTTTTGACTAACAGATTGAATGCTTGTGTTTTGGTCTAAATTATAATGTGTATACAGAGTCCTTAGGAAATATGTTCTGGGTCCCTCAAGCTGTAACTCATTGCCCAGAGTTCAGGCTGACCTAAAATGGCTCTCTGCTTAATTACATTGCCTTGGAGAAAAGACTGTACAAAACATTGGTTAGTTCCCTTTATTCCAAAGATAAGTTTAAAATTTAAAAATTAAATGAAATTAACTAAGTTAGAAAATATTCCTAATATTATGAAGAAAATATTTTTTAAAAAATCTGTTTTTTTTAATGTGATGGATTTTTTTTTTTCCAGTTTTACTACAGAACTCATATATCTAACTTCTAGAACAGGATCTATATTTTCAGGAAAGGTCCCAAAATCTTTTTAAGTGGGAGATAAACCACATAAAAATGGGCAAATGTGAAAATGCCCATGTGATTGTCTGAAAGTACAATTCAAAATTTGTGATTCATGGCGTGGTGATTTTTTAAAATGGCACAGATGAAGCACATTATTCAGTCAATTAAGGATGTAAAGAGGCCTGCTCCAGATCCTTTGAGCCCCTGTCTATAAAGTTTATGTTTTAATTGGTCAGAGTCAGCCTTGTGCACACTTCCAGACTGCCTAGCTGGTGAATGGTCTTTGGGGAAACATATCCTTAGACACCTGGAACGATGCAGACAATGTAGGATACCCTCAATAAAAATTACTGGAAAACTGAATAAATGTGATTCAAACATGGAACAGTAGTAGAAATAAGATTTCCAGATGTTGCATGCAGAGTTGGGCAGCCAATCCCACGCCCTTGCTGTGCTGGTACCCTCTGTGTGTATGTATGCATACTCTGCCATGAAAAGTTAGCAAACATTTCACATGTGCAAACCATTTCCTCCTTCCCCAACCTTCACTTCTAGCCCCTGTTGCAGGATCCGTGTTTCAGGGCTCCTTCCATTTCCAGCCATGCCCAGCATGCCTGGACAAGAACTGGCACCCCCTGCCTACCAATTTTGGTTCTGCCCCCTGCCAAGCCGTTAGCCACCGTCCTCTGACTCTCTCCATGGTCCTATGATGGAAGCTGAAAAGATGAAAGAGTCCAGGAAAATTTTTAGAAAGGGGTGTGGTAGTAAAGGGAGGGTGTGGTGTAAATTGAGAGGAAGCAAACAGGGCAGGATAAGGTGGTCTCCAGAGGAAAAAATCACCTGGGCCATTAAAATATAGCAAAATGAAAGTATTTCTTTTTTTTCCGCAATTCAGAAAACATGTTTTGGGAACAACTGTTCTTCCAGAGGTGAGAATCTTTCTTAGCAGGATGAGGTTGTGTGTCCTTTTTAAATAAATCAGGCCAACATGTGTCACGAATGTAATCTTGCAGCTGGAAAACAATAGCCACAACAAACTCCCCCCCCCCCCAAAAAACCCAGCAGCATTGATGGATTTCCATCCCCTCATCCTTTAACCCCCTTACATGATAGATTACGGGCTGCCTGGGGGAGTAGGTGAGGTTCTTCCCTTATTGCTGAGGACAGCATTGCATGGGAGGGAGTAGGACATGAGGCGCTTGCTTTATTTTCAAACTCTGCACTGCTCATCTGGTCAGCTTTTTGGCAAAGAGAAGGACACCAGCCGGGACCTTGCAGTCCCTCCTCTCAGCACAAAGCTTCCTTAGATTAGTGCCCAAACTAATTTTTATGACATGTCATTCCAGTAAGGGCACTGCTGCATTTCACAGATGGGCTTCCCCTAGATAGCGACTGTTGATTGGCCGAGTTGGGATCTGGCTGGATTAGGGAAATTTAAACTGACAGCTGGTGTTTTTGCACGGAGCATAAAGCCCTTGTTGTTGGAGGAAGCAATGGGGACTGCTCAGACCCCCTGGCCAAATAGGAGGACTGCTCTTGGCTGCGGCCAACACTTTCCAAGCTAAAATGACTTTTTAAAAACAAGAATTGTGCAAATACAGTTACACTGTACATCCCCAAGTGATCTCAGGGCCTACCTAAAAGATCAGAGCAGATGAGAAAACAGCCCAGTGGAACATGATGTGGGAATGCAGAAACAATTTAAAGAAGCCCTCTTCTGGGTAGAAATTCCAGAAGTCCTAATCACAGGGAGCCTGGCTTCCCTGGAGCAAGGAATGGTCTAAGCCTCTGCTGGAAGTTTCGTGTACATGATCAGTAGGTATGGAATAGGGACCAAAAAGGTTTATTTGCCTGAGGAAAGAGCTGCAAGTATTGAGAAATAAAACTACTAATAAAAGCACGTGTGTAAACATGTGCCAGACATTGTGCTAAGTGCTTAATGTACATTCACTTATCTGATCTTCACAGCTACCCTATGTGATGGCTACCATTATTATCCTTGCTTTACAGAGGAGGAAACTGAAGCTTACAGAAATTAAGTAGCCTCTGGGCTAGTCTGAGAGCCTTACCTACATTAATAACAGTGTTTTCTGAACTACAGGTCACAATCCCTTAAAGATTATAAAATCCATCTAGTGAGTAGCTACTAGGCTTTAAAAAAACAGAGTAGAAAAAAAAGAGTACACTACATATAGTAGGAATAAGAATTGTTTCCTTATCCTTTCAGTTAATTTCTATATACATATTGTTAATTGCAATATAAAATGTAGGCTCTTTTTGAACTTTGTGTAAATGAAATGATGTCACATATGTTCTTTTGTATCTTTGGTGTCTTGCTTCTTTTACTCAGACTACTTTTGAGAGATAATATACTCTAGCGGTAGTTCATTCTCAGTATCAAATTGTATACAAAGTACATATTGTGTATTACATGACCACACATAGTTGTTTAAACCAGTTTCTTGTGGATGATATTTGGGTCATGTCCATTTTTTTTTTTTACTATTACAGAGAGTACTGCTATGAACTTTCTACCGTGTGCCTTTTGGTAAACATGTATACCCACATCCCTGTTGGCTAGGGGATATAGTTAGGAATGGAATTACTGGATCACCGGGTATGTGGAAGTTCAGCATTGGTAGACACCACCAAATAGTTTTTTCAAAGTAGTACCAATTTAAATAATGTTTCTTGCAGTCAGTTATGGTCAAAGAAGTTTGAAAAATACTGAGTTGTGATTTCTGTGGGAAAAATGCTTCTCAAGATACCAATACAGAAATGATTCATCTACCCCTGACTCTCTTTTCCTTCCTGCTTGCACCCTCCGTCTATAACTCTGAGCAGGGATGAGAAGGTAGAGGGCTGGGGAAGAGACTGTAGTTTCTAAAACTTCAGGGCAGAACAGAAGGAGTATGCACCTCTTGGGTGTGAAATAGCTGGCTGCCCAGTGGCAGTTTCTGCTCTCTATGACTGGAGGGACCCCTCCTGACATTTCTGTGACCCTGCCCCACTAGTCAGTCCTTGGCCACCCAGGAGACAAACCTGACCCCCTGGCCACTACCTAGCTTCCTGCCCTCAGAAGCCTACCTGGTCCATCAGAGCATTCACTTTCCTGCAGCTCTCTCCCTCCAGAGACAAGATGGCTGGTCAAAGAGACAACCACCTGACGACAGACCAGTAAATGAGTTTTTCATGATCAAAAAGGTAATGAAATAAAAGAGAGACTAAGCTGGCAGCTCCAGAGAGGACTACCTTCAGAAAGAGGGGAGAAACAGAGAAAAAACAATTCAAACCGTTCAGGGAGCAAAGAACTGGAGACTGCCTCTCTGCATTTTTTATACTGCCAGTGATCAGCACATGGAACATTATTCTCTGTCCAGAACAGTCTCCTGCTGGCACAGGGCCACCCAAGACACATGTCCTGAAGGTCCTGCTCTCACTTCCATCCTGACAGAAACACCCAGGGTGGGTCCCCCCTAACCTCGTTGAGTGCACTCAACCCAGAACTGCCTGTAAGGGCCGGCTCTCCTGTGTGCACTGTGCTCCCAACTGGGGCTCCTCAGGGAGCCTACAGAGAGCTTGAGAGGGAAATGCAGGGCCATGGCTTGTCAGTGTGGAGATGAGAGGATGAAGGGGGTTGCTTTTGTCAACCAGAGGGGCTCCGTCATCCCAATCCCAGGCCTTATTCTAATATCCACAGAGCCTCCAAATGAAGTGGAAGAGGTCTGATTCTTCCAGTTTTCCCAGCCACACCAATCCCCTTCTCCACTACATTTCTGAATTTAGAAGTTGCCTCCAACCAAAAAGAAGAGTGATAGATACCACAGGGTAAGACACATCATTTGTAGTAACATGTCCTCATTTTTTAAAATGTTTATTTATTTTTGAGAAAGAGAGAGAGACAGAGTGTGAGAGGGAGAGGGGCAGAGAGAGATTGGCAGACACAGAATCTGAAGCAGGCTCCAGGCTCCAGGCTCTGAGCTGTCAGCACAGAGCTTGAGGTGGCGCTCGAACTCACAAGCTGTGAGATCCTGACCTGAGCCAAAGCCGGACGCTCAACCTGACTGAGCCACCTAGGTGCCTCATAACGTGTCCTCATTTAGAAAGTGGATTCAAATCAGTAGACCCTAGCCATTTGTGGCATTAAGCACTTAAAACATGGCTATTCCAAACTGAGATGTAAAATGCACAGAGGATCTCAAGGAATTAGTTAAAAAGTGTAAAATAGCTCATTAAAATTTTTTATACAGTTATGTGTTGAAATGATACTGTTTGGGATACACTGAACTAAAGAAAATATATTATCAAAATTAATTTCATCTATGTCAGTTTACTTTTTTAAAAAAATTTCCTACGGATCACTTAAAATTACATATGTGTCTCAGATTTACCTTAAAGTCAGACCACCTGGGCTGTCACTAATTGCTTACTTTTGGGAAATAGTCTCACTTCTTCGTGTCTTGATTCCCTTCTCTAGAAATAGGAATATTCATGCACCTCCTTGGTATCGTTGTTAAGAATGGTTGTCTTCATGTACATAAAGTGTTGAAAGCAGTGCCTAGCATGAAATAAGTATTCCCTAAATGTTAGATATATTAGTCTTAACTTCATTCCGGGTTCTCTGTGAGAGCAAAACTTGATGGCTTCAGTAGGTCTTCTACCCTTGTCTCCAGGGGAAGCCCAGTGTAGCCACTTCAATCAACACAGATGGAATCAATCATTTGCACTTCTGAGATGCCTACAAGATTAATGATTATATGTCTGGGAATGCCTGTTTTTTCATATAGATGCCATATACAGATAGGATTCATGCTTTACTTTATGGTAAGCTACTTCCTGACCTTTCAATGAAACCAGATTGAGTCCTGCTCTCCCCAACCCAGGGAATGCTGGGAAGAATTTTCCCCGCAGTGCCAACTGGGCCACAGATGAATAGCTGTTGTGGAAATATGCCCTTATTTCTAGCTTAAATGATTACTCCCAGTGTTTTTAATGTATCAGAATACTGAGGTCTTTTAAAAAAAGCCATGATTAATTTTGGAAGTAGATATACACATTAAGAAAGAAATTAGAATCCATCTGGAACTTAAGAATATTTAATCTAAATCTTGAGCTTACATGTAATAGTTCGTTATGGATTTTTTTTTTTCCTCCTGAACTGAATGTAAGACCCTTGCTTTGGGCTACAATGGTGCCTGTTGTTCTCAACTCATTGAAAAACAAGTTCTGATCTTTTCCTTTTAAAGTATTCTGTTTCCAAATGCTTGTCTTGTTTAAAAAAGAGAGAGAGAGAAAGAGAGAGAAAGCATATCCTGGTGCCATGAGTTGGAGGCTGCCTTTTTTTTTTCCAGTTAATGGCACATTATTTACTTTCTAGATGTGTAAATGAGTAATGAGTCCTTTGAGGGAAAGATAGTATTGAAGAGCAAATAAATTCCATGGATGAAATCCACAAAATTTTAAAAAATGATTATAAACTCATGCTTTCAGCTAATAATAGCCAGAGTTTTGTTGAAGGATAAGAACACTGAATCGAATTACACAACTGAGGAGAGAGAAATGCATTTCCATAATTCTCTTTGAATTACAGAGGTTTGATTTCTATGTTCTGTTGTTCCAGTTTAAAAAAAATCTAAATAATAAGGAGAATGATTCTGTAGAGAAGGCAAAGTTCTTTTCTTAGAGATTCATAAAGCCAGGGTGTTGTTTTCCCCTCCCACTCTGGGCATCACAAATTGCTTCTGTGATCCCATAAAATATCTCCAGAGACTTATTAGCAACAAGCATGGCTAATTAACACAGCCCGGGAATGTGGCGCCTTCCCTGGATTCCTGAGCCCTTTAATCCGGAGCAGGACCCACACTTCTTTGCATGTCCCCAAGGCCATTAAATACTTATCAGAGATCCAGTTATTTTAGATCCAGGTCAAAAGGCAAAGCCAGACAAGGTATACTGAATTGAACACTATTCTTAAAACTTTAAATTTTAGAATGTCTGTGACTACTCAGAAAATGGTGTCGTTTACACAGAATTTCAAAGGAGACAGAAAAAGAAAGACCTAAGGGAAATGAAGACAGACTTAGGGACTGACTTAATTGAGGCACAGGGATGATGAAATGACCTGTTTAAATCCTATCCAATTCTATACCGTGAGTGTGTAGTGCCATTATCTTTACTGATCCTTTGGTGTCACATACATTTAACTTCATCTTCCTAGGCTCAGACATTTTGTTTCTATAAAGAAATGTAATAATGAGTTAGTACTTATGAGTTCTGGGTCACTTAATGTTAAAATTATATGTCACATACAGCATATGTGACAAACTACAGAAGCAATATTCTTGCTTGGATGGTTTTCAAAATCAGAATGTTATTTCAGTAAAGTGTTAAAGAAATACTTTGTGGTATCTCCATTGACAAAATAGAGAATTGTAGGATCACTGAATTTTGTAGCTGATGGAACAGGCAACCCTCAGGGACTGACATAATTTTGAAGTGGTCGTAGGGTGAAGTCCCTTATTCTGTACTTGATCATTTCTGTCTTCTCCGATATAGAAGGCAAGCTTATCAAATTTAAGCTGGCACAAAGTTGAGAGGGAGAAAAACTAGGCCAGATAACAAAATCAAGGTTTGTTTTTTGAGGGGAAGGGAATTACAAAACAATAGCCAAATTATGGAAAGAGCCTAAATGTCCATCAGTTGATGAATGGATCAAGAAGATGTGGTTTATATATACAATGGAGTACTACATGACAATGAGAAAGAATGAAATCGGGCCATTTGTAGCAACGTTGGTGGAACTCAAGGTTATGCTCAGTGAAATAAGTCAGGCAGAGAAGAAAAGATACCGTATGTTTGCACTCATAAGTAGAACAGGAGAAACTTAACAGAGGACCATGGGGGAGGGGGAGGGGAAAGTAGTTGGGGAGACGGAGGGAGGCAAACCACAAGAGACTCTTGAATACTGAGAACAAACTGAGGGCTAATGGAGGTGGGGGAGAGGGGAAGGGGGGTGATGGGCATGGAGGAGGGCAGTTGTTGGGATGAGCACTGGGTGTTATATGGAAACTAATTTGACAATAAACTATAAAAGAAAAAAAAGAAAATGTTTAGAAAGCCACCTTCACACATACCTGTTGAGTATAATCTGCTTGGCACTACTGTTGTGAAAAGGACCTGGGGGCTGTTGTGTTTTGGTTGAGGAGAAGTATTCATGCAAAATACCATGCAGCTGAATTAATATAAGAATCAAACTCTAGTGAGGTGGTAAGATTCCCACATACTTTGTACTTGTTTTCACCACATCTGGAGTATGATTTTCCTTTTTGGACACCAATTATATGAGACACAAGCTGAGGTATGATCAAGAGGAAGTGACCAGAATGACACTATATAAGGAACAGAAAGAAGCAGGAAAGAAAAGCCTTTTGCATTGGCATGAGAAATGTCTTCAAATATCCAAAGAGCATCAAAGCTGTAGAGACAATACTAGGACCTTGAGTGGAGCACATCCTTGGCCTTCCCTTTACTAGGGCACTAGCCATGCTTGTCCACCTGGGGATTGTAAACTTCTGAATGGCAGAGGCCTCTCCTTTGATGCCCCTGAACCTCTCATCTGTTCTCACTGGGCTGTTTTAAAGCCTTCAGAGGCTTTTATCATAGTAAACGGCTTGATACTTTCACATCTCACAGTGAATATACATATATTTTTAATTTGAAACCATTTTAAAATAAAGGTGCTTATGAAGTTATTTGGCCCTAAAAAATTAATTTTGCTTACAAGTAGAATATTTGGGTAGCTCAGTCAGGTAAACGTCTGACTTCAGCTCAGGTCATGATCTCACGGTTCCTGAGTTAGAGCCCCACAACGGGCTCTCTGCTGTAAGCACAGAGCCCCCTTCAGATCCTCTGTCCCCCTCACTCTCTGCCCCTCCCCGACTTGCGTGCACACACATGGGCTCTCTCTCTCTCTCCAAAATAAACATAAAAAAAAACCAAATAGAGTATTTGGTAATCTTTGAAAAGAGAAAAATCTACCTATAAACTGCTTTTGAATGTAATGGGATTTTTAAATGTCTACAGTGGACATTTAATTATTAATTCATTTTGTAATATATATGTTTATAAATAATTGTAATATATAACATAAATATACTAAGCCTAGTAGTTTCATAATCCTTCTCAAAAGTCAGAGGTCCCAGGCACAGTACCCTGGGTGACAAGTGGATAAAAGACCACTGCCTGCCACAGTCTGTTACATTGTAAGCACTCGGTAGGTATTTACCAAATCACTTAAAATACACTGATTTATCAAATAGAAAACAAAAATTCTGGTTCATTTCTCTGCTAAGAGCTTGAGAGGGGGCACTAAAAGGAGAGTGGGCATGGGAGGGAGGGCAGCAGCTGTCCTCAAATTTCTGGTGGATCTACTTGCCAAGAAAAGATACATCCTAATTTGGTTGTTAATTGCAGGTGTGATTGTCCCCAGTCCTGCACCAGGGCCATTTCATGTTAATAGCAGGAAATGTACTGTGATCAAACTCTTATTTAGTTCAGGAGTTGAGTCACTGCTTTTCTAAAAAGGGAGGATTCTAAATATACTGAAAGGGGGAGCTGGTCACTGGATATTGGGAAGGGTGTCTTTTTGCAGGTCTTTTTGAAAAAAGGCAACAGATTAAGCAGGGGATCAAAATATAAGTGAAAGACTTGCTCACCAAGTTAAAAAGCAAAAAAAGAACTGAACTAAAATAAAAATAGCTCCAACCCAGAGATCAAGAGGACTATTTTGTCCAAGGAAAGAATAGAAGTAGTCCGCTTACACTCTGCCAAGCCACTAGCTTCAAGTGCATCTTTGTGCAGATAGTTGAGGGTCTGAAAGGCTTTATTATTAAGAAGTTAATGCTTGACAGTGGCCGACTCCACCACAGCAAAATTACCCGCCTTCGAAAGACGGCCTCCTATGAGTCTTGGGTTAATTACTCAAACCTCCAAATTATCCTTCAGGGAACAAAATGAAGCATGAAAAATCAAAAGCAGATCTGTAGCTGAGATTATGAAAAGGGAGTGGGTTCCTTTCCATTTTAAAAAATGATTATTTCTATTGTAGGAACCACAAGAGGGGAAAGGAAAAAAAACCTGCCGTGGACCAAGCAGGCAGTAAATGGCTGGCAGCTGTACAGCCTAAGGGGAAACAAAATCTGCTCATGTAAATACTTACAAGGCAGTTTTCTTTAAATTTCCAAAACAAGTCACCCCAAGTCAAATTGCTTCGGAAGAATGGAGGTGCTGAGGAGACACCCCAAGTCTTTTGCTAAAGAATATTTTTACTAGGAACCATTTTGTTAAATAGCTGATGTGCTAAATCAAGCCACCTACTATCTACTGAAGATAAAACAACTACTTAAAAATTATTTCCCCCCATATATGCACATATCTATTAACTCACCCTACTTCCCATATCAGGAAGTAAATTCGTTTTTAAAATAATTTGGTTTTGTTGAGAATCACCACCACCATCAAAACCTTTCATTTGTTTCTCTGCTTTTTTCCCCCATCAGTCATGGCTGTCAAATACTCCCAAAACCATCTAAGAGAAGTATCTGTCAAACAGAGGTATCTCCCTACAGATGTTCTCGAAAGGGGTGGCTGAAAGAATCTGGGTGATGCACTGGGGAAGTGTATAAGGTTTGCCAGATATTAAAACCAATATTGACCTATCAATTTTTCTGAACAAACTAGGGCCAACAGCCTATTTACTCACTGTATTTTTTTTCTTAAAATTGTGGTAAGATATACAAACATAAAATTTACCTTTTTAACCATTTTGAAGTGTACAGTTCACTGGTGTTAAGTACATTTGCATTGTTGTCCTACTGCCTTCCCCATCCATCTCAGAACTTTTTTCATCTTCCCAAACTAAATCTCCATCCCCACCAAATAATAACTCCCCATTTCCTTTGCCCTGAGCCCTTGGCAATCATCATTGTACTTCCTGTCTCTATGAACTTGACTGCTCTTCCACAGTCCTTTTTTGAATGGTGCTCTAATTCTTAAATCAAGG
Source organism: Suricata suricatta (assembly GCF_006229205.1). Lineage (NCBI taxonomy): Eukaryota > Metazoa > Chordata > Mammalia > Carnivora > Herpestidae > Suricata > Suricata suricatta. The sequence goes on along the minus strand of NC_043705.1, from coordinate 38,442,552 downwards.
TGAACCAAGAACTCTCTTTGGTCCTTTCCCATTATCTTGTATGGGCATATGAATCGCCTCAACTCCAGTTCTTAGGTGCAGGTCACTGACATATTTGAAATATTCTTCCCACCCCACACCCCCCATTGCCTTCTAAACTCTTATATTGGTCCAACTAGAAGGACTGATCTGTCTGCAAGGCTGTACTGCCTCTAAATGACCCACATAGGAAGTGCACTACATGCTAAGACAGAAATGGAACTGCTTTCCCTCAGGTTTGTGGAAGAGCTATTTACAGTTGTTCTGTCCTGGAAGCCCTGGTTATGTCAAAGGTGCAATTTGATACGGGTGGATTAGAAATCCCAGTAGCCTTTTCTTGCAGCCTAGGCTTCAAAGGATTCCTCTTGGCCCATGCAAAGCTGAGAACTAATAAGAGAGGTTCCACCATGTTCTCTTCCTAGAAATGGGCTGTTGGATGGAGTGCTCTTTGCTAATGGACAGGCAGAGAGCATTCAAAATAGAAGCAGGGATGGAATAAATTTCACTTTTATTGGGATGCCTCGGTGGCTCAATCAGTTGAGCATCTGGCTTTGGCACAGGTCATGATCTCGCAGTTCGTGGGTTCCAGCCCTGTATTAGGCTCTGTGCTGGCAGCTCAGAGCCTGGAGCCTGTCTTCAGATTCTGTGTCTCCTTCTCTCTTGGACCCTCCTGCTCATGCTGTCTGTCTGTCTCTCTCTCTCTCTCTCTCAAAAATAAATCGAATGTTAGAGAAAAAAAAATTTTTTTAACTTCACTTTTAATCATGCTTTGCCGTTGATTACTGCAAGTCATCCTGCTCTGTGCTAAACTCTGACTTGATGAGACAGGATGACATAGTTCCTATCATACTCAAGAAACAATAGATGCAAACCAAGAGGTTAAAAGCTCATATTACAGTGAAACCTGAAGGGACACAATTTTCTTATTCTTGATGGGCTCTCATTACTTTTTATGGCATCTGTTTGAATACCCCTCTAAAGACCTTGTGCTTATTCTCTGCTATCCTTACATTTCTTCATTGGTTCTTGATTGACATGGGAAGTGATAACCAGACTTAGTCAGTGGGAGGAGGTAAATTTCTTGGAGAGAAACCAAACAGAGACAGGAGACTGGAAAGGAAACAGAACTGTGCGTGTTTCTTTTTTTTAAATAAATTTCATAAATAATATGCCAGCCATAGGGAAAGAAGAGGAATCTTAGATAAATAAAATGAGCCATTATAGAGAAAAACCTTGTAGACTAAGAAATAAGATTTATTTAGTTACATAAAGCCTTGGATTAACCACCATGCATCCATGCTTAATCCCAATTTTGCTTTAAAAGCAATAGACTAGAGTCTGCAAATCTGGTTTGTAGGCTAAGATTGGCCACTAACTCTTTTTATTACCTTGGTCAAGTCAAACATCCTCTCTGAGCTTCAACTTTCTTATATATGTAATGGAAAAAAATAATATCTGCCTGTCTCTCTGCCTTGAATTACTGTTATGCTACTTTGTATATAAGAATTCACAGCAGTATCCTTGCACTTATTCCTTCCCATTTTTTGTTATTCTTGTCATATATTTAACTTCTACATATTTTATAACCCCCACCATGCATTTTTTAAAAGTTTTTCTTTCAATGACAGTTGTTTTTCAAATAAATTAAGACGAGAGAAAATACATCATTTATATTTACTCATGTAATCATCATTTCTGGCACTTTCCATTCCTTCCTGTAGATCTGAATTTTCATCTGGTATCATTTCCCATTGGCCTAAAGATCTTCCTGTAGTATTCTTTTTTATTGTACAGATGTGCTATGACAAATTATTTCAGATTTCATTTTTCCAAAAATAACTTCAATTTCACTGTTATGTTTAAGTGATATATTCATGGATATAAAATGCTAGGTTGACAGGTTTTGTTTTATTTTTTCTTTTAGGACTTTACAGATACTACTTTATTGTATTCTGAGTTGCATTGTTTGTAATGAGAAGTTAGATGTCATTTACATTGCTGTTACCTTGTATGTAATGCGTCCTTTTTTCTTTCCTGAATGCTTTCTAAATGTTCTCCATGGTTTTAAGATATTTGACTATAAAATGCCTACTTGTGGTTTTCTTTGCATCATCCCATTAGTGATTTGTTGAGTTTCTCAGACTCCATTCTTAAATCTGTGGGTTGATAATTTCTAAAAACTAAAAAAATTTCAGCTATTGTTTCTTCAAATATTTTTTCTGCTCAATTCTTGCAGGGACTCTAATTGCTTGTAGATCTCTTGGTATTATCCCAAAGATAATTGAAATTAATTTTTTCCCCTTAATTTTTCCTCTTTCACTTTTATTTTGAGTAATTTCTTATCGATCCTTTCTTAGGCAGTTTCCCATGTAGTGTTAATTTCACCCAATGATTTTTTAACACTCAGAGATTTCAGATTTTTTGGCTCTAGAATTCCACTTGGTTCTTTTTTAGAGTTTTTATTTTTATACATTTTTTATATTCAATATAATCATATTTTAAGTTAATTATTTAATATATTTATAATAGTTGTTTTAAAGTTCGTGTCTGCTTATTCCAGTAACTATCATCTGCAAATCTGTGTCTAATGACAGTTTTTCTTAAATTTAGTTTTCCTTTTTTTTTTGCTCTCTTGTATGCAATATAATTTTAATTTTGTATATAAATGTACTTATGTTGGCTCACTGCTTTAACTGAATCAATTTCACCTGTGGTTAACCCCACCTCCCTTGTCCTAAATCGGTATTTGATCATGTCAGTAATTGAACTGGGTGAGGATTGGCTGAAGTTTAAGATATTTTTAGCTTGCTTACCTTCAGATTAAACTCTAGCAGGGCTCAAGAATGTTCAGAGTTGTACAATTTCTCTCTGCTTAACAATCACTCCCCCAAACACTATTTTTCTTAACAAACTTCATGAGGGATTATTGTGGTATCAGAAGAGGAATTTTTGGTCCAAGTGTTCTGTCCCTGTCTTAGGACTCCAATCCTAGCCAGAAAATATTGTTTTACAAAGTTGGCCAATTGCCCTCGATCCCTGAAAGGTCTTTACGTCCCAGGTTCTGTCTGTACTCAGACCAGGTGCCCCTCTATGTAGAAGCTATCACAGCTCTCTACTTACCTATAAAAAGCTTACTTCTCTTGGAGTTAAGTTCATCAAGGCTTCATTATATTCACCCCACATCCCCTGCCTTGTAGAAAAATTTAATTTTTATTTTATCTGGGACTTTTGTGTTGTTACCTAAGGAAGGACAATCTTTGGCATCCTTCTCTATCCTTACCAGAAGCAAAAGTCTCAAAGGAAGTAAACTGTTATTAAAACAGATTGCTCTGGACTGGTGCATCATTATGTAACCCAAGTGTCACAGAGGCACTCATTTGGGAAGACCATCTTCTTTCATCAGGAAGTTATTGTGTCTGTGTATAGATCAGAATATTATTGCCAGCTTTCTACCGTCTTGTTTGCATCTCTGGGCAAAGTTACTTCTTGTATCTTTTCATGTTTTTCCTACACATTTAGCCCTTTACTGATTTTAAAAGCAAGATGATGTATAATAAGTACATAGGTTTGTCTTAACTATAAAAAACCATGGGAAATCTATAGATCTGTGGTCTCCTATCAGAAACATGTTTATTGCTATAGTGGAAAAGCACATTCCATGCCTGCTTCTCAGAGATACTGTACTTTGGTCCAGAAGCCACTTTTAGGGTATCTTACAAAAAGGCCTCAGTCTCCTAGTTTCTAATACGAGAGTTTGTACTAAATGATCTCTAAATATCTTCCAGTTCTAAATTTCAGATATAGATAGGTCTAGATCCTTTTAAAGGAAGATGATTGATTTGATAAAATTGATGAGGTATGCATACCATTGCTCTTTAAGTTGCCAGTTCTGATTCAGCTGGACCCAGGGCTAGAATTGACCTGATCTGATTAGACTGGTGAATTGTCCCATCCTTCTCTTACCTTTTTCCTCCCTCTAGCCTCGTGGATGTAAAACACAACCGCTAGGTTCTGCCAGTAAAAAGCCTTGCCAGACCAGGGTTTAATCAGGAAGTATCCATTATTTTCTCCTAACTTGAACCTCTTTATAACAGAAAGCATCAACCTAATATTGTAGCATCCCTTAAAGACTTAATAGTATCATTTTTGTTCAAATAAACATAATATTTTTTTAAGTATTTAATAGTAACACTACAGTATCCCTGAGAAGTGGTAAAAGAATATTAGGTAAATTCCTGGGTGACAGATTCGTAAGGTGTTCTTTAGGCAAGTCAGGAAATAAGAGTTCTACTCTTAATATTCCAAGGAATATGTCACTGTGGCAGCTGCCAAGCTTTCCCACAGACTTCTCTTTCTTCCTTGAATCCTCAGTTTTGCTGGGGCTTGAAACTCTTAATAATCAAATAACGAGAATGCTTCTGAGGTTGTTTTATAACCTTTAGAATTTAACAGGCTCATGTGTGCACCTTATCTCTTACACTGATGACAGCCTTATGTGATAGGATATTAGAACTGGCTATAGATCTGGTCCAAAGTGATATCAGTCGTGGAATTCAACCAGCTCAGGAAAATCAAGGTTCTGATTTATGCTAAAGTGAATATGAATGACTGAAACAGGTTTTCAATTAAAATTTGACTGTGACTTGATTCCGTGGAGAAGGTGAGATTTTTAGAGATATTCTGAATAAAAAAAAAGTCTTCCAAGGTCAGATATCCTTAGGAGATGATCATCTACTCTTGGAGAATTACAGCGGACACAGGAATAATTATTAATGACTCTTCAATAAAGATAATTATTTTCCATTTTGTTCAGCCTAATTGTTCCCCAAATTATTTGATTATAAACAGTTTTTTCTACTTTAGAAGCCCTGGGATCCTCTGAGGTTAAGTTAACCTGACAAACTCTGAGCAGGAAATCTGTGTGAAAGTGAAGCCAAATGTGTTCTTATAAGACTTCATCCCTCATGTGAAGGTATTTTTCCTTCAAGCACAGGAGTAGACTTGGAATAGCAGAGTAGCTCTTGTCAGATAGATATATGGCCAAGAGAGGCTGTGGTCTCTAAGCTTGCTCCCATCTCTCTCTTCTATAGTTAACCTTGGTAACATAAGCTGAGGGCTGCATTTTTCTCAGACCTATGAATTAATAGAGCCAAAAGTAAACAAAATTCCAATTGTAAATGAAAAAGCTTAGGAGTCCACTGTTGCTCTGTGCTTAAAGCAAGTTTTACCTTTAATCACTTCTCTTAAGTAGTTATTCCTACCAAGGCTTCCCAAGGAATGGAAAACCATTTTGTTAACTCTTATACACTGTAATTCAGTAGATACAATTTATGAGCTATTCTGGAGGACAAGAACAGAATTATCTCCAGCAGAAGGTGCAGTGCATTAAGAACAATGACATCCCCTCCCTGTGGCAAAAGGAAAAAACAGACATTAAGAGTCTTAGAATCTATTAACAAAACATACTAAGTGCAAGTGCACTGAGGTTATGGCTAATGTTAACATTGGTATAAGTTGCCTATTGATGTTTTGATGTTTGACTGGTTGGATTCTTTCCCATGTCACTCTCCACTCTCTCACAGTTAACCTTGACTCTGTTGTTGACCTAACCTGAGCCTTGCATACTTGTCTGCTACATGAGGAAAAGGTTAGGAATTTATAAAGCAAAGCAAACAAGACTCTGAGATTTGTTACTATAATGGTTACTTTCCTGTTGGGAATTTGGAATTTAAAACAAAATGAGGACATTAAACTTGTACATGGCAGGCATCTTGTAAGTCTACAATGCAGTTTATGCATAAGACACTGAAGATTTGCAGAAATGAGGCCAATCTGCAGTATTCAAGGGTCCAGTCTGCTTCTAACACACACATTTCTGGACACATATTTTAAAATGCACTAAACATACATTCACAGTGTATTAAGTCACTTAGGTGTAAGCAATTTAGAGAGATGGGAAATGTACCCATAAACATGGAAACATGGAGCCTGGAGAATATATCCATAATACTATTAACACTATTCTAAAAAGTACCAGTGGGACTGTTGAATCATTATTTTGTACACCTGAAACTAATAAATATAACACTGTATGTTAATTAACCTCAATTTAAAAAGGTCCTGGGGTGCCTGGGTGGCTCAGTCGGCCAAGCATCAGACTTCGGCTCAGGTCATGATCTCACGGTTCGTGGGTTCAAGTCCCATGTCAGGCTCTATGCTTGATGGCTTTGGAGCCAGGAGCCTGGTTTGGATTCTCTGTCTCTTTTTCTCTGCCCCTACCCTGTTCACACTCTGTCTTTCTCTCAAAAATGAATTAACATTAAAATTAAAAAAAAATACTAATGATCTCTTTGATCTTCAATAAGTAATAATTTAATGGAAATACCAATGAGAACCCAGCCCAAGGATTATTGTCAAAGTATAGAACTTATTACATTAACTATCAGAAAAAAATCTATTTAATCCTATGAATGCAGAATGGTTATTTTTATTTCAACAGACAGAAGTAGTTAAACTTTGAATCTTTGCAAACATAAATTGATATTTGAATACCTGGTTTAGCTTAAGTCCTAAGCAAGCTGCTGCAAGATTTGCAGGGTTAAATTCATTGGTACATTAGCAATTTCCATCTCCTTGCTTTGTGCTAGCCATTCTTAATATGTAACATGGCTGAAATACTACTGAATGATCAAATACTGGGTCTTAAATAAAAATAGGTGAGGTAAACAGTCTAATTCTGCTAGAAAGTATTTTTTTCTTTTATAAGAATACTTGTTTTCATCTAACTGATGTTTTTAATTCTATAATTATAAATATATTACCCTGGGTTAAGACATTAAACCCTATTGGAAAGCACCTGGCTGGCACAATGGATAGAGCTCTCAACTCTTGATCTCAGTGTTGTGAAGTTAAGCCCCACATTGGGTGTAGAGATTACTTAAATAAATAAACATTAAAAAGGGAGGACACCTGGATGGTTCAGTCAGTTAAGTGTCTGATTCTTGATTTCAGCTCAAGTCATTGAGATCACAATTTGTGAGTTTGAGCCCCACATTGGGCTCTGCATTGACAATGAGGAGCCTGCTTGGGATGGACTCTCTCTCTCTCTCTCTCTCTCTCTCTGTTCATCCCCTGCTTGTGTTCTCTCTCTCAAAATAAATAAACTTTTTAAAAAAGATATTAAACACTATTAAAAAGTAAACAGAAGAGTCTGTATATTAAAACAGACTAATGTATCACAGTAAACTCAGTTACTGAAACTCAGGGAGAATGAATTTGCCAAATCTTTTTCTGAAATCAGACTTGGACAGGGAAGGTAGGGTGAACTTCAGAACAGTAAATGCTGAGGAGCTCCCAGCAACAGGAGTGAGACCATTCTAACTCATAGTTTCCTTGCATTTAAAAAGTTGACTCTAAAAAGTCCCTGGAGTTGTGTTTACATTTTTAGGACCTGTATATTCTCAAATCTTCCCAAATAGCAGCAGTATTCTCACCTAAGAAACTTGTTAGGTTTCCTTAGCATCACTCAGTGCCTAAAGTGTTCTGTACTGCTAGACACTTCTATTCATTGAACAAATACCTAAGGATGATAAGATACTTCTGCAGTCTTCCTGTTTGGTATGGGAAGACTGGGAAAGACAAACTCAACATCAATGTGTCACTATCTTTATGTCCATATCTAGTCCTCTCTGAAATCATCATATATGACCCTTTAAATATTTTATTTGTTTTGCTTTGAAAACGCATCCTTTTAAATTAATTACATTTTCCTAGGATCCATTTAGCTTTCTGGATGAACATTAAGTCAATAATAAGCAAATAAATGTGATTCTAAGGAATGTATTTTGAGATTTATTAAGTTAATTTATTTTTTTTTTAATTTATAGCCAAACTAGTTAGCATATAGTGCAACAATGATTTCAGGAGTACATTTCTTAATACCCCTTACCCATTTAGCTCATCCCTCTCCCATAATCCCTCTGAGCAACCCTCTGTTTGTTCTCTATATTTAAAAGTCTCTTATGTTTTGTCCTCTTCTCTGTTTTTATATTATTTTTGCTTCCCTTTCCTTATGTTCATCTGTTCTGTATCTTAAATTCCTCATATGAATGAAGTTGTATATCTGTCTTTCTCTGACTAATTTTGCTTAGCATAATACCCTCCAGATCCATCCACATAGTTGCAAATGGCAAAATTTCATTCTTTTTTTTATTGTCGAGTAATACTCCATTGTGTGTGCATATATATATATATATACCACATCTTCTTTATCCATTCGTCCATAGTTGGACATTTGGGCTCTTTCCATACTTAGTCTATTGTACATAGGGCTGCTATAAACATTGGAGTGCATGTGCCCTTTTGAGTGCAATTGCTGGGTTGTAGGGTAGCTCTATTTTTAATTTTTTGAGGAACCTCTATACTGTTTTCCAGAGTGGCTGCACTAGTTTGCATTCCCTCCAGCAGTGCAAAAGATCCTTTTCTCCACATCCTCGCCAACATCTGTTGTTGCCTGAGTTGTTAATGTTAGCCATCCTGATGAGTGTGAGGTGGTATCTCATTGTGGTTTTGATTTGTATTTCCCTGATGATGAGTGATGAGCATGTTTTCATGTGTCTGTTAGCCATCTGGATGTCCTCTTTGGAAAAATGTCTATTCATGCCTTTTGCCCATTTCTTCACTGGATTATTTGTTTTGGGGGTGTTGAGTTTGATAAGTTCTTTATAGATTTGGGGTACTAACCCTTGATCTGATATGTCATTTGCAAATATCTTTTCCCAATCCATCTGTTGCCTTTTAATTTTGCTAATTGTTTCTTTCACTGTGCAGAAGCTTTTTATTTTGGTGAGGTCCCAATAGTTCATTTTTGCTTTGGTTTCCCTTGCTCCGGAGATATGTTAAGTAAGAAGTTGCTGTGGCCGAGGTCAAAGAGGTTGTTCCCTGCTTTATCCTCTAGAATTTTGATGGCATCCTGTCTTACATTTAGGTCTTTTATCCATTTTGAGTTTATTTTTGTGTATGGTGTAAAAAAGTGGTCCAGGTTTGTTTTTCTGCAGGTCGCTGTCCTGTTTTCCCAGCACCATTTGCTGAAGAGACTGTCTTTATTCCATTGGATATTCTTTCCTGCTTTGTCAAAGATTAGTTGGCCATACATTTGTGGGTCCATTTCTGGGTTCTCTTTCTGTTCCATTGATCTGAGTGTCTGCTTTTGTGCCAGTACCATACTGTCTGGATAATTACAGCTTTGTAATACATCTTAAAAGTCCAGGATTGTGATGCCTCCAGCTTCAGTTTTATTTTTCAAGATTGCTATGTCTATTTTGGGTCTTTTCTGGTTCCATAAAAATTTTAGGATTGTTTGTTTTAGCTCTGTGAAGTTGTATTTTGAGAGTTAATTGATATTTGAGATTAACTTATACAAACTGAACTTCACAATAAGTTGTCCTATGTGTATTGTCTGGGAGAAAGTTTTGGAAGGACCTTGCCCTTTGACTGGACTAAGCCTCCTCTGGGAGGAAGCTGCAGCCTTGGATACTTCATGTGTGATGCCAGCTAGGCTGGATACAGGGAACACCCAGGAGGAGTCCTCTTGCTAAGCTTCCTGGTTTAGAACTCATTTGACAAAGATAATTCCTGTTTTTGGAAATAATTCACAACCATGCTGTATTTTTTATTTTTCCAAATGTGAAAAATCACAGAATTGCAAAGGAAGAATAAATTTGAAGCTTGCTTGATTGATAAGAAAAGTAGACTTTAAGTAATTGCAGAACCAGAACTAAAACAACTTGCCACAGGTTTAAAGCTTCAGCAGAACTCAGAACCACACAATTTCCCTTCCAGACTTCTGGTTCATGTCCAAGAAAGAGGCCTTTGTCCCTGAAAGTTATGGGCTGATGAATTCCAATAAAAGCAAGAAATCTTATGGCTAAGCAAATCTAATTGGCAAATTGTGAAGTGCTTTAATCAATTTTAAAAATAGATCTTATGCTATTGTAATACCCCAAATAACCTGGGATCACCTGGTTAAGGGTCCTTAGAGATAGGCCTTAAGGTATTTAAAAAATTGTGTCATGAATTGGAATTCCTTTATCTTTATTTGTAAAATTAAGTTATGTACCTAAATGTTATACCCACACATATATTATACATATCTTATTCTTCCTTTTATTGTGGAGAAAAGGTATTTTTTTCCATTGTGAAGAAAATCTTTATTTTAAGAAAAAAAAACATAGTTAAAAAAATTTAACAAGTTTCACTTAGCAAAATATACCCAGAAAGAAATCACTGTACAAAGAGAGTTTTAAGTCAAGGCTTCACTAATTCCTAGGGTATTAGTAACGTGACTCAATCTTCAAAACTAACTTATTTTTAAAAGCTTAAACTTAACCTAAAAGATTTTAAATGAAAATAAACTAGAATGAAGAAACTAGAGAAATGTTCTTCTTTGAATTAGGGATCTAATATCTTGAGATTTCAAAAAAAGCACATCTTCCCAATGTGTTCATGGTAATATGGTATAAAAAAAAGCCATTTAATGTACAAAAAACTACTTTAATTCAGATAACATTATGCTGAAGTACAGTACCAAAATGTTAATAGAAAAATGCTGAAAACAGTTTTAGTTTGCTCATATCATATGCTAGAAGAAAGTTTGCATGAGAAAACACTGATGAGGTCATTTTTTAATCCAAATTTCACAAACTCATAGGGCAAAATGGATCCCACAGCCTCCTCTAGAGTAATAATTGCTTTTCAGTGTTTGTTGGCTGCCTATGAAATTTTGATTGCAATAACTCAAATGCCCCTACAAAACTAGTCCTATCCACCCATGCTGCTCTGGCCTCAATAGCCAGCCCTATAATAGCCACTCACAGATAGACTTTCAAGGCTACTATCAGTAGACTGAGCTGACACCCCCATGCCTTGCATTATCTGACTACTGTATGCCCCGTTGCTGGACCCAATAGTGGAATTCAGGAAGAGGTCTATGTGTCTGTGTTGCATGTTGGCCCAGTCCTTGGGCATAGCTGCCCAGCTCCTTTGGGAGTGGCAAAGTCAACATTGGCTTCTCTAGTCACTCTTCCCTCAGGACCAATCTCAATATGGATTCTCTTAGGATTGAGTGGAGAAAAGTTGTAAATGTCATTCTCTGTGGCTTTTTATGGCGTCCCTCTCATGTGGACTCTGTACCCAGTAGTAGTCTGGACAGTGAAGTAGCCTTCTCTGTATCTGTGGTCATGCATGGCTGAGAGACAGTAAGTAACTGAGGTCTCTCCCAAGAGAGAGATTGCTGGTGAAGGAATAGCCATCCGTGAGGCTGCTGTACTCCTCATACCACCCCCCCCCCGAACCTGCACAATAAGCCCCACCTACTGTTTCTAGACCCACTTGCTTGACAATGCCAATATACCTCCTGGCTGTGCCAGAGCAGTCATAAAACCCTGACTGCTGTACAGTCGTGAACTTCAGAGGGGTATCTGAGTAGGCCTAACTCCTTCCTGACTGCTCTTGGACACTTCAGTGTATCTGTGCCCCATTCTCTCCTCCTGCTTCCCTAGGGCCTTCTCAACCAACTCCTGTGAGGGAAACTTCCCCAAAACTTCCCCTGTAATCTTGCTCTCAGGGTCCGCTAGCAATATGATCTCATTTGGCACAATTTTTTACCCTGAGGAGAACTGAAGAGTTTCTTCCTTGGTGCATCCAAATGGGAGTCCCCAAAGCTGCACAAAGCTATCACTGATGGTGTCGGCATTGTTTGGACTGCTGTGTTTCAACACACAACCCATCTTGCTTCAGTGAGACTTGAACACCTCAATTTACTGGTCTCCCATGCTTTCCCATGTCTTTTTTAAGGGCTATTTTTCATCATCTTCTGATTCAAGTTCAACAAAAGCCTCACTGCTATGCCTGCTTTCTCTAGTGTAGATGAAATGAATGCCTGTATCCCCATCATGAATTGTGCAGCAGAAAGGAAGTTCTGCACATCCTCAGCAGAGCAGCAGCAGGAAGGCCATGGAGCATGACCACAAATGCTTTACCTCTCTCGGGGCCCAGCATTGTGACACTTGAGAGGAGCAGACATCAAATAAGCTTGGGTGCAGTTTTTGCAGCTTAAAGAACAAATGATGTTGGGGAACAGGAGGGGGAAATCTACAGCTGGAGAGACTCCAGGTAGATAACAGATTGTCCACTGAGGGGAACAGGATTGATTTCTGTTTTTATCAGACAGGTATGATTTACAGACAAAGGACCCTTAAATCTACTTGACATTTAAAAATACAGAGGTATCCAGGGAAAGTCTAGGTGCCTCTCCTTTTGTTATTATCCTTGGGCTCCTAGACTCCATGCTACTGCTCTTCCTCACATCCAGCACCTCCGTTGTCCCCCTGAGTACCTTCTTCTCCAGGAAGACACAGTGCAGTCCAAGATATTTTTAATTGTCCTTTGGACTAGAACAATATGTGGGGCAAGGTCTACCAGCATAGATAAACTTTTAAACCAGTGTTTTTGTGCCATTTTTTTCAACTTCCTTCAGATTCTAATGGAAAGCTTGTAACATCCCCTTCCAGCATCCTTCATCCTGTCTTCACAGCCTGAAACATTCATCTCACAGCTATGTTGAGTACCTAACATTTACTTCCTGGAAAGTTATGCTTTTCTTAAAATATAAAGATGACAGACAGTTATTAGTCTATCATCAAGATCTAAAATGTATTTTCTTGGGGCACCTGGGTGGCTCAGTTAAGCATTTGACTTCAGCTCAGGTCATGATCTCATGGTTCATGGGTTCAAGCCCCACTTCAGGCTCTGTGCTGACATCTCAGAGCCTGGAGCCTACTTTGGATTCTGTGTCTCCCTGTCACTGTCCCTTCCCTGATTGTGCTCTCTCAAAAATAAGTTTAAAAATTGTTTAAAAAATTAAGGTATATTTTCTTCCAGCCCCAGTAGTGAACTCACCTGGGGTTGTTATCAAGATGGCAGTTTGAGGCCATGAAAGAGAGAAAAGAGTGATCCATACAACCACTGGACCTGACCCTTGACTGTCATGGTCCAACCAATGAGTTTTCATGTAAATCCCATAACCCTTTTATGCAGTGACTTTAACTGTGGTTTGTCAGTAGAGATTAAATTGTGGAACCACTAGCTGCATCACCAAATTTAGTCAAAGCACTTGTAGTGACCTTTCTTTCTGATTCAGCAGTACTGAATTTTATTTTGTTTTTCCCAATTAAACAAAAATGTCTCAACCGTGACTAGAAAAGGAGAGAGAAGGGAAAATCAGCCACTGAACCTTTCCAATATCTACACAAACCTCATCTTTTCAGATTATATACATAGTTTGTGATATATAATAGTATATATATTGTTTGTAAATCAGTAACATATCATTCTCTGTGGCCTGTTTTTCCTGGAAGAAAAAAAACGTTTTGGCAGGTCATATTTTTTTTGGACTTAAAAGTAGCCTTAAGAACAATAATATGTGTGTGTGTGTGTGTGTGTGCGTGCGTGTGTATAGCAATAATACATATAATATGTGTGTTATACATATTAAATGTTATATATGTTTTATATATAACAACAATAATATATATTTCTGTGTAAGTAGCTGTGTGTATGCATTAACACCTGAGGACTCAGAGGAGGAAATGATGGAAAAGAAAGCATTTGTTTCAGAAGTGATCAAAAATGCCTTCTCTCTTTATCCTGTATTGAGGTTTGGTTCCTGGCACTTCCCTCAACTATGACAAATTCTGATGGCTCAAGCTTTAAAAATTGATTCCACTTCAGACTTTTACTTTCCTTGTGTTGCACATCTGTTTCTCCTGTCCGTCTTTCTTCTATCTGGTGCTAATTCCTATGTTGCAGCTTGACAGTCAGTACATCAGGAAGAATAAAAAGAGTTATACTTTTGAAGCTCTGCTGCCTAGCTAGTCTGCAGAAGCCAGGCTGGCGGCATGTTCTCTAGACATCACTCATAAAACAGGATTGTCTTACCATGAAAGGAAACTAGCAAAGATTAGGTTTGCCTAGAATTAGCCAACAGGTTCATGGAGTTTCTGTGTGGTTTATTTATTTTTTTATTTAGGTAAAGTTCATATAATTACCACTTGAATTTTAACCATCTATAAGTGCTTGATACAGGGCTTTTAGTACATTCGTAGTACTGTACAACCAACACCACTATCTAGTTCCAGAATTTTTTTATCATTCCATAAGGAAACTCTAAGCCTCTTAAGCTCTAACTCCCCATTTCACCTTCTCCCAGCCCCCGGCAATCTGCTTTCTCTATGGACTTGCCTATTCTATATATTTCCATATAAATGAAGTTATAAAATATGTGGCCCTTTGGCTTCTTTCATTTCTCATAATGTTTTCAAGGTGAATTCATGTTGTGACATATAGTGGCTCTTCATTCCTTTTCATGGCTGTATAATATTGCATTATATGGATATACCACATTTTGTTTATCCATTCCTAAACTGATGGACATTTGGGCTGTTTAGACATTTTGAGTACTGTGACTGCTGCTGCTGTGAACATTCATGTACAAGTTTCTATTTGACTATCTGTTTTCATTTCCTTTGTATATATGCCTAGCAGTAGGATTGTTGTATCCTATGGTGATTCTATGTTTAACTCTCTGAGGAACCTCCACACTGTTTTCAATAGCAGCTGCACTTGTTTACATTCCTATAAGCAATGTATGAGGTTTCCATTTTCTCTACATCCTTGCCAGCACTTTGCTAGTGTCCAATTTTCTTATTATAGCCATCCTACTGGATGTAAAGTGGTATTTTATTGTGCTTTTGATGTGCATTTCTCTAGTGATTAACAATGTTAAAATGTTTTCATGGGCTTATTTACCATGTGTATATCTTCTTTGGAGAAATGTCTAATCAAACCCTTTTTTCAATTTTTAAATGGAGTTTAAATGGAGTTGTTGAGTTGTAAGAGCTCTTTATATATTCCAGATACTAGACCCTTATCAAATATATGATTTGCAAACCTTTTCTCCTTTTCTTTGGGTTGTCTTTTCACTTTTCACTTTCTGGACAGTATCCCTTGATACTTCTGTGTGAGTTTTACCAAGCTGGCCTCCTGTGAAATGCAAAGGAATATCAGTCAGTCAGTGTCAGTCTCTCTCATGCCTTTGTCCCCTTTCACTTTTCTTCATTCACTTTGAGTTTTTTCTCTTATACTATACTCTCCAAGGACCAGAAAAAAAATGTTTTCTGATAAATTCATTTACACGGGGGCATAAATGACTGTTAAGGCCTAATGACTTACTCTCCCACCAAAGTTGTAATCCTCTCAGTAGTTGAAAAGAAAGCAAAGGAATTCATGAAATGTCAGACATTGATGAACACAGTGTGCTGAGATCATGAGTCACCTTTCTGTTGCTTCTGAAATCACACTAAGTTAATACTGCCAGTTCCACTTAAAATAAAGATTCTAGTCCTAGGTCTGAGGTTTTTACAAAGCCAATCATGCTCTCTGTGAAACTCTTTACTAAGCCTGTGGGGCTTTTCTGGGCAGCCCTGTGCCAAGCACATTAGTAATTAAGTGTCAGCATATTCTGTTCTTAAATAGTCTGTGGTTCAGATGCTTTTAGAAAGTAGATCCTTTCCTTGAGGCTTACCTATTGGACTTCTAAGATCACGTCTGAGTTCCCATTCTTATATATCTTCAGAACATCATGAACTCTACTAAACATGGTTACATTTTCTTATTCCCAAATCATATTGTCCTGGCGTTGAAATGAATCTATAACCTCTGAGCCTTCTATGACTGTTTGGGCACCCACTGGGTCTTCTCCATCATTCTCTGGATGTGAGTCTTCATTTTAGCATCATAGACGCTCTTGACAACTCTAATAATTATGCTTGGAGACAAAACCTAAATTACCCTAATCAGCCTGCTCTGGGGCTGGCAGGTATGTGGTGCTGTCACAGCGAGTTGGTGATATACAATCTGCCATGAATAGAGATTTTTTTCAGCTGCTCTGGCAGGCCACCTGCTGTCTGTGCCCTACTTCCTGCCAGGAAGCTCTGTGACCTTCAGTGGCCAATGCCAAGTGATTAGAAAACTGGTAGCATTTGTGCCAGGACCTTGGTCTCTGTGGGTTTTGTTTGCTGCAACAGAGAATCAGGAAGTTCCAGAAAAGAACTGCAGAGAAGTTGTTCTTATCCAAAGATACAGGGTAAGGATTCTGCCTATATGAAGGTAGTGAGAAGTAGCACAGGGTGAATATTTCCTTTCCCAGAACTGTTTGAGTAAAATTTGGCCAACAAATCTCTCAAAATACACAAGTATCTTTGAGCTGTTCATGCATTCAGCAATGAGAACAGAGACAGGAAAATCTAATTAGATAAATCTAAAAGTTAGAAACCAGACCACCTAAACAATGAATAATTGGAAATAGAAATTTTTAAAAATACCACTCCAAAAATATGAAAAAATAGGGATAAGTCTGACAAAATATGTGCAAAAGCTGAGCAATAAAAACTAAATAAAAATAAAAATTGAAATAAATTAAAGAATACTGAAATAAATGGAGAGATATATCATGTTCATGAATCAGATGATGCAGTATTGTAAAGATGTCAATTCTCTGTAAAATGATCTCAGGATTCAAAGCAATCCTAATAAAAATCCCAGTGGACTTCTTTGTAGAAATTAATGAGTTAATTCTAAAATTCTTATGAAAGTGCAAAGGACCTAGAATAACCAAAGCAACTTTGAAAAAGAACAAAGTTGGAGTGCTAATGCTACCTGATTTCAAAACTTAGAAGGTTATGGTATGAAGATATTTTGGTAGTGGTTTAAAGATAGATCAATAGCAGAGAATAAAGTCTAGAAATAGACCCACTCATTTATGCACACCCAATTTTCAACAAAGATACAGAGACAATTCACTGGAGAAAGTGTAGTTTTTGTCAACGAAAAAGTGCTGGGATAATTGAATACCTGGGTGCAAAGATGCAAAAGTTAACTCAAATGGATCATGGACTTAAAGGTTAAACCTATAAGAGTACAAAACTCCTAGTAGAAAACATAGGAAAAAAGTTTATGATCTTGTGTTAGGCAAAGATTTCTTGGATATGATACCAAAGATCTGATAAATAAAAGCAAACACTGCTGACTTAAACTTCATAAAAATTAAAACTTGTACTCTATGGATATCATTAACAGAATGATCAGATTAGACACAAAGTGGGAGAAAATATTTAAAGTATGTGTCTTATAAAGGATTTGGATCAATACATGTAAACTCTCACACTCAATAATAAGAAAATAAACAATTGCAAAATGCACAAAAGATTTGAATAGATGATGAAGTCCAAAACATTAAAAAAGAATACCATTATCACAATCAGTCTTAAGAAAGAGCACACCCACACTTGACCCTTTCGTACCATTGTCTAGAACAGCTTCAGCATGAATAGCAACAAGCAGCTCTGGTTTGGGAAGAGTTTCCACCCGATCCATTGTTTTACCTTAAGGTTCTCAACCTTTCCAAAGAAGATACAAAGATACAAATAAGCACATGGAAAAATGTTCAACATTATTAGTCATTAGGAAATGCAAATTAAAACCACAGTGAGATACTACTCTAGACTTATAAGAATAGCTAAAATTAATAAGACTGACCATACCAAATGTTGATGAGAAGGTGGAAGAACTGAAATTTTCATACATTATTGGCTAGAATGTAATTTGGTACTTTGGCACTTTCTTAAAATGCTAAAAAATACTGAAAGATATTTCCATACCCACATTCAGAGAAGCACTATTCACAGTAGCCAAAAGCAGAAGCAACCCAAATGTCCGTGGACAGATGAATAGATAACCAAAGTGTGGTCTATATATCCAATGGAATATTACTTAGCCTTAAAAGGGAAGAGAGTCCTGGCACATGCTACAACATGAAAAAAACTTGAGGACATGGTGCTTAGTGAGATAAGCCAGTCACAAAGAGACAAATACTGCATGATTTTGCTTATATGAGGTATCTAAAATAGTCAAATTCATAGAAACAGAAAGTGGAATGGTGGTTACCAGGGGTTGGAGAGAGGGGGAAAGGGAGTTATCTAATGGATATAGAGTTTGAGATTTACAAGATGAAATTCTGGAGATCTGTTTCACAACATGTGAGTATACTTCACACTGCTAAACTTTGCACTTAAAAATGGTTAGGATGGTAAATTTTATGTTATATCTATAATAAGAAAAAATGACAAAAAAATTAAATATTCTTACTCTAGGATATAGTCATTCAACTCCTAGTATTTACTCATGAGAAATGAGAGCACTTGTCCATAAAAAACTTATATAAAAAAGTGCATGGCAGCCTTATTTGCACCAGCTAGAAGCCAGAAACAACCCGAGTATCTGTGAAGAGATGGATGGATACACAACTTGTGCTATAAACCTAACAGTTTATTTTTGGACTCTCAGTTCTCTTCCATTGGTTTATGCATGTGTCCTTATGCTAGTACCACACTGTCTTGATTATTGTAGCTTTGTACTTAAGTTTTAAAATCAGGAAACGTGAGGGGCCTCTGGGTGACTCAGTGGATTAAGTGTCTGACTTTGGGTTAAGCGTCTGACTTTAGCTCAGGTCATGATCTCATGGTTCCGTGAGTTCAAACCCCACGTTGGGCTGTCTGCTGTCAGTGCTGAGCCTGCTTCAGATCCTTTGTCTCCCTCTCACTCTGCCCTCCCCTGCTTGTGTGTTTGCACCTGGGTGTGCGTGTGTGCTCTCTCTCACTCTCACTCTGTCTGAGAAATAAATAAAAACATAAAAAATAAAATTAGGAAATTTGAATCCTCCAAACTCATTCTTCTTTTTCAAGATTTCACCTCTTCTGAAATTACATTAAATCAACATATGTCTATATATCACCAAAGATGGAAATCCAGCAGTCTCTCAAAGAAACTTCTCTAAATATTGAACATGTCCTTTCCCATTTGATCATTTTACTAATACAAGCCATTTTCTTTTTTCCTTTGTTCCTAAACTCTGGGTAATCCTTTTCATAAACTTAAAGAACTTTCCTAAATAGACTTTTATCTATTATGTTTGACATTATTTATCTTCAATTACTTTTGTATTTCATTAAAAACCTACCCTTTTACTTAGTTACTTTGGGTTTCCTTTGGAATCTTGCCACAATAGATCCAGAAAGAAGATGGTAGTATATGGCTCTGAAGCCCACTCTCAGCATTTATTCTTTGTTGCTGTGTTGCCTTCATTTGAGACCCTTGAAGATATGGATCCTGTGGGAAGAGCTATAGCAAATCCAGATCAGATCCTATTATATTACTAAAAAACATCCAAGAATGCCAAATTTATGTGGGCCAATTCTGGCATTGCACTGGCTTGCTTTGGCTTCCTAGAGAACCCTCTTGCTAGCTTTGGACCTTGAAAGTTGTTGGCCTGCAAAAGGGAATGCTGAAACAAAGAGACCTGTACACATGGAGACACTCCTTTAACAAAACCTTGAGTGTCCCTCCTCCATGAGGCCTGTGTCCCTTACTCTCTGTTCTGTGCCAACAAAGAACTCAGGACAAAGCAGTGTGCCTGACCAAGAAGCTAGAGGGACAGAGAGGCAAGACCACAGGAAAGGACTGAAAGGGGCTTCAAGGACAGAAAGTAAGCCCCATAAAGCAAATCTTCTTCCCTGCCTCTGCTATGTTGAATTCCAACCCAAGCCAAGAAGCAACTGTGCAGAAGTGGGAGGGCTTATTGTTGGCTGGAGTCACCCAAAATAAAAGATTCTAGAATGCTAATGTGCAAGGAGGGATGATGAACTCCAAACATTTAAAAGGAGGCCCATTATCAGGGATAGTGTCAAGAAAGAATACACCCACACTCAGCCCTTTAGTACCATTGTCTAGAGCAGCTGCAGTAGGAGCAGTGACAACAAGCAGCTCTGACTTTGGGAGGGATTCCACCCAATCCATTGTTTCACCTAAAAGGTCTCTAGCCTTCCTACCCCAGAATCTCACTGTTATGTACTCATTCTTACTCTCTGCTTTGAGGAGGGGAACTACAGCACAGGAAATGGCTGACAGCTTCACTGGGGAAAAGCTTACTCAGAGCTCTCTAAAATATGTGATCTTTTCTTTCCCTGAAGCAGTTTACCTGCCAGGCTTCTGTGGTCCCACCACAGTACCATCTGCAATCCCTGTATTCACCTAAGGGGGCAGGTTGTCTCTATTCTGGATCACTTGGCCCTGAGCAAAACTCATAAGACATTTGATTTTAGTGCCTGCCCTGCTGCCCGGATATATCCCCCCTTTTAGGGCCTCAGTTTCCTCAGTGAAGAGGTTGGTTGTTAAGTTCTTTGCATATCATGTGTTCTATTACATTCGGAAAGTGGTTGGCTTGGTATCTAGTGCCAACTATTGACTGCTCCTACCAGAGCTTTCTCCACCTCAGCTGTTCAGACAAAGACCTTGAGGCCATCCTTGATTCTTTTTTCTTTCTCTCTCACACCCTTGTCTAATCCAGCTGCTGATGCTTTCATCTCATTATCATCTCTCACCTGCAATATTGCGCCAGCTTCACCATCGGTCTTTCTACCACTGCCCCCTTTGGTCAGTTTTCAACTTTGCATACACAGTGATCCCATTACGGTCATATCATATCACTCCTCCACTTAAAACCCACGGAGGCCCCCAATTTCACTCAGAGTAGAAGCCGAACACCTTCCAGAGCTTTTAAGACTCCTGGCTTAGGGCTTTGCACTTGCTGTTTTCTGCCTCTACACTTCATGCCAAATGTCCACACAACTCACTCCCTCAACTCCCTTGGGATTTTACTCAGCTGTCACCTTCTCACTTGGGCCTATGCTTAGCAACCCTACTGAAAATGGCAAGGCCCCCTACCTTCCCTATCCCTTTTCCCTGCTGTACATCCTCCGTGGTACTGTCACACCACGTGTTGTTTGTTTTCTGCCTACCTCGGTTAGAATGTTTGATCAATGAGAAGAGAAATTTTTGTTTGTTAGTTTGGTTTTTTATATTTTTAGGGTTTTTTTAAATATTTATTTTTGTGAGAGGGGGAGAGAGAGAGAGCAGAGGATGAATGGGGGAGGGAAAGAAGGTTTGGGGAAGAAACAATCTGAAGCAGGCCTCAGGCTCTGTGCTGATAGCTCAGAGCCTGATGTGGGGCTTGAACTCACCAACCATGAGATCATGACCTGAACTGAAGTCCAGACACTTAACCAGCTGAGCCACCCAGGTGCCCTGGTTGGTTGTTTTCTTTGTTGTTGTTGTTGTTCTTGCTATATCCCTAATGCTTAGAACATAGTCTGACATTTGGAAGGCTCTGAGAGCTGTCTACCTAGATGAATGAAATGAAGAATAGAAAGTTCTTTCTTGCCAGGAAATACAGAGGTATCGAGGAGTATATGCTTTCCTTCCCTCATTACTCAGTTTCCTTCCCTTCTTAGCTTACATTTTCTGCTTATTTCTTAAACCTGATATTTCTTGGAAGTGGCATGAAGAGGGACCACATTCCAGTGGCAGTCAGCAGGGCCATTTCTTAGACTAGATGTTTACCTCATTTCCTAACACTGCATTTCTTTAGTGGCACATCCACTTCAGCCTCTCTTCTGTGTCTTGAGCATGTTTGTATGGCTAGCATTCTTAGCTCATGTTAGTACTTGCCTGTTTGAGAAGACAAAATTGAGATTTGGGATTCAGTAATTTGAAAGTCATGACAAATACCCAAATGAATCCATCCAAAACTAAGCTTCCAATCCTCCTTAGTTTTGGACTAAGGATCTAAAACATCTTTTAAACTTTCAAGGAGAGTTAAATTTATGTGCAAGTGCCTATGAGGAATGAAAAAAAAAATGGTCTTCATGATGAAATTTGAGGTTGACTTAGATGTAATTTCTCTCTCAATTACTTCCTCAGTCACTTATTCATTTATTCACTCAATATCCATGTGGCATGGTCTTTTCATGGAGTAACTGTCAAAGAAACAAAGTTATGAACTAAAACTAAACTTAAAAATCATCTTTAGGGGCACCTGGGTGGCTCAGTCTGTTGAGTGTCCAACTTCAGCTCAGGTCACGATCTCACAGTTTGTGAGTTTGAGCCCCGCGTCGGGCTCTGTGCTGACAGCCTGGAGTCTGGAGCCTGCTTTGGATACTGTGTCTCCCTCTCTCTACACACCCTCTCATGCTCTGTCTCTCTGTGTCTCTCAAAAATAAATAACCATTAAAACATTTTTTTTAAATCATCTTGAATTTTGATTAGAGAAATGGACCCAGAAGATCCATGAAGCACACCATTCCCCCGGCTTCCCTGTCTTGCTCCTAGGGAAGGGGCCACTCACCTGGAAAATGACTTCTTCTTTCTCTCACATTGGGATTTCCTGGTGAACAAAATTCCCCATTTCACAAAGAGAGACAGTGAACCTGTATTTGCAGGTAGCTCAGAATGCCTGTGAAAATATGAAGAAAATTATGCTCGTTACCACCTGAGGCTATTTTTTTTTAAGTACTGCTATCTATACCCATCCTAGATAATCAGATTTAATTGATCCAGGGTAGGCCTTGTAAGAAATAGTTTTTAGGAGCACCCCCAGGTGGTTCTAATGCATAGCTAAGGTTAAGAATGGATGGCCTAAACAAAAACTATAACCTAGTTTATTTGTTAGGCCACTGAAGTGCGGTGATTTTTTAATACTTTTATTTTGGGGGGAGAGCACAATTTGGGGAGGGGTAAAGGGAAGGGGAAAGAGGATCTGAAGTAGTCTCTGAGCTGACAGGCTGACAGCAGTGAGCCCGATGTGGGGCCCAAACCTACAAACCACAAGATCATGACCTGAGCCGAAGTCAGACACTCAACCCACTGAGCCAGCCAGGCACCCCTGAAGTGCAATGATTTTAAATTGAGATTGAAGCAGTAATGAACTAGATGAAGTGAAATGTAGAAAGGTGTGATGGTAGAAAACATGCTAGTGTGGAAGTCCTGGTTTTAGAAAGCCAAGAGCAGCCTCTACAGCCATTTTAAGCTGTTCTTCAGGGTGAAGGAGTTATGCCCAAAAGAACATTAGCTTCCTGATTTCCCACAAAGCCATACAGGAAATCAGCTAAAGAAAACCCACCATCATACAGAGCCGGCACTGCCATGAGACTAATTGGGTATGTGGATAATAAAAGGAATAGGTCTTTTCACTTTCCTGAGTAAATACAGATTAAGTTTGCAATTTTTGCACACATAACTGCTATATTTGGGATTAATGCCTCAGGACCATACCTCATGACTCCTCAAAAGGAGTGCTGATAATATAATTCCACATTGACTTTATAGGTTTTTCAGAGACAAAGCTGGGGACGAATGCTGGGGACAGCACACTGAAACTATCTCATTAAAAATGTGTTCATCTGAAGGGCACCTGGGTGGTTCAGTTGGTTAAGTGTCCAACTTTGGCTCAGGTCATGATCTCACAGTTTGTGAGTTTGAGCCCCGCGTTGGGCTCTGTGTTGACAGCTTGGAGCCTGGAGCCTGCTTTGGATTCTGTGTCTCATTCTCTCTCTGCCCCTTCCCTGCTTGTGTTCTCTTACAAATAAATGTAAAAGAAAAAAATTTTAATGTGTTCATTCTGAATAGTTATCCAATTTGGTGAGAAAAGAGATAGAAAATGTCATGTTAATAACGAAAATCCAGAATTTGAATCTCGTATTACTAAAAGCTACAGGAAAGAATGACCTTTTATTATATTTTTCCCCATCTTCTGAGAAGCAGGGATTATATCTCAATAATCATTTTAACTCTGACAGCCTCTGAACATATTTTGTATATCTTCATCTTTTGTCTTTGTCTTCCATTTGCTAATGGTTTAGGAGAATTAATGAACCAGGGGATAAGCAGGTTTTGTTTCTGAGCATAAAAGCTTTATGGTCTTGCCAAAGGATTTTTTTTCTACACTATATATTTCCCTCTTTTGCTAATGACAAAAAAAGAGGCTTGCAGAAATATTTGTCTTCTCATATACCTTATGCTAGTCATGAGGGAAATAGGAATTAGAATGACCTTAAATCCTTACCCCATATTGACTTTACTTTAGCCACTCATGGTATCAGGGGACAGGGGAGAGGGAGAGGGAAGTTGCTAAAATAATGTGAACTTGGGGTAGACTTTCCATTGTAAACATCTTTTGAATTTCTTCTTCACTCCGAAATGAATTATTTGAAATAAATCACTGTTAGAGCAATTTTTTTTTAATTCTAGCAGGCCAAAGAAAAGAGACTTATTTTCATTAAAAATTTTTTTTTAATGTTTATTTATTTTTGAGACACAGAACGTGAGCAGGGGAAGGGCAGAAATAGAAGGAGACAGAATCTGAAGCAGGCTCCAGGCTCTGAGCTGTCAGAACAGAGCCTACATGGGGCTCAAACTCAGGAACTGCATGATTATGACCTGAGTCGAAGTTGGCCACTTAGTGCTCACTTCGGCAGCACATATACGAAGTTGGCCACTTAACCAACTGAGCCACCAAGGTGCCCCAACAGATTTATTTTCAACTTGAAGCAAAATTTTGGGTTATAAACCAACCTTTGACACCACGTCTTTGAATTGCATATAGTCAATATAGTATATATATATTCAACTCATATAATCAATATATTTTAAAGAAGCTCCCCTTTGTATATACTTATATATAAACATTAACTTCTAATTAGTTGCTTTGAGGAAGAAATGGGATATTGGAAAATGGGGCCATTTTCACTGGAAAATATTTGCAAAGTAACTTCACATTGGAAGTAGTAGAGAAAGTGATTTTCTTTTACTTTGTAAAAATTTGGGTACCTGTTATGAAACAGATACAAGGCTAGAGCTTGAAAATATGGATTAAGACATGATACCTGGCCTTGAAGAGCTTTTACCTGCACTGGACCTTGGACCATGGCTAGGAGCTAGCCAGAAGGAAGGAAGAAAGAGTGTTCCAGATAAGGGAAGTATCATTTTCAAGGATGCAGAAATGTGAAAAACTCTAGAAAGTTCCAAGGATCAGAAGATCTTCAGAGTAATTGGGATACTTGATTCATGTAGGAAAAGATAGAAGTCAAGTCTAAGATGATGGATTGGGAGGTAGCAGAGGGTAGTGTTTGACAGCACAGAGTCTGGCCTGAGGTTAACCCCTGGCTTCTTCATTGAGCAGCTGCTTACTCTCTGAACCATTTTTTCCTCATATGTAAAATAAGGAGGATAATAATAACTCATGGATGCTGAGAATAGTGCCTGGCATGATTTGCCAAATTAAGGCAACAGTTTATCCTGAGGTGACAAGGGCTAATGCTAAAATGATGTCAGTGTGAAGGAAAGGAAAGGCCAATTGCAAGAGATGTTTCTCAGGTATATTTGAAAGGCTTGCCAAATGATTGGATCGGAGTGAGTGAGGAATAGAACAGGAAGGAAGAGGTCAAGAATGGCAATCATGCTTTTAACTTAAGAAGCCCTAGATGGTGGGGTCTTTGATCAAGATCAGAATTGGGGTGCCTGGGTGGCTCACAGTTAAAAGTAACTCAATTTTAGCTCAGGTCATGATCTCACAGTTTGTGGGTTCAGGCCCCACATTGGGCTCTGTACTGATAGTGTGGAACCTGCTTGGAATTCTCTCCCTCTCTCTCTGCCCCTTCCCTGTTAGGGCGCTCGCTCTCTCTCTCTCTCTCTCTCTCTCTCAAAAGTAAATAAAAGCATTAACATTTTTTTAAAATATCAGAATATAGGAGGTGAAGATCTATTTGTGTCATATTATGTTTAAGCTTCCCACATAACAACCAGGCAGAGGCCTCTGTCAGGAAATTAGTAAAAAAAAGAGTATGGAATTTGGGAAATAATAAAAAATAATGGATTTGACACTTCTCAGTAAAGAAATGTTCATTGAAGTCAAAAAGGAACTTTAAAGTGAGACTGTGTAGAGCAGGTTTTCTTGGCTTTGGTGCTGTTAACATTTTGGGATGGATAATTCTTTGTAATGTTGGGAGGTGGAGGGG
This sequence comes from Suricata suricatta, assembly GCF_006229205.1. NCBI lineage: Eukaryota > Metazoa > Chordata > Mammalia > Carnivora > Herpestidae > Suricata > Suricata suricatta. The sequence continues at coordinate 38,416,513 of NC_043705.1, read as the reverse complement.
CTATCCTATACGTTCTAGGATGTGGAGAAACATCCCTGGCCTCCACCCACTAGATGCCAATGGCTCTTTCCCCCTTTGTAAACAAACAAGGATGTCTCCAGATCTCACCAAAAGCCATGTCTCATTCCCAAGGTAGGAAAGGTGGTAGAGATTGGCCCTTGTTGAGAACCTCAAGTGTAGAGTATTGATGGTGGAGGAGGAAACTTCAGCAAATTACATACATGCTGAGCCCAAGTTTCTGAATACATTACTTGCAAATAATTATAGCAGGGTCACAGATGTTGTTGTAAGAAGCATCATAAAGCAGTCAAGTGCTGAGCAAATGATACTTATTCTGATGAGCTGAAGTTTAAAAATTGACGTGTGTTATAGGTGAAATAGTGGGATTTTTGAGAACCCTTCTTGTTAGAAGAGTGCTTTTGGTCACTACAAAGGTTTTTTATCCATCTTCTCTAGAGTCAGTAGTTACCCCTCACCTCGCACGCAAATGCTCAATTTCAGATGGCAAAGCCAAGGTCCCAAAGCCTAGACTGCTTTTATTCAAGGCTGCACTGGCTGTTCATCTGGATGAAGTATTTTAAGTCCCTCTTGTATTCTCAGTTTCTCAATTTCTCTGCTCTTCCTCTATCCCCAAAAGGAGAAATTGATGCCAATGTCAGACAACATGTTTGTGGCTGTTCATGAGTCTTGGTTGTCAAAGTTGCTGACCAAGGGATTTGTGATAATATATATCTTTGTGTTACTAGGAAACATTTTTTAAGAGGCAAACAAAAACAAAGTCAGCCCCTGGGTCCTAGTTTTCAACAGCAGTAAATAATTCCCTGTATTCTCTTTCACACTAGGTCCTTTTCCACATACAGTAGAAGAAGCTATATCTCAAAGGAAGTGCCTAAGCACCAAATGGCTCCTATAAATCAAGGAGCTAGCTGTAGAAAATGGCATAATCTCTGTCTAGAAACTATTCCTTACAGCCTCTTGCTTTGGGGAGTAATCATTCATGAAACTTCTCATTTTAAGTGTTTCTCCTCTTCGATGTACCTGAGAGTTGTTGGTCTTTCTCGGTGTGTTTTTTTGTTTTTATTTTTCTCTCCCCACTCCTCAACCAAATAATCTCAAGAAGCCAAGATTTACTGCCTGGAACCGAGAGTCACTATTCACTCAGCCAACAAAATCTGGTCTCTAGCTAAAGTTAAAGGCAACTGCCTGTGAGTGCCTCAACCTGCTGAACCTGCGAAGGCCCCACCTCCCACACCGCTGGCCATCGCATGGAAAATTCCTGGGCACAGAAAGGTCAGCCTAGGGACAAGAAATCAGCCAGCCATGCTCCTCTGGGCACAGGGACTTTGGCATCTGGCCAACCACTGTCATTAAAAGTGGGGGCTTTTATGTTAGTTTTTCTTAAGTTCATGTTTCGGGCAGCTTTTTATTATGATGTGATTTTTTTTTCCCCAAGGCCAGGCCTCCACCCTCACATCTTTGGTGGAATGTGTTAATAATTTGCTGTAGGGAGATGAAAGCCTCTTTGATACAAGTAGAATAAACACACGGAAGACTGCTCAAAGGTCTAATTTCCACAATAGGAGCCCAGTCTGGGGACTGAGAGTTGGATAGAGAGAATGGTCTCATTTCTGAGTCACTTGTCTCCTACAGTGTCCCTCCTTTGCCTCTGGAGCTCTTTCCTGACTTGTCCAGCTTTGGACAATGCCCACATGTACTCTGGGACTCTCCAGACAGTTGGCAACTGACACAGGCCATCACTAACTATTGTGGTAAATCCCTATACAAGTCCTAAAACAGATTGTAAAGGCAGTTTCCTTCTGAATAGGGTTACTTTGTGTGAGCCGAGGATCTAAGTGCTAAATTAAGACTTGCTTCATGAAATCATAACATAGTAGAGTAGAAAAGACATCACTGAGTCTAATCTCTTCATTTTATAGATGAGGATGTGAATGCTCAGGGAGGTCTTGTCGAAAATCATGCAGATCTTCCACATCCCAGTGTAGATTGTCCCACAGTCGGGACTGTGCTGTTATATTCACCTGATCCCCAAAGACTGGAAGAAGTCAAAACAAACAAATAAACACAGAAATGCTTTTCAAGGTTTCTCTGACTGCTTCTTTCTGTGATAGTCCCCATTTTGAGACACCTCTCGCTCCACCAAACTCTAGATACCACCTCACGAGCCCATGAACTCTCTAGAGTCTCACTCCATTGCTTGGTCTCAGTGCTTTGTATGCTAGGAGTATCTTACCCACAGTTCTCCAAAGCCTTCAATCTGTACTCTCAAGGACTTGCTTTCCAAACCCAAAGGAATTATCAAACAGGCATCCCAGCAGACAGGAAGTCAATGTACTACCTGTCTAAGACCCCAGACAGTTCATAAAAATTCTTCTCCATTCATAGAAATTCATTTGAACATCCTGAAGCCAGCCTGGAGAAGACTCGAACATGGCTGTGGTTAGTATTTCTTGGTGACCTTGGTATTTGAGGCCCTTTCAAGTTTTGTTTTGATATTCGTTCATTGGTAGGTTTGAATACTTCACAGGAGTTGGTTTCAGGGCAACTCATGGTCTGGTGGAGAGTCCCAGTTAAGGTATCCAAAGGCCAGATTCAGGGAGGTGCTCTCAACTGTATTTGACCTTATAAAGCTATGTAACTTCCCTGTGTTCTGCCTTTCTAACTCTAAACTGTGGATAAAACCTTCTCTAATCAGTTTCTCCAGATTGCTATGAATATAATTAAACAATAGATATTAAAGTAGTTCTTTAAGTAAATGGATGGAAAAGTCTTATTATTTATGGTAGTACATTTTTCACCAAATAATCTTATGTATTTATAAATAATGAATAAATAATCCTACTTATAAGTGGCTATTTCATTAATGACAGTCTCCTATGTTAAGCTTCACTCCATGCAGCATGCATTCATGTGTTTTCCTACATTATTATGATGAATTTTCTATGTAAAGGTTTGCAAGATTTTTTTTTGAGGCACCCGAATATCCCAGTTTTAGCTACTTTGATCCAACGGTTATTCTATCATTTTTTTCCCAAAACTTGAAACATGACAGTAATTCTCTTCTCATCCAAAATTTCTAGCTTTGATCTTCACTATCTTAACACTCAAATTACATAAATTTTTTTTTATCATCAAAGTCATAAGATGTGTTTTGGCCCAGACACCTCAAGAGATTGAGTTCACTTCAGTTTCTCTGTCAGATTTTTCCTTTGTAGCAATTTCCCTGAGTATCCTGAGGCCACATTCCTCAGACATGTCCTCCTTCTCAATGGCTATCCTCCTAATTCCTCTCTCACTATAGTATGCACGTAGTCCTTTCTATAACACACAGTTCAAGATTATTTGAGAAAAATCCTGGATAGTGGCCAGTTGTATAATTCCTTATGGCTTCATTTCATCTCAAGGACGGCATTTAATTTGTTTTTAAATTGATATTTTTTCCAAAATTGAAATGTCCCTGAGAAAAATTAGCAGTACTTTTAATCCCCTGGGAACTAGTGACATCTTGTCCCTTAATACTTGGCAGCCATGACAGTTTGAAACTTACACCTAAAACTTTTTACCAAAATCAACTCAGTGGCCATTTATGTTTAAAAAAATATTAATACTTCTTATTCTGTCCCTAAATCATACTCTCGCTGCATGTGCTTTGAGAGTAAACTCCCTTCCTTCCTCAGTTTACCCCCATGGAGAAATGACCCTCTGAGGTTTCAGAGCCTCAGAAACCTAGGGTGCCTGGATGCCAAATAGGGCAGGAAGAACAAAAGGAAATCACCAGAAGGGCACCAGAAAGAGAGGTAGGTAGCTTCTCTTAACCCAGCTGTGGAGTTTTCTTTAAATTACTAGAACCAGCCACTTTTATGTGTGTTCCACCTCTACCTACAGCTGTCTCTTCCAAGCTGCTAAGCAAAAATGTGTCTGACTTCTAAATCCAACTTAGTGAACCTCAAGCTACAAATTAGTTTGTAGTTAATTAGTGATCTCCCACAGAAACAAAGAAATCCCACTAACCTCCAAAGAGGTTGTGTGAATTCTTTCTTGCTTTGTAGCTTGCTTAAAAGAGACAAAGCATTCTTTAAAATGTTAACAAGATCCAGCCTTGAGGATTTACAACTGTTTACCCAGCACTGTTGCTCCCACTGCTAGTAATATCTTGTCACTTGCCCAAGTCCTGCCCTTGTCTCATCCTCCCCTGGCCTGATACAAAATGAGAACCCCAATATGATGATCATAATAATGGTTCCTTTGTGTTTATATCATTGATTTTCACCCAGAGCTCCTTCAGCACATAAACTAACAAAGCCAGGAGTCCACATTTGCTGACATCTGTTTCAGCCTGCTGTGCTTCTGGAACGTGGCACATAGTCTTGTTAATTCATATCAGGCTGATGATAGAACACATTTTCCATGTGTGGCATTGCAGGAGTTAAGTGATTAGTCTGAGACCAGAGAAAGAATAAATTGTAGCAGAATTCACCCTGTTTCACAATAGGCTCTGTCTGTGGAGTTATCTTCAGGAGTCACCCTCTGTTAAGCACTAGATAAATTGTGTTGATACTCATTATTAATTGATAACTGGCTGGGACTTTCCACTACGAGAAAATGGCAAAACAATAAGCATTCCTTTGACCTGTGCTTTTCTTCTGAATCAAATTAACTCTGGGGCCAACCTTTGAGGCAGTCAAGTGCCTTCATTTGTTCAATATGATCTTTTTTTTTAAACTTTATTTATTTATTTTGAGATAGAGAGAGCACACAAATGGGAAAGGGGCAGAGAGAAGGGGAAAGAGAGAATCCCCAGGGAGAGAATCTCTGAAAGCACAGAGCCTAACACAGGGATGGATCCCATGATCCCAGGATCATGATCTGAGCCAAAATCAAGAGTCAGAAGCCCAACTGAATCCCAATATGAATTTATTAAATGTCTGCTTCATATAGAATCTTATATTTTGGAAAACAAAAAGTATCTTCGTGTAAGAAACTGGGTTGTGTCACCCAGAGAAAAGATCCATACATGGAAATTACATTTCCAGGCAGTATACAATTAAATGCCAAAGCTAGTCACTCACTTAATGGGTGTTGTGGGGTCTCCAAGAGAGAAAAGTAAATGGGAGCCAAAGAGGTCTGGGAAAATTCACGGAAGAGTGGATACATTGCTGGGATTTGATGAATGATTAAGACTTGCACAGTAAGCTTGGGAGCAGACCAGTATTCTAGGCAGGAAGCACTACTAAACATACCATGTGTTGACAAGAGCCTAAATAATATTTTGATAAGGTGGAAAAGAATAAACAGAGCCTAGTAGTGGGTAGCCTGGCTGCTTTGGTCTGTGATCCTGTCTCTCTCACATTGGTTGGGGCCTGGACCTGACTCTCTGAAGTGGGACCAGACTCTCCTCAGCAAGCATTGTCTACTGACCCAGCATCTCCTGAGTCTCTGTAGCATCTTTTATCCAAACCTAGCCTCTGCTCCATCAACCTTAATTCCACCACAGAGGTCCCCAGAAGGCTCACAGACTTTTCACACAGAAACAGAGGCACAAAATCACAGGGCCTCCACTGCCTGAACACTGTCCTACAGACTGGTTTAGTGGCAGCTGGAAATTCAGTTTCTTCCTGGGATCCTAAGAAAGTGGGAGCCAGCCTTCTTGGCCATCCATGTTCCCTCTACCTATTCAAATACCTTCTAGGCCACCAAGGTCTTTTTAACTGTATCTTCTTTGGTCCCCATCCCCTATCAAGAGCAAGATTCTAACATGTGGCCACTGTATCCCATAACCAACCCTTACACCATAAAAGAGCAAACCCTGGCCTTACTGTCCTAGAAGAATGATTTTTTTCTTCCCTGTGGAAAAAGCCAGTAGGGTTTCCAAATCCTGATTTCTTAACGGAAAGATTTAAATTTATTTTCTTGAAAGTCTATTCTCAAGACAATAGCCTTAAAAATAGGTCCTAGTTTGAACACCAGAAGCTGACTAGTTTCTAGGCTTTTATAACTGAAAAAGCCTACTTTTAAAACTCCAACTCTTCCCATTTCCCCACTCCTCCATTTTGACTCCCATACAAAGATATCCTCAGTGTTTGAGCATGCCTGTGGTCAAAGAGAGAAGGTAATGAAGTCTACAAGCAAGAATAGCCCAAAAGCACATTCATATTTTCCAAAGTTTTAAATGGCATATGGAAGGAAAGTTAACAATACTTCTTAAACTAATCCCGCCCCAGTGAATTTTAGAGACATTGAAACTTGGTCCACATAGTCACCCAAAACACCTAAGTGTTTGTTCTCTGTAACATGAAAGCTACATAGGAAATTATGCAAGCCATTTGGAAAGAACATGTTCCTTCTGCAGAATGGGCCCTTTCCTTTCCAGATCTAACTTTTGCTTTTGGGCAACTTGTTTATGCTCCAAAATATCTTCGGTATCAGGAGCACAATAGCCATCAAGACTTATTTTTAGAAAGAACACCCCCACCCTATATTCTAAGACTCTTTTCATTCTGCTTTACCAAGAGATCTTATCTATTATACATCTAATCTGTTCATGGACTACACAAACACCTGATTCAAAGCCTTTCAGCAATTACTGGTCTAGTGATGACCACAATCTATAGATAATTTTAATGAATCATGAATGAGTCTCTGAATTATGCAGGCCTCTATGTAAAATTCAGTTTAGACTAACCAACTGCCATGGGCTGAATTGTGTTTCCTGCAAAATTCACATGTTGAAGCCCTAACTCCCAATGTGACTATAATTGGAGATAGAGAGTTTAGGAGGTGATTAAAGTTAAATGAGGTCATGAGGGTAGGGTCCTAACCTGTTAGGATTGGTAGCCTTATAAGGCTCTCTTCCTTTCTTTCACATGCACCAAGGAAAGGCCCTGTGAGAACATGGTGACAAGGCAGTCATCTACCAGCCAGGAAGAAAGCCCGCACCCGCAGCCAAACCCTGCTGGAACCTTGATTTTGAACCTTCCAGCTTCTGTGAGTAGATAAATTTCTGTTGCTTAAGCCATTCATCCTGTGGTATTTTGTGGCAGCCAAGCAGACTAATAGACTGATCAACATGCAGGGTAAGAAAGTTTTGCTCACCATCATCTTCAAAGATAGTCTTGAACACCATTAGAGTCGTGTGTGTGTGTAGAGAAGATATTTTATTTTGCTCTGGATTATGCTTCTGGATTTGTGAACCTGTTTACGGAGAGTAAACTTTCAGTGATTTCTGCATGTTGTTTTTGACTGGTTGGCAAAACACAGCAGTTTTTTGAACAGACCTGGGGAATACATATGAGCCTTGTGTGAAGTGTTGTACACAGGTTTTGTGCAAATGATCTCTATGAACTTAGATAGTTTGGGTTAAAACATAAGGAATACTGTGGGTTAGTCTTACATAGGATGTTGACAATAGAGAAACTTACTTATTTTAAAAAGAAAGAGATAACAATTGAGGCAATTGGAAAGGGAGTTCCCCTTTCTTGTTTTTAGTTTTAAAAAAGCATGTGTATGTTGTACACTTAGTGTAAACTATTACCTTTACTTTAGCTGCTTTACTTCTAGTAAGCCTCCCAACAACCTGTGGAAGCAGCTATTCTGGTGCCTTTGCCACTGTCTGATCTCATGATCAGGCAAGTCCTTTCAGGTTCCACACCTGGACAATGGGGACAGTATTAATACCTTTATCTAGTGTGGTTGTGAGGATTATATAAGATAGTATCTGAAAGTCCATAGAACAATATCTGGTATGGAATAGAGGCTCAAGCAATAGTAGACTTGTTAGCATTATCATTATTATTATTTTTACTATAATGGTGATTTTATAGTTATGAAAGCTAAGTCTCTGAGCAGTCAAGGATCCTCTGCCTAAGATCACATAGCTAGTAATAAGTGACAGATCCAAGATTCAAATCCAGATCCATCTGATGTCAAAGCCCCTGTTCTACATTGCCTACCACATTACCCTGTCTTCAGCCATCTTGCCATGGGCACCATGCTCTTACAAACACAGAGCTGAATACTTAGTTGACTAGAATGCCTATCTTATTCAGGAGAACAGTCCTAGCTTATTGGAAAAGAGCTTGACCTTTCTTTTCAAAGGTCAGCAGCTTGGGTCACTGCCTTAGACCAAAAGCGCAGAGCTGCCTTAATCTTCTTCTGTCTCAATTACAGCCTCCCTTCTCCTCACCCCACCTCCGGGATGCTGATAAATCAAAGAAATAGCAACAAATGGAAAGCCCAAATAAACATTTCTTTAAGGATCATATGAGAGGGGATTTTTCTTTTCCATTAAATATTTGATAACAACATCTTAGACAAGCTTTTTGATGTTACTTTCCCATATTTTGGACTGGATGAAAGTGTATGACTCATGGAAATGACCATGGGAGGAAAGCAAATGAGTCACCTTGCCCAGCCCATCTGGCTCTTTCCTCTAATCTGCCCCTGGGAGCAGCATCCCCAAGGGCCAACCCAGCCAGCATTCAGCAGTGGGGGCTGGATAGAACAGGGATTCCTTCAGGAGACACTGGAATCTCAGAAAAATGAGTGAGTGAGTCAGGGAAAGTGAAACTTCAGAGCCTGAAGGAGTTACCCTGAAGCTTTTCCAAAAAATATTTAGTGCTATCAGCTCAGAGGTTTCTTGTCCATGTTTCATCACTTCTAACTCCCCAGGTATCCCCCACCCACCCACCCATGACGGAACACTCTCTCCTCAGTGCTGTGCACACTTCAAAGAGTTGCCGTCCATGGTACCCTCCTCCCCTTTCGAGCAAGTTCAAGGCACATCGATTTGTGTATCTTTCCAACAGATAAATCTCTGTTCCCTTTACTGTTTTTATTGCTCCGTTGGAATCTGTCCAGCATGTATCCTTCTGGTACCAAAATGCCCTGGTTAAGCCCACGCTCTGGCCTCGGTTTCTGGGAGTTGGAGGGAGAATTGCTACATCCTTCAGCCCACTTTGCCTCAGGTCTTTTGAGACGTCCTCCTTTTAGTCATCTAGTCAGTGAACCACAGTTAAGCTGCGGTCCATTTCTGTGCAACCTGAGTCTCTCTGTATGCTGTTTCTCTATATTCACTCCTTGGTTTTCTCAGTTCACACTTTGATGCCTGGGGGCCTTGAACTTGAATTCCTGCAGCCTTAATTATTTAGCTTATGGACTTTGGGCAAGTTGATCAATCTGTCTGAGCCTCAGTTTCCTCATCTGAAGCAAGAAGATAATAATTCTCATTTTCTAGCATTGTGTGAGTATTTATAGCTGAGTGAGTTGGGATCATGCTGGTTGTCTTCATTGGGCCTCTTGCAGTCCACATCATCCAATAACCTCTGAACTGAAAAACAATAGAAAGGTTGCCTTTGCATGCATAAGTCAATTCACCAGGAACATTAAAATACCCTCAGGTGACTTTTAAAAATAACACTTTAATCTCTGCTCAGTTAAGAAAAAAGCAAACAAAAGATAAAGTTCTCCATATAATGCCGTGCTTTCATTTTGTGTTCATTGGCCTTAGGTATGTTTAAATATATTTTTTTCACCTGTCCAGGTTGTTAAGAGATAATTTCTGTGCAGATAATTTGTTTGACTTTAAGTTTGATAATCTATTTCTTCCTTTCTAGAATGACATACAGACTCCTAACACTCAATTCTTAGATATCTGTGCAGAGTTCTTCAAAGAAACAAAGCAGTTGTAACTGTCATTTAAAATTCACCCAACAGCCTCTCTTTCAATGTTGATTAATATGCAAAATGTCAATTGTTGAACAATTTCAAGTTCAACTAAAAGAGGCACAAAGGAGCTGCATAGGGATCTACCTTTTATTTAAGATGGATTTTTTTATATAGCTACACCAAATCTACCCTACCTCACTCCCCTCCCTCGAATAGCCAATAATCAACAGCCATGAAGTAGGTTATGTTTTTGTAAACTGTTCTGCTATCGAACTGAGGACCATCCTGTTGTTTGAGGCCTGCTTTTCTGTAAAGAGCTCTTAGTCCATAAAAAGGATTTTAAGATTGCAAACCCAGCAAGAATGAATCCTAAGAAGAAATAGGAAACCAAAGTTTTCATATTCAACAAACAGGGTTCCTGATAGATTATCATTCCTATTTAGAATGTGAATTATGACTAAACTAGTGATTAAGCTAAAAATAAAACATGTATCTTAATTCTTTCATAATTGGCATATGACTTCTATTGAGAAAGGGAGTTTCACAAAGAGTTGGCTAGTAGTTTTCACTGTGATTAAATCATAATCTAACAACTGCAGACCAAAATCAATCTTTTGAAGTCACTTGTTATTAGCATATAAAAGACAAGACATAAAATACAGAAAGACTAAATCATTATGGAGACCAGAGATTTCAAGTGCTACTTCATTCCAGCCATTTAATGTCAAGTGGGAAAGCAGGTACAGAAGATCTGTAAGATCTTCTGAGTTTTGGAGAGAACCCAAAAATAATAGATTTTTTTTTAATGTGAACTCTGCTCATATTCAAAATTTTAAAGCAATTTGAATTTTTTTAACATTTATTTTTAGAGACAGAGACAGAGCTTGAGTGGGGGAGGAGTAGAGAGAGAGAGAGACAGACAGAATCTGAAGCAGGCTCTAGGTTCTGGGCTGTTAGCACAGACCCTGACACAGGGCTCGAACTCACGGACTGCAGGATCATGACCTGAGCTGAAGTCACACACTTAACTGACTGAGCTACTCAGGTGCCCCTAAAGCAATTTGAAGTTTTGAAGCACTCACTGCAAAACCAAAGGAACCACAACTGGGACAACATTCAGCTTCCCTGATGCTAATATGTGATCTTTATTTTAATAATATGGCAGCCACTAGCTGGATGATCACCAAACTTGTTTCCTCTTCTTTCTGAGCACACAGCTAAATTATATTTCTCAGTCTCCCTTATAGTTTACCCAAAAGAATGTGGGTGGAAGCAGTGGCCATCCCTACCAGGCTCTACCCTCTACTTCCTCCCTCTCCTTTCTTTTCTGCCAGCCCCAAACAGAGAATCCAGAAGGGCCCCAGGGTCCTGGAAGATGGTGTGATCTCCACATGTGAGGAGCCCAGATGCCTTCTTGGAGGAGACCTTCCTTCCCCGCTCCTCCACCTCCAAGAGACTTACATTATACTGTGAAAGCAAGAAATAAACATTTTTAAAGCCCTTGAGATATTGGAGTTTTTACAACATTTAGCGGATCTTAATTAATATAGTTTAAGAATTTCTCCATCGCATGTCAATAAGAGGGGTTCGTTAACTAAATTTGATTTTTAAGCCCTGAAACTTCAAAAATTATGAAATACTGAAATAGTACATGAAGAAATAATGCTAATATTTTAAGTCCACTTTGGTTTTTTTTGAGGTCACAAATGGGAGTATGTTTTCATAACTAAACTGTGTTCATGAAGAAGCCTTACCATTAGAGACAATAAGCCTTGCTGTATAAAATGCTCTAAAGACAAAGACAGGGTGAGTTAGAGAGGACTGCATTCCACAACCACATCCTCAAGTCCTTTTCTCCTTCAGATTATCTTTCACATTTTTGGCTGACCTAAAATCCCATCACTTCTTGAATAGCATGAATAGCTGTGTGTTGAGTAGAAATTAGAGAGAGTGCTTCCTCCCCCTTCCTCCTACATGTAGTTTTTCTGTATCCACCTACAAAACTCCTATTTTTAACATTCACCCCAGAGAGAAATACTAGTGCATTAGAATGTTTTAACTATTCCTATTCTAAATCATTTCTTCTTTTGGAAACTTAAATAATTTCTAAATCAGTAAAGAATGCACACATAGCAAATAGGGAAAATATTGCAGGATGTAGATTTATGACCCCTCTGCTTCATTCTCAGAATGAAGAATTACATTCCCAACATTGCACAAGTTCATAGGAATATAGTAAAATGAAAAAAAAAGTAGCAAAGTAGCCTTTGTAATAATGATAGACATTTTCAAGTGAATTAATATACTGGCTATGTACATGTATCTACATAAAATATTTACAGAATCAGAAAATAAAGTTTAAAACTCAGTAGTGATGTAGTCTTGTGATTAGATTGGGCACCAAATGGGATATTAAGAGAGTAGTATAGACCAGTAATAATCTTCTTATAATCACCGTAAGTCAGATCTTTGGTAGACTATCACTTCCAGTTGTGGTTCATAGTGCAGAAGTGCAGTATACTTGTTGAAAATTTAGAGGAAAACCCCATATCTGGTTAAGAGAATGATAACAAGATGTGCCTGTAGAAAGTAAATTTAAGCCAACAGTTTCCAAGTATATGAATGGCTTTGCTTCCTTTCTTTGGAGAGAGGGAAAAACAAGAAAAGATGTATACAGAAGATATACAGATGGACAACAGACACAGGAAAAAATTCTCACCATAACTATCAGGGAAATGCACATCAAAACCACTGTGAGGTAGCAGCTCACACTTGTCAGATGTGACCCAAAGATGACAAAGATCAGAGAAAAAGCATGTGACCAAACAGAAATTGAGTATCTTATACATAATTTTGTCCTGTTAGATTGATAAGCCAAGCTCTGTAAGTCAGACAGTTGTGGATTTCATTATTTCCTTGATTATTCTGCTTTGGTTTTCATAGCCTTTAGAAGTCTTTAGGGGTGTCTGGGTGGCTCAGTAGGTTGAGCAGGGGCTCTTGGGTGGCTCAGTTGGTTGCACGTCTGAGTTTGGCTCAGGTTGTGATCTCAGAGTTCGTGAGTTTGAGCCCCGCATTGGGCTCTGTCTGACTGCCTGGAGCGCGGAGCCTGCTTCAGATTCTGTGTCTCTCTCTCTCTCTCTGCCCCTCCCCCACTTGCACTCTGTCTCTCAAAAAATAAATAAACATTAAAAAATATATTAGAAACCTTTTGCCAATTAAAAATAAGGAAGTTCATCAATTAACTGGCTTGTTTTCAGGTTAGGGGGTAGAGGGTAGTAGATGATCCATGAGGTAAAAGAAATAAGAAAAAGAAGAGGATTTCCATTTTGCCCACACTTGAACTCTAGAAGGAGAAGAGAAACAGTGGGTTCATAAATGTTTATAGCGGAAGAGGCCAACGTGGAAGAATCCCAGGGAGTGTGAGACACTTAAATCAGGGACTCTTGATGCAGAAGTCCTTCCATGAAAGATTTTTCCCTTGTAGTGGCACTCATGTGTACCAGCCTTGGAGGGCATTGAGTTCAGTTATTCGTCCAAACTGAATAAAAGCTACAGAATGAGGATCTGTCTTCTTTCCCTGTACAAACCCATCAAGGAAAAGGGTCCTCCCAAGCAATGACTTCCTTAAAAGTCAGGATCAAGAAGGAGGAGGTTCAAAGTTTAGGAAAAATTCCAACCAGGTGGCAGAGCCCTAAGCAGTCCAAATTAACTTTAAAATCAGGTGCTATCATTCCTATAGCACTGTCATTTTTCAAGATTTTTAACTTAGGTCTTTTGAATTTCCATGCAAATTTTAGAATTAACTTGTTAGTTTTTACATACCAAAAAAATGTCTATTGGATTTTAGCTGAGATTATGCTAAATCTATAGCTCAGGAGTTGGCAGACTTTTTCTCTAAGGGGTCATATAGTAAAACCTTGATTCGTGAGCATAATTTGTTCTGGAAACATGCTTGTAATCCAAAGCACTTGTATAGCAAAGCAAATTTCAAGAACCATTGGCTCAGTTGTTATGTGGCATTCAGTATCATGTACTACTCATATTGCAAGACATCACTCATTTATCAAATTTAAATTTACTAGAAATGTATTCTTGTCGTGTGGAACACTTTGTATAACAACTTACTCACAATCCAGGCTTTTACTGTATTTTAGATTGGTGGGAGGGGCAAAAACAGCCCTACGATAGATAAATGGCCATGTTCCAATAAAACTTTTCTTATAAAAGCAGGCAACTTTGGCCCATGAACCATAGTTTGGTCCATGAACCATTGTTTTTTGACCCTTTAGTGGAGGAAAAACTTTTCCTTCTACTCTCCTGGATTCTATATCTGTGGCCCTGAAAAGTAAACTGACAAAAGATAGATTAACAACAGAAAAACAGCCAAGTTTATTAACATGAGTGGTGCATATACATATGGGAGAAAGTCAGTGACGAATAAATGGAAGGGGTGGTTAGAACATGGGTTTTAGATAGCATTTTAACAAAGGAAGATAAATTTCTAGAGAAGTGACAAGAAAGAAAAAGGGGTTTAGGGTTTTAGGGGTGACAGACTGTGGGAAGGTAAATATGTAGGGAAGCTAATGGATGATGAGGGCTAATTAGTGTGTTTTGTTTGTCATAGACTGTCAGTGCCATCTCATCTCCAAGGATAAGGTTGTCCCTCCTTCCTGGTAAGGAAATAGGAGGAAGACAACTCGATAGTAAGAATTTATGTTTGGGTTTCCCACAGATAGTAGGGCAGGGAGCTTGTCCTATGGCTGTTTTTCTTTTCTTTTCTTTTCTTTCCTTTTTTTTTTTTCGATCACATAAAGATTTGGTGTTTTGGGTTAATGTTGTTTTGGGGGAGCATGAGTGGGAGAGGGGCAGAGAGGAGGTGAGAAGACAGAGGATTCCAAGCAGGCTTCTCCCTGATAAAAGAGAGCCTGATGCGGGGCTCTAACCCACAAACCTTGAGATCATGACCCCTGCGGGTGCTTTTCCTTAACTGCCTTCAGCTCAAAATAATTCTTATCCCAGAGTGGCATATTTTGGAGTGGCATGCTCTGAATCTCTTTTTTCTCTGTTACAGATCAATTGACTTTGAACAATGTTAAGTTTTCCATTCCATAAGCATAGTATATCTCTCCTACTGCATTCTGTTATTTTAATTCAGCAATGTTTTCTTGCTTTCAGTGCTAGTATTGTACATTCTTGTTAAATATATGCATACTGATGAATTTTTTTGTAAATGGATTCAAATTAACTTCGTATCAGTGGAGATTCTGTAAAACCTATTTTAGGGAATATGGGAATTTATAATTTATTTCTTATAGTCAAGAAAAATATTACTACTGTTTTGCTTACTAAGTGTTGTTCAAATATGGGACTGGAATAAAACTAAAAATCAGTATAAACCAATCTGCTTCTAAAATCACATTAATTTTCCCTCTTTGATGTAATGCTTCCAAATAAAGACTTTTTAGGAAAGCGACTGAGAAAACAGAAAATACAGAATTAAGATTACAAAGAATCAGCTCTCCACAAGTCACATTTAGGGAGGGTAAGAATTGCTGCATGTTTTATTTTGAATGGCCACTTTAAGATGAAAAATAAAAGATTTGCCATTGTAATTATATTTTGCTCAGAACAGCCTTAAGATGAGCTGGTGGGATATGTACATGCCTCTAGGTGGCCATGATATTAGGCCTGGGATTACGATGTTGCCACAAAAAATTTCTAAAGTAAAAGTTTAGAGTTTACTCTAAAGTTACTTACTAAAGTTTAAAAGTTTGCAATCAGAGAGCCCTGGTTTCAGTCCTGGCTCTGCTACTTTTACTCTCTGAGACATCAGGCAAATCATTTAAACCTTCCAAATTCCAACTTCCTCATGTGTGAAATGAAAACAATAGTACTACCTACTCCATGAAGTTGTGAATATTGAATGAGATAATGTATGAAAAATTCTTAAACAGTTCCAGGAATGTAGTAAATGATCAATATGAAACAGACACTATAATAATGTTCTTATTTATGAAGATGTTGAAATTGGTCATGGTGATGATGATTGTATGGAACTTATACAATCATATGTATATATTTATGTATATTACAAGTTTGTTTGGACTTTCCCCACCAAAACCCTTAATGCAAACAAGAGAAATATCTGATAAACATCTTTAGATTTCAGTAGTCAGCTGGGGAAAGTCAGGGGTGTGGAGAGATGGGAGAGATTGATGGTATAGAAACAAACAAACAGTAATTCTTCCTCACTGGACTTCAACCTGAGAAAGGAAGACCTAGATAAGAGCAATGATGGCCAGTCCCGACACTCTTTTTGTTCCATAACAAAGGAAGAAACAGAATCTCTCTTAAGGGTCTTCACTTCTAATCTTTTGGATCCTAAATCCACTATTCTCTGTTTTATGTCACGGCCAAAAATGAATACTAAGAGTTTTTATTAAAAAAAAAAAAATACAGCTCTATGGGCTTCTCAGGAATTAGGATTTTCCCAGAGAGAAGTGGTTCACCTTCAGATAAAACCAACAATAAGCCATTTGTTGCTATCCAGTGTCCAGTATACAAATACTAGAGGTTAAACCTGGAAGAGTTCAGAGAAGACAATGTATTTTTAGTAAGTCTTTACAGGAAAATGCAGTGAACATAATGATTTATGTAGAGAAATTTAGCCACTTTTAGTATGAAAAATAGTCTGCCTTGCAACATAAATGATATTTTGTACAGCTACCTTTTAAATACATCCATTTGTCTTTCATCATTTTTATTACTGCTGCACTTTATTACAAACATTATGAACAGGATCATTTACAAGAGATAAGAGAGTCAAGAAAGTAGCACTTATTCATAAGAGTGATGAAATGCTGATACAGTCTTTGTGTGTGTGTGTGTGTGTGTGTGTGTGTGCGTGTGTATGTACAGAATTTCACATCTTTCTTTGTCTGCCTTTGCATGTTCTAGGCTAAGGGATTTCCTTGTGTAGAATTTCTATCAGAAACGCTTGTTGCTTTCTTCAGGGCTGTCAGAGTCAGTAGTATGTCAAGCACAGGACCCAACATCCTACACTCTTATTTACATTTCCTTTCACTTAATCACACTTTTCTTGCTATCCTCATGGTCATTCTCTTAGGTCAAATCTTCAAATATCTTACCTGTTTTTAGGACCCTCCAACTGGTCTCCTTTCCTTATTTTCTGGCTGTTCTAATTTATACTCCATACATTCAATTATGTTCACTTGAGCATCCTCTATGACTCTGGGGAAAACATCCTTTTAAAATCATTTAACCTCACATCATAGTCAGGTTCAAATTAACAAAATTCTTGAGAATAGCTGTTTCCACACCTCCCTCCCCAACTCAAACTATAAGGAACCAAAAATATATATGTATTGGTAAGATGTTTGAAGATTTGACCTGAGAGAGTGACCATAAGGATAGTGAGAAAGGGTGATTATGAACATCTAAAGGGTAGCATCTTTAGGACTTGTGACCAAGTTGATTGGTCAGGTTCAAGGGTGATGCCAAGTCACTCATTTGAGGAACCAGTTTAGTGGTGGTTATACAGCCACAGGCACCTACTGATCTGCTTTCTTTCATGAAAGACTGGTTTTCACTTTGTAGATGTAAAGTTTTCTTGATTGCCAATCACCTGAGAGTATCCCTTCCTTGCTGATTTGCTCCATGGTGTGTCCCCACATAAGACTTATTCTCCCCTCACCTACCCACTGCCCTTCCATATCAAAATCTTCAGCTTCCCCAAGTCCTCTTGTCACCATTTGAAGGTCAATGATAATAGAGAGATTTCCTGATAGACTGCAAAATGTTGCATTAATAAAATATTAAATGAGCAATATTCTTAAGGGCATTGGATGAGGTAATCCTCAAAGTCCCATTCTTAAAAATCCTCTGATTTGCCGCATTTCTACTTAGTTCATAGACCCACAAATTAACTGTCATTTCTAATATGGATTTGCTAAAGACACAAAGAGCCAGGACTAGTGAGATAAGACTAAATGAACACCCCAGTTAGCATGTTGGAGTTGTCCCCAGATTCATTTTTTGGTTGGCCTACGTGAAAATAAACAGCAAACAAACTAGTAAGTAAATGCCAGCAGACTAAGTTCCACATAGTTATCATTTTGTGTTTCGCAGAGCTACCATATGGATTAAATTCAGTTGGTATCCTGAGGACTCCAGTGCTGCCTTAGAAAATAATTCGTCTGGTAAACCAACATCCAGGCAGTCTGCTGAAGCCTGATTCCAGGAAATAGACACTTTGACAGAGTAACAAGCACGGATGCCCAAGGGAAAGAGAAACCCTGAGAGTTGTTTTAAGTAGCTGTTTAATGATTGAGCACCTAGAAATGCTTTCAGTTGGTGGGGAGAAATTATAGGACCAAGGGATGTGTGGGTGGCATTTAAAGTTGACAGACAGTAACGAGTTCTGGTTACAAAAAAGGAAAAAACCAGGTATTTTATTGCTCTAGCAAGTTTTACACCTCCTGAGACATCTCCATTGTGTATTTTCATCTGTATTAAGAAAAAAAGAGCAAAGCAAAGAAGGAAGGAAGAAAGAAAGGATGGAGGGAAGAAAGGAAGGAAGGGTGTTTCTACTTTGTTTCCAAAGACCGCTGTAACATTTTAAAAGCTAATAGTAATTGATCTCTTACAACTCTTCAGGCTCTGTGCTCAGTGCTTTACAAGTATTAGCTTATTTAACCTTCACAACTGTGTGTGAAGCATTATTTCCCCCTTCTTTCTTTTAATTTTTTTTTTAAGAGAAAGAGAACAAGAGAGCAGGGAAGGAGCAGAGAGAGAGGGATACAGAGGACCTGAAGCAGGCTCTGCGCTGATAGCAAAGAGCCCAATGGTGCAGGGCTCGATCCCACAAAACATGAGATTGTGACCTGAGCCAAAGTCAGACATTCAACTGACAGACCCATGCAGGCACCTCTATTCCCCCTTCTTACAGCACTAAAACCAGAGAAACGCTAGACAAACAGGTATGAGTTAATTATTTTACAAGAATGCAAAAGAATTGAAGGAAATCTTTATCATTTTTACAAAGCTTCTCCAAGTTAAGTGAAGGAACATTACAGTGTGTAAAGAGACAAGGCTCCACTGAGGCCTCATTTCCACTGCTAATAGCAGCTTGAAGACCTTGAATAAGTCATATGACCTTTCTGGGCTTTCATTGCTTTGTTATTGAAAGGCTGGATAAACAGTCCCCACCCCAGCTGCACACTAGAATCACCTGAAGAACTCTGAAAAACTGCCAATACCCCAACCCTGCCCCCACCCTGACTAATTTCTGATTAACTGAATCTCAGAATATCTGGAGTTGAGGTAAAGTATCTGGCTTTATTTCAGGGAACAAGGTATATATGTCCCTACCTCTTTGAGCAAACAATTTAGTGGAAGAACAAAAGGGCAAACAACGCTTATATGTATGTTAATATATTAATATATGCTTATATTTCATATATACGTGTGTATATATGTAACACTTGTGGTAAGTGCTTTTAAGAAAAAATAGAAAGAGCAGTGTTAGGGTGGATAATAAAGAAAACATGATCAAAAGTGAGGAGGAAGGGCTTGGGAAGATCTAACTGTGTGTCAGAGGAATAGGAAGTAGGAGTTGGTCAGGCACAGGACAGGGCAAGAGCTTCCCAGGCAAAGGGAATATGTTACTTGGTTAGATACATATCAAACTTGATTGTCTGTTTCCATAATATATGCATACACATATTTACATATACAGATATATTCCCAAATGTACATATAGAGTAACTTGGTTGAAGGCCCCAAGCCAGAAAAGAGAGGTGCAAAAAAACAGGACAAATTGATAAGGAGAACTGCAAGAGATTGGCCTTGAGGAGGTCAGCAGCAGCCAGAAAGTGTTACTTGTTGTATTGAGAATCTTAGATTTTATCTTAAGTAAAATAGCAAGAGTCAGCCAGTGATGGTGTTAGGCATGAGAGTTACACATTCAGACTTGTCTTTTAAAACATCACTTGTGATTAAGTGTGGAGAAAGGTTTGGCTGGCACTAAAGAAAAGGAGGAAAAAGTTAGAAGATATTATAATAACCAGAGTGAGGCTTTTGTTCCTTAATGATGCCAAGTTTTAGTAGAATTGTAGGTACCTGTGGAGACTGAATAAAGAGTGGAAGAACATGAGGCAAGAAGTTTGACAGAATGCAAGTGACATAATTCATTAAAAATCAGGAAATTGCTTTGTACTGAATTTAGAGTAGTGCCTTTGACTTTAATACGTGCTAGTCTCTTCCTCCTGGGTTTATTCTGTTCCCATAGAAGCACACTGAGTTACCCTGCCCCCATTCCTATTCTCTTTTCCATTGTGTTTCTTCTTCCTTGTCATTGTTTATATTTCTATTCCAAGGCTTACGGTGCCATTCAACCTTGTAGCTTCCATTTTCTATCTTTGCAAGGGTTTCCACTGTGCACTAGAGCATGGTTTGGGGAAGACACTAATTGTGCAAGGTTTGGCCAAGCATTGATTATTTAGTTTTTTGTGCCCTGCTTGAGTGGCTGGTCCACTGGCCTCAGTCCATTTCCTAATGGAGAGGTGTCAGCTTCACAAAAACATCACCTCGATTAGCACTAATTACCACCTTTCAGACCCATCATCACCCAAAGGCTCAGGAATGAAAGGTCAGCAGGAAAATGAACTTGTACTCACACCTTCTGGGGTGGTCCCTGGCTTCTGATCATGCAGAGAGCAAAGGCTTTTGGGGAACAGGCCTCTCTGCCTTTCTACTCTTACACCAGATGTTTCTTGAGAAGCCAGCCTTATGACACCAATCTTCAGCTCATGCAATGACTGGACTTACAGCAGAGCTTTGTCTTGTTAAATTTCTGTTCCTGTCCTAGTTTCCCAAGGATTCCTAGTGGAAAGACTGGGTTCAAGCAGCAAATGGTCCTGGAGAATGAGGTGGCAGTAGCAAGCCCATGTGCCAGCAGGGGTATGTTTACAGTGCCCACATCCTTATCCAGGTCATAAATGAGCTGTCACCCAAGGCTTCTTGCATAAAAAAAGCTTCAGGTCGAAGACAACTTTTCACATTAGTTCTTTACCTTTGATCCTCCTGACACCTTTTTGAAGGCCACAGAGCAGGCATTGTTATTACTCCATTTTACAAATAAAAAGATAGAGACCAGAGAGACTGGTGACTCACACAAGGTCCTGCAGTCATTTTATGGTGGAGCTGGATCCCCAAACTGAACTGTTATGAAGTGCAGGTGTATATGGATCAAATGCGATCACATGTACCAAAGCACCTTGAAAGCTGGAAAGCACCGTGTATTAGTTTCCTGAGGCTCAAGTAATAAATTACCACAAAATGAGTGGCTTAAAAAAAGATAAAAGATAAATGTATTCTCTCACAACTCTGGAAGCCAGAAGTCTGATATCCAGCAGGACCTATCTTCCCCTGGGGAGCTCTTGGGGAAATCTGCTGTTTGCCTCTTCCAGATTCCAGAGGCTGTCACCATTTCTTCACCTGAGGCCTCTTTACTCCAACCTCTGCCTGTGTGGTTATGTTCCCTCTTTCACCTTTCTGTGTTCTCTTCTTTCTATCTCAAATCTTCCTCTGCCTTTCTCTTAGAAGGATACTTGTTATTGAATTTAGAGTCTACTCTCTAATCCATGGTGATTGCCTCATTTCAAGATCCCTAATTTAATTCCATCTGCAAATACCCTTTTTCCAAACAAGGTTACATTCATAGTTCAAGGATTATGACATGGGTATGTATACAGTATTTAAGGCTGTTGCTGGTGATGGCAGTGGTGGTGATGCTGCTGGAGATGTGACAGAGGCTCAGAACTGTCCAGTAGTCCACATGACACCCCCTTTCTATGTCTGAAAATCACGTTGAGGCAACTAAACCTAGTAGTTAAGAACGTGCACTCTGGAGCCAACCTGCCCAAGGTTCAAATTGTAATTTCTACACTTGATGTTTATGTGACATTGAACAACTTCCTTAATCTCTCTAGGTCTTCGTTTCTTCCCTTATAACATGAAGGTACAAAGTGTTTTCTCACAAGGTTGTTGTTACAAGAATCAAATGATTTAATTATGTATAAAATACTTAGACCCGTGTCTACTACAGAAACATTGACTGTAATTATTCCTTAGGTGGCACCACATCACCTGTTTATTAAGTAATGATTTGGGTAAATAATGGACTTGCTCCTCTAGAGAAGCATTTTTTAATCAGTCAGTAATTCTAAGCCTTTCTAGGTGTATATTCTAAAAAGGAACAATCCAAATTATGTATTAAAAAAAACTTAAATGCAGTGAGAAGGATTTTTTTAAATCTACCATGAGCTTCTCATTTGATTGTGAAGGTTCTGGTGTCTTTTGAGTTCACTGTTTAATCTAAAAGTTCAGTTTGTCTTACAAGGATTTAGAAGAATTCTGCAGACTGACAAGTCCTTAAAATATTAGATAGAAACATTTAATAGAATGCAGGGGTTTTTAGGAAGGATTAAGTGTTTGAGCAAAAATGTTACAAATTCAAATGAAGTCAGCTAGACTCATTTGTGAAGCTTCAACCCAAACAAGTAGGCTTTCTGGACTAGAGCTGAGTACTACTGTGCTTCTTTTGGGTTTTATTTACAGGAAACACTATTATTTTTCCTAGAATCTGTCCAGTTTCCCCCACTTTAGTCTCAGACAGAGACACGGTGTCAGAAAAGTAAAGAATGAGGTTTTTGCTCCTGAAATTAGACTTACCAAGACAAACATTAAGTTTGGCATCTCATTAGTGTATCCAAAAGAAAATGATGGGGGAGCCTAAGGGCTGTCATAAAAATAAATGTTGACAGAAAATAGACCAACTAGAATGAAACTTTGGTATCAATTTATATAATTTCAGTAAGTTTATTTTTTTAACTTTTTACTGTGAAAGTGAAATATATTCATCAAAGATTTTGGAAGTTATAGAGAAGTGCCACCCCAAAACTAAATAAAACTGTTTATAGTAGTCTTAATATCCAGAGATAACTAACTACTAATATTTTTATTTATTTTCTTCCAATATAAAATATTGTTTTCTTTCCAAGGCTGGAATCTTGCTGCTGAAATTAGAAATGATTTTCCATTCCATTTCCACCTGGGTGGTTCAGTTGGTTAAGTGTCTGACTCTTGGTTTTGGCTCTGGTCATGATCTCATGGTTTCATGAGTTCGAGCCCCACTTGGGGCTCTGCACTGATGGTGTGGAGCCTGCTTGGGATTGTCTCTCTCTCCTCTCTACCTCCCCACCCCCACTTGTGTTGTCTCTGTCTCTTTCAAAAAAGAATAACTAAAAAAAAAAAAAAAGGAAAAATATTTCTCCTCTCTAGAAAGACAGTATTTTGATTCTTTTTTATTATAACAATATGATAACTTTTATTACAAGAGACAGAGATGGCTCAAAAGAGTCTATCTCTCCTTTGAGTACAATCTCCTATTACACTGCCAAGGAGTGTACCCAGTTGTCCACACTAGTTTTGTCCTTTCCCCAAAGGTAGAACTGTGCCACTGCTCTCCCAGGTCCATGTAGCCCCTCAAGTGGATGAAGCAGTGTTGTCTTCTACTGCCCGCTGAACAGCAATACTAGAAAGTAGTCAAGGATACATCTCTTTCTAGGACAATTAAAAACATTACTGACAATAGTTACAATTAACTGAGATCTTTCTATCTAAATACTTTGAATCTAGTAACTCATTTAATCCTTATGATAATCTAAGTAGGTGATTCACCTTCAATAGGTGCAAAGTCAGGCTTTGACTTTGACAGTTGCCTTGCTTCTGATCACCTTAGAAGAACCCCAAAAAGATGCTGCCAGTGTGATGGTGATACCAAGGCTGCAGAACTTTCTAGTGATTAAGAGAAACTGGAGAAGTTTCCAAACTGAAAATCTGCGAGTGAGTTAGAAATTCAGGATTTATTCAAGTAAAGGATGTTACCATACTTCAAGAAATGGAATGAATTAATTACATTGGGAAGTGTTTAGTTTTGTTTTAAAATTAGGCATCCATTGAAATGACATTGTAATAGTATATAGTACTTAGATTTATCTTCTTTCATATTTTATGATTGAGAAAGGAGAGTCAAATAGAGAACGATGCTGACTTTGCCTAAGCTAACTCCCCAAGGGAAGGCCGTAACTCAGGTGAGAAGCCACCACCTACTAGGGAGAGTCAAGCGGTGGGAAGACAGTGGGGTTTCAGATTCAAATTCCTATTCCACCACTTGCTAGTTAAGCTACTTACTAGGTGCTCCTTTGTCATCTTTTTTTAAAAGTTCTTTCTTTTAATTAAAAATGATATTTTTAATTCCAATGGAGTTAAGTGATTCAACAATTCCATACATCACCCAATGCTCATCATAAGTACACTTCTTAATCCCCATTACTCCCATGCCCCCACCCACCTGCCCTCAGTTTGTTTTCTGTAGTTAGGAGTCTATTTATTTGTTTCCCCTTGTTCATTTGTTTTGTTTCTTAAATTCCACATATGAGTAAAATCATACTGTATTTGTCTTTCTCTGACTGACTTACTTTGCTTAGTATTATACTCTCTAACTCCATCCACACATTATTGCAAATGGCAAGATTTCATTCTTTTTATGGGTGAATAATATTCCATTGTATATATGTATATGTGTGTATATATGTTATATATTTTATATATAATATATATGCTATATATGGTATATATACATACATATATACTAATACATACATATATGCATATGTATAATGGAATATTATTCCCCCATAAATAAACCCATATATATAAACATCTTCTTTATCCATTCATCTATTGTTGCATACTAGGGCTATTTCCATAATCTGGCTATTGCAAATAATGCTTTTATAAACATAGGGGTGTATGTATCCCTTTGAACTAGTGTTTTTGTATTTGGGGGATAAATACACAGTAGTGAAGTTACTGGGCCATTGAGTAATTCTATTTTAACTTTTTTAGGAACCTCCATACTGTTCCACAGTGGTTCCACCAGTTTTTATTCCTACCAACAGTGGATGAGGGTTCCTTTTTCTCCACATTTTCATCAACACTTGTGTGTGTGTGTGTGTGTGTGTGTGTGTGTGTGTGTGTGTTTTATTTTAGCCATTCTGACAGGTGTGAGATGATATCTAATTGTGGTTTTGATTTGCATTTCCCTGATGATAAGTGATGTTGAGCATATTTTCATGTATCTGTTGGCCATCTGCATGTCTTCTTTGGAGAAATGTCTGTTCATGTCTTCTGCCCATTTTTTAATTGGATCATTTGTTTTTGGGGTGTTGAATTGTATCAATTCTTCATATATTTTGAAAACTAGTCCTTTAGAGGATATATCATTTGCAAATATCTTCTTCCATTTTGTAGGTTGCCTTTTAGTTTTGTAGATTATTTTCTTCACTGTGCAGAAACTTTTTATTTTGGTATAGTCTCAGTAGTTCATTTTTGCTTTTATTTCCCTTGCCTCAGGAGACATATATAGAAAAAAACATTGCTATAGCCCATGATCCTTGTTCATCTTCAATTTCCCAAATAGAGAAATGGAATAAAATCTCCTTTGCAGTGTTTTTGTAAGGATTAAGTGAGATACTATATGTAAAGTGCCTGACAACAGAAGTTAGTGAAGAAATAAATAATTTTTATTGTCTTTGCTTCCTCATGACTGTGTATTGTGTTCAAAACATAGTATATCCAAAGGGGAAGGAACATCCTCATACATTCTGGTGTTGACAATGCAAAACCTATCATGGTGTATATGGTAATCAAGTAGGATGAATACAGAGGTTAAAAAGAAATAGTGCATACCCCTCCCCAATACAGTGCCCCTATTTATCCAGCTAGGGGCAGCAGCTGGACCAGGGGAATGGAAGATGGCTGGCCTTCTGAGCCCAGCTGAGATCAGATGAAAGGCGAGCAGAGAAGGAAAGGAAATATGTCCATCAGCTCTTTTTTTTAAAGCCCCTGAACCTTCCCAGGCTCATCCTGAGTCTTCAGTCTATGCTCCCTATGTTCCTTGAGGATACACATGAAGATAAAATAGTTAGAAATATAACTCAGCTACATTATAATATTAAATATGAGAGGTCTGGTACAGAAAGAATGCTAGATGGTTGAGAATAAAATAATTACAACCCCCATAGGATCCTGCCTTTGACATTTCTCCTTTGAAGAGTCCAAAGAGTCTTGCCAATAATAGACTTATCCTTGGTCCAAATGCTAAGAAAAGAAAAAGGGACAAAAGAAAGAGATAGACTGTTCCAGGGCCCTAGTCAGTGAACACCAGTAATTGGGCTCTGAGGAATACTAACAGCCATGAAGGGGTTTACAAATTTCAAGTTGCTTGTAGGGCCAAAATTAATCTAAGAGCTAAGTTGTAGAAGCAAAGGAACAGTGAAGTAGTTAGGCTTCCCCTGGGAACTAAGTTTTGATTGTAGCAGGGTGAGGTGAAGCTTGATTTTTTTAGATTTTTTATTAAGTTTATTTATTTTGAGAGAGAGAGAGAATGCATGTAAATAGGGGGAGGTACCAAGAGAGAAGGAGAGAGAGAGAGAGAGAGAGAGAGAGAGAGAGAATCCTAAGTGGGTTCCATGCTGTTAGTGCAGAGCCCAAGGTAAGGCTCAAACCCACTAACCATGAGATCATGACCTGAGCTGAAACCAAGTCAGATGCTCAACTAACTGACTGAGCCACCCAGGTGCCCCAGCGAAGTTTGAGTTTTTTTTTTTAATAAAAGACTATTGAAAAGTACTTGAACTTGCCTGATAGTAGGAGCAAATTGGCATGAGAACTTCAGGGATCTTCTGTGAGGGAAGGAACTAAAGCCCCAATCCCTCTTCCTTGTGATTCAAAGTTACTGAAATCTCTTAAGGTGAACTAAGGGTCAGTGGGTGACCTCAACCACCACCCAAAACCAAAAAAAGGCAATAAAGTCTCTGAAACAAAACTACTTTGAGGGAAGAATGAGACAAGAGACAGGGGCTGGTTCTGCTATGTATGAGCCAGCTGGGTGAAAGGAGAACAGCAGAGGAACCTGTTCCCCACAGGGCAGACTGGAGCCTCAGGGTGTGACTGAATGAATCTAAGCCAGTTTCACTGCAAGTCAGCCCAGGGATGATGTGGAAATCTCTTGACTAAGAGGAGCACTAAAGGGTGGATAGAGGGTGAGGGATTATCCTCGTTCCCTCCTAAAGAACTGTTGCAGCCAATCCCTGAAGAGGGCTCTGCATTGAATTGTGAGGAATGGGAAGCACAGCCACCAGCCAAGCCAAGACCAGGATGCATTCTTGGCAATGCAAAGAGAGACTCTCTGCAGATCCCCTGGGTTTCAGCTGCCTCCCTCTTCCAGTGTCTGGGTGCTGGATAGGTGTTAGTTTCTACTAGTAAAAGAGAATGGTTTTCCTGCTGATGTGAATGGCAGTGGGGTTGGGAGTCATATTTTCCAAGGCCAGTGGAGTGGTGGTCATTTCTATCCCCAACCGCAAAGTAGTTCAAACTTTAAACTCATTAAATATTAAACTCATTCAGCAAAGGAGGAGTCAATGAGAGAGAGTGCCATGGTTTAGAGCTTGGGCCC
Source organism: Suricata suricatta (assembly GCF_006229205.1). Lineage (NCBI taxonomy): Eukaryota > Metazoa > Chordata > Mammalia > Carnivora > Herpestidae > Suricata > Suricata suricatta. The sequence continues at coordinate 38,389,230 of NC_043705.1, read as the reverse complement.
TGTGGTCAGACCTACCTGGGTTAGAATGATGTTCCTGTCACTCAGTCCTTGAACCAATAGCTTCAACTTCCTCAGCTCATTTCCTTATGTGTTCTTGTTTTCAAATGGGGCAGTAATGATGGCTGTCTCACAGTGTTGTTATGGATATTAAATGAGATAATGCATGTAACATGCTTGGCACCTAGTAAGCCTCAATAAATGTTCAATTAGACAAACAAACAAAAACCAGATCATTGCCAGGCCCATTCCATGGGCAGAGAACTGCACTTGGCAAGTGTTTTGGGTGGATACAGCACGTTCTGTGTGAACAATGGCAGCGAGCAGTATACTTTGCTGATGCGGAGAGAGCGTGCTGAGAAATAACGAGCAATTTGGGGAAAAAAGGCAAGTGAATTTGGGACAGGCCCAGAGTGTTCAGAAGAAGGGCTTGGATGATGAGCAGATTCAGACAAGATTCTGAATCTAAAACAACTATGCCTTTCTGGGTGTAGTTTTTGATTCTCCCTAAAGATTTTCAGTTTTGTACAAGGACATTCTTTATTTTAGTCTCTCTTCCTCTTGTTTCTCCCTTTCCCCCAAATCTCTCTTGAGGATCCTATTTCCATCATTGTGTTACATCATTTGATTTTAATTATCATTTGAAAATAGTCATGTGTGGTATGATTCATTTGGTGTTTTGGTCAAATATACTCTATGTGAGACATGAGAATGCACCCCTTCGAAGCATACGGAGGTGAAGAGCAAGTGGTGCCTCTCAGGATGATGGTAGAAGAGTCATAAAACTTCATACGTCAGGAATCTTCTTGACAGGCCTTCCTAGGCCTGAGTCCAAGATGAAGCTGAGAAAAATGAAAAGGGATTTGGCTGACAAAGCAGATGACAGGCAGGGAGAGCCAGTGAAAGGGAATTGGCCAATGGCAAAAGGGGCATTGGCAAGGCTTTGTGAAACCCCTTGCTGGAAAACCATAAACCTCAGATTGTCCATCTGGCGCATCAGTCCTCAGAGGCAAATCATTTTTGCCTGTGGAAGGTGCCTGCCAGGAAGCTGCACCTCAGGGGGCGCCTTTGGAGAAGGGGATCTTGTCTGGATCAGTGCCCGACATTAAGTGGAGGGAGATGAGAAGAAAGGGCTCACAATGAGATCTCTGAGGGCTGAGAAATGGGGAACCGCTCCAGTGGCTGACACTCATGAGTCACAACGATGGGAAAAGAAGTTGAGAAACAGAGGAAGAGGACAGGATGCTGGGGAGGGAGGAGGTGGGAAGCAGCTTTGTTTTTTCAGTTGGAGGCTGTCAGGGCCTGTCTTCTTCTGTGACGGGTCTCCACTGGGAATTACTCATCAACCCTTTCGAAAAGTAAGTCTGCCTTCCTCCAGGTGAACGAGCCACTTACATGGGTCTCCCAAATGAACGCTTTCACTGTGAAAAATCTCTCAGAAATAAAATGTGTGTTTGAGTGCATGATCTCGACATCGGCTGAGCTGACACCAGGAGGAGGGCTGATACTCGCCAGGTGGCAAAACAAGGCCCTCACCGCAGACCCTCCCCATTCCTCAGAGTGTCCTTTTCTCTTGTCTTAGTGTCAAAGCTTTGGCTTCCAGGCCATCCAGAAGCCTGCTTCCTGTATTCCTGAGTGGCCTCCCACTCAATTCTTTCTTTCCTAAGAGTGCTGGTTTATGGTCCATATTTCTTTCCTCTCCCCTACCAAGACTTCCTTGCCCTATACTCCCTTTACTTTGAGAACTGGGGGGAAGGTCCATGCTAAAGGGTTAATAACCAGCACTAATATAGTGTGACAACGTGTCTTAAAGCAACTGTCTTTGCCTAGTTCTCCCCAACCTGTTTTCATGTCCAGTGCACATAGAAAATTTTTCCACACAATGGGATAAATGAAAGTGAGAGACAGTGGGGCACAGAGGACTCAAAGGGATTGATAAGGTTCAACTTCTATAACTCTTCTGTGCACATTACTTGGGAAGCTCTGTTTTAACCCAGTGGTTTTTCAAATGTGCTTCAGTGAGCTGTAGCAGTGTGCAGGTGTGTCTCAGGGTGTGGACCTGATCCGATGGGTCTTCTCCTTCAGCTACAGCCTCTGTGCTTTTGTGTTTTGTTTATGAGACCTCTGAATAAAATTCTATGGATAGGAAGAGTGTTGGCAGCTTACAGGAGGTTAGAAAATCACTCTCTTAAATGCAACAAATAAAATCTTTAATGGTAGAAGCTTGGGTATCCATTACAGGGTAATGAGGGAGATATTCTGAAGACAGGGGTTTTACAGGGCCCTTCTGCCATATAGTTACTTCACACAGACCGACATACAGGCAGGCCCCTCACATCAAATGTGGATGTCTTGCCTGTCTTCCTATTGGGGTTTTGTTTCTTTAAAAACTCTGATGCCTGAAAAAGCTGTTCTGGCACCAGCAGGTAGATTAATGCCAGAGCCTACTAATGTCTTAGCTCAGTGAAACCATAAACACAATCACTGTTCTTGCCTTTGGTACCTTTTGTATTGCATTTTGATTTATTTCTGCCATTTTTCAGAGGCCAGACAACATCTAGGAGATCAAAGCTGGTGAAAGAAAACTGAGCAAAATGAAGTGCTTGTAGGTTGGCTGAGCTATTTCATAAGATTGAGGCATTGATTTGTTTGCTATGATAATTATATGATTTTGTTGTTTTTATTGTATGCATTTCCACCCTACCTTCTTCTAAAAAGGACTCAAAATGGGAAACACTCATTGGATTGTATTCGATAAAAGAGATTTAATCTCAAAAGCTTAGGTTACTTGGTTTTTGATGAATACATAATTTCAAAACTAACAAGGTTTAATGTGAAATTATTTTAAGACTTTCATTGCCTGATTTTCATTTTAAATCTTATATTAAAATAAGGTATCAGTGATGTTGACTGTATAAAGGATATTTACAAGGGTGTGTATGCATACACACTTTTGCCTATGTGATCATGACCTGAGCCAAAGTCAGAACACTCTATCGACTAAGCCACCCAGGCACCCCTCAAATTCTCTTTCTAAAGCTCTAAATACAGTCATCTGATTTTTTTTCTGGATAATTCTAGGACAGTGGAACATTAAAATAATATAAAATAATTCAATATGAACATTGTGGCATAGTTGTATTTACTAGTTAACTCTAACCTAAGTGCAGTTAGTTTGCCTTTAAAATACCCTATATTGGGTAGATAGGTTAACCAGCAGATGAAGAACCCTGACCAGAATTAACATCTTCCAAGATGGTCACTTGGCATTATAAATACAATTGGCCAAACCTACACTAGAAAGCTTACCAACTAGCATTAGGGATGTTTAAAATAGTTTTTAATTGGTGAAGTGAGTGGTATTCAAAATAGGTGGCCGGCTGATAGTGTCAGGAAGGAACCACTGCCCTTATGTGAATGAGGTAGAAGCCCAACTTGCTGAATAGGAAAGGGTCCAGACTTGAGATGTAGACCTCTGAATTGGCGCTCATTACTTCTGCTCTGCCACAGAGCGCCCTGTGCCCGACACAGCATAAAACTGGCCACACCTGCCATCAGAGTATGTTTGCCTCAAATTCAGTTAAGCCTTTTTATTGGAAATGTTGAACAGCAGGCCCAGGTAAGAGAAGGCCCAAGGGTAAAGGGTGGGACTTCTCAGCTACAAAGAAGGTTTAAGACTATTTTTAAGCCTAATGTCTAGGTGTTGTCAGAAGATTGTCAAAAACTTGTTTTCATTATAATACAACTCCTGGTAGCAAAGCTATGGGGAAAGGAACACATAAGCTCCCCTATTCTCACTTCTAATGGTTGGAGGCTATTAACATTTGCCAGCCAAAAGGCCAGTTGGCCTTGTGTGGATTGCCATGCCATGCATATTTCAAATCCATGCTTCAAAGTCCAGAAAGGACTCACTTACAGACATCGAGGGTTTATTTAGATAAAGATGTTTTTAGCTTAGGGTTGTATTTTTTTTTCTTGGAATTTTGGGACTCTGATTGCATTCTGTAAATATCCCATTGTCAATTGTTATAACTGCCTGGACCCTTACACTTGTCCCTGAACTCCCTATTACTGTGATTTCTGAGATATTTTCTGAACCCCTTTAAATTCTGTGACCCTGAGAGTTTCCTTTTTGAGCAGTAATTGTGCTCCTTTTCTGTGGCATTTCCTTATAAACCACTGGATCCTGGACAGGTTGCAAATCCAGAGCCACTGAGGAAAGGGTAGAAGCTGGGTGGAGTGTTCCCTCATTCTGTGCTGGCTGTGATAGGCAAGCCCTGCCCAGGAATCCGGGAGACCCACTGAGGACCCCAGGCTCCATGCCTGTAGGGTTTCTTTTGAGATTTCATGCCTATCAAGTTCATCTTAAAGAACACAATGCCCATCTGGTTTTTTTTATTATTATTTGAATGAGAGTCAACCACTGACTAATTGTGTCTGGAACATGTCAGGCCAAAGCCTGCCTTGGTGGAAGAGGTTAGACAGATGATTGGGACTGTGAGGAGTTTTGAGAGACCCACTCTGGAAATCTCAGGGTAAAAGAAGGTAAAAATAACTTGGTATTAGTAATGAAATTTCTTTCATTCTGCTCTCTGAACTTTTCGGACCACCGGGAGCCTTGGAGGTGGTGTCCATTGGTCTGGAGTGGGTGAGCACTGCTCCCAAGGGCTGCAGACCTATGCAGCAGAGATCCCCTAGGGGGCAGCACTCAGGTGCAGAGCTCACTGAGACTCCAGGCTGCAGCACTGGGCAGGCAACCAGGGCCCAGCCGCCCCTGCTTCTCACATAAAGATTACTGAACATGCAAAGATAAAGAACACTTTCTAAGCAGTAATGAGGCCTTGAATACAAGAAAGCAGTGATCCAGAGCAGATCAGCATGAAACAAGAACGGACTGGTGTGTCCAAAAGAACACAAGCCAAATTTCACCACATTTTTACTGAGAACAAACTGGATGTTTATACAAGAATCCTAAGGTATAATAATCATAACTGGATAATTATTCTTAACATTTGGTCCTTATTCCATATATAGATTCAGTCATTTTCTGTGATTTTATTATTTTCATGAAATCTGCAGTTATATAACTATCTTGTCTTTATTAAAGATAATGACCTGAAATAGTTGGCTTCTCCCTGCTTCTAGAAGTAACAGTGATGGGGCCACTAAGTGAATATGGCTTTAAGCCATTTATTTCTGAGTCTCCATCACATCCCATACTCACCAGTTTTAACGCTTTTCAGAGAATTGCTGTTATGGTCCTGTTATGATCAGTTACTTGAGTTATTATGTGGATCTTAAATAAGGAGACGGACCTTTAGATTACCTTTGAGAAAGCTTCAAGCTGGGTTATCTCTGACACAAATTGGTTCTCTTCCCTACAATACCTGAAAACTATTCTAGAACTCAGCAATGTTTCTGCCCTCACTCAAGCTACCTATGCTTTAGATGTCAACTGGTGCCCTCATGGTGTCAGTTGCCTGGATAAATGGACGAGTTCCACATCTGTGAAAAGCCCAAGCCTTGCCCTTTAGTTCTGCTGATTCAGAGAGGAGCTTACACTCTCATGGACCTTTGTACCTCCAATTTCTGGGACCATGTATGCTGTCTCTGCCTCAACCTCTGTCAACCCAGGTGTAATTGCCATTTTATATATAAAAAGATCACTCTGTAAGCATTTTGTGAATAACACATTGTACTCAAGGCTTGGAACTCATAGGTCAGGGTACATGAATGTGGCATGTTGCACATAAGGCCTCGCAAGTTCTTAGCGGCTCTCTCTCCTGTTCCCCAACCTTCTTTATTGTCCCTGAGAGCTCCATGATCCCTTCCCTCTTAAGCAAACAAACCCATTTCCCTTAACTCCCACCTGTACCCTTCTCTCAGTGACCTCACAGAACCAAGTGTCCTCTATGTAACAAGATCCATGCTCCTGAGAAGACAGCTAGAAATATGAATAACGTAACAACAGCAGAATTTCAGTCACATGCATTTAATAGTTGATTGAAATCAAGTCTGAATCTCTACTTCCATTAAAAAGCAGCATGATATTTTAGGAAAGGACCTGAGTGTAGAGTCAGCCCACTGAGGTTTAGAGCCAGCAGCACCCCTCACTGGCCACGTGAAAAATCAGTAATCCATTTGGAGTCTCAGTTCACATCTGAAGAATGAAAATGTTACTAATATTTTGAATCTTTATATGGATCCAAGGATATGATTTTTTTCAAAGCACCTGAAATGTTGCAGCCATGGTTCTCAGGACATTTTTAGCTTGAACCACAACTGAAATGTGCCCCTGGAGTTTAGGAACACTGGCTGTCCTGCAGCCTGGGGAGATTCTGTGTAACACAAAACAATAGCATCCCTGGGGGAAACACTGTTTCTCAACACAGTATAAGCAAAAAGTATGTTACTTCTGACCTTCTGCCTTTCACACAAAATGCAGATGGATTATACATGGTATAGTTAGTTCTTTAAAAAGATTTTCCTTATTGGGGGCTATTTTACCCCAATCTTTGTCTCAGGGTGATAGTTTCTCTGGCATCTAGTATTCTGCCAACATTTTAATTACAATCTTAAGTCTTCTATGAGGAGTGTTTCCATTTAGGATGTCTTTGTTTAATCTTTCAGTGGAAACTATATTTTATCCTCCAGAAGAAAAAAAAGAGAACAAATGATGAGATAAAAGCCAAGGGAATTTTACAAATGGTGAAGGTACCCAGAAGCAGGTGATAAGTGCTTGGGCAGCTGCCCAGGCAACAGGAGTTGTCCTCCCAAGGCCATTGTTAACTGGTATAAATAACTGTTGAGCTAAAGGCAGGTCAGGTTTCAAATCTTTGCAGTCCTTCCCCCTCAGCTTATAGTATGCATGGCAGCCCTTGATAGGACCCAGGCTCCCAGCCCCCAGACCTCCAGGAGCAGCGTGGTTCTGATTCTCTGGCTCTCCATCTGCCCATGAAGCTGTCGAGAGGCCCAAAGTCTGAACAGCAGACTCCAGATATGCTGTTCTGGCTGTGAAGAAGCACTGTGGTGACCCCTTACACTCTCCCTATATGCTCGGTTGTAGACTTGGGGCTGCTGCCTGTACCATGGGGTGGACTGCAAGGGTAGGGTGGGAGGAATTGGCATGTATTGTCCTTGGGCCTGGAACTAGATGAGCATTTCTACTCCCCTCACTGACTCTGCATCCTGGGGTTAAATGAGTTGCTTTGGAAGATGCTTGATGAAGTGGTATCTCCTCATGGATGTTTTATCATTTATATAAGCAGAAAACAAAACCCTGCTTTTATGGGCTTAAACAGAAGATGCTTCAGATGAGGATGAGAGGGCCTAGCTGGCTAGGAAAATTCAGAACCTGTCAGCCAGTTGTAATTCCACTTTAAGTCAATAGGCTGAACCATGAGTTTTTGTTCTTAGGTCATCTCTGATTACTTTGACCATGCCACTTCTCCCTCTGAAGCTTTCAATGACTTTGCATGCTGGTAGGAATCTATTAATTTCCTTAGTCTTTCATCCAATCTATCCATATTCTGAGTCCAACCTACTTTTCTAGTCTTCTCTCTTGTAACTCCCTTCACAAATCTTACACCTCAGGTCCCTTTAAAAAAACAAACACACACCACTGTTCTTCTCTGAAAACAGGTTCTCCAGCTGGTTCAACTGCTGATTAATGAGCAGTGTGACCCTGGTTAATAGTGAACATCTCCAAGTCCCGGGAGCCTAGCTTGTAAAACCCAGGGGTGAGGCCTAGGCTATTGGATTTTTCACAGGTTGCCCAGGTGGATCAAACACACATCAAAGTTTGTGAGCCTCTGGGCCTAAAGTCCCCTGTAACTCTGATTTTCCCACACATTACCTATGCACTGCAATTCTGTGTCTCCATGTGTTTTAAAATATCTTTTCCTGGAATGTTTCACTTTCCTTCTTGTTAACCCTATACTCCTCTGGACAGGCTTTTGTGCACATGAGCACACATCTGTGTGCACAGACACACATCAGGGTCTTTCAAGATCAGCTCCAACACTATCTCCTCCAGAAAGTCTTGCCTGAGGTCCAAGCTTGCCTTTCTATGCTCCCTTTCTTCAAACAGCTCTACCACAGCAGTTACCACAACCAGTCTTAGTTTTAGGTAGTTTTTGTTTAATTCACCATATAGACTATAAAATTCTTGAGTATAAGTATTCCTTCTTGTTCCTCTTTCATATTCCATATTATTCATGGGAGTAGCTTGTGAGAGTTGAGAGTGTTGAGTTAAATTGATGTGACATGAATTAACTGAGAGACATCTTGGTGAAGGTGACAAGTTAGAGGGTCTTGGGAAGATTGCTGATAGGGTGGAAGGTTTGTATCACTCTTACTATCGTGGAACTCTTCCTATCTGTCTGTATCTGCAAGTGATTGTAGACTCAAAATAATATGAAAAGCTGCAGCTGCTTTTTGTCAAAATCAGATGATTTTATATCTGTAATCTTGCAGCCAGAGCAGTTGAACTTATATATTTAATGACTCACTCCAGACAGACGAAAGTCTGTTCTTGAGAAATGAGGAGGGGGAACTATTAATCTTTTCTAAAATAAACAGAGTTGTAATGGCTCTTTAATCTGAAGAGTAGAGATCCTGAGCTGGAACACAACACCCAAGTACCCGCCAAATTCCCTGACTAGTTCAGAGTGCCCAGATTATAATTGACTGTGGGACCATTTTCCCTGTGGTCTCTGAGGGACATTCACAGTATCACCAGCATTTGAAGGGGCCATATTGATGTAGCTCCTCTAGCTTCATGACAAAGAACAGGTTGTCATCATCTGTGGCCTTTAAGACACTTGCTTTTCTAAGCTTGCTGCAAAGCTTTGGGGTGCCCATTCAGTCAGCATTTTGCTTTTGATTGCTTTCCCCTATCGATGCCACTCCCTTCCAACCACCCCAATCCACAGGAATTCCTGCTTCTCTCTGAGACATGGGGGAGAGAGATTCTCTCCTATGCTTTCCCAGTACTCACTTATTCTTTAATCTTTGAAATTGGGCCAGGGGCACCTGGGTGGCTCAGTCGGTTGAGCATCCGGCTTCAGGTTAGGTCATGATCTCACGGTTTGTGGGTTCGAGCCCCACATTGGGCTCTGTGCTGACAACTAGCTCAGACCCTTGAGCCTGTTTCAGATTCCGTATCTCCCTCTCTCTCTGACCCTCCCCTTCTTGTGCTATCCCTCTCTGTCTCTCAAAAATAAATAAAAAAACATTAAAAAAAAAACGTTTAAAAAAAACACTGAAATTGGGCCAGTGCCCCTCTCAAGGTCATGAAGCATTGTCTTCCTTTGCTGCCAACCAGGCTCAGCAATCTCTCTCCTGGGTACCCTTTTTGACATCCCAAGGGCATGCCAGACTGCTGGATTCCCTTTTCTGCCTTAGTTTCCAAACTGTTTCATCTCTGCTTCTCTTCTCTAACTTTTTCACATGCCTCTTTCCTGCCTGTCACTTAACTTTTGGCATCCTCAAACTTCTTTCTCAAGTCAGCCTCTCTTCTTCCTTTGAATTCCCTTCCCTGATGTGATTTATTTCTGCAGAACTCTGGTGCCAAGATCTCTCAAGCCACAGACCTCTCCCAAGCTATCATCACATTTCTTAAGTACCCTGATAGACATCATTTGGATTTTTTATTGGTATTTCACTCACCATTTCTAAATCTAATGGATTCTCTCTCGTACCCAGCTCCTCTTCAGATAAACTTCAGGCCCCATTTTCCATTTTCTCTATTTCCTACAGTAGCCCCACAATCATCCCAGCCACCTTGTTTCTAAATCCTGGAATGTGTATGACTTCTAACCTCTTTTCCATTCCCCTCTCTGTGGCATGTCACTATTTATGAAATTCTTAGAGTTGATTCTTATAGAGCCATCATCTGAATTGCTTCTGGTAGGTCTCTTCTTTGTACAACTACAAGCACAGTTTAGGCTTTCACTTTTTGTCTCACAATAGCCTTGTTACTGGTGATCCTACTTTAAACACCATTCATACCTAGACACCAAGGCTCAGGGAGCTTCCCTGGCTGGCAGGACTTGGCATGTGTTCTCACAGTGCTGGAAAATGAAGCTCTTCTCCATCAACTCCACTGGGAGCAGGCAAGCAGGCATCTGGCACGTTGTACCTGGTTTCTCCTGGACTCTAACCCATGTGCCTTTACCTTTGCTGATTTTAATTTGTGTCCTCTCACTTTAATAAACCGTCACTGTGAGCATAACAGTTTCTGAGTTATGTGTGTCGTAGCAGATCATCAAGCCTTAGGGTGATCCTGGGAACCCCCTGCTACAACACATCATTCACAAACTTCAGAACTTTAATTCTGAAGTTATCAATTGCTAGTGATGACTTCACAACTGATTACAAACCACCAGCAAATCCTAACACAAGGATTGTACTTTGCAAGGGGAGGGAATGTGTCTTTCTCATCATTTCATTCTCTGCTATGCTTTACAGACAAGCTCACAGTAGGTGCTCAGGTAACACTGAATTGTAAATGTTAGGAGCAAGATGTTGAGCAAATATTGGAAAGTATCTCCCTTGGTTGTGTGTTATTTACAAGCCAAAGAAGCACAATATAAGGCTAAGCTACAGAACAAAGGGGACTTAAAATACAGTGGCTTAAATAAATCACACATTTGTTTTCCTCATAAACCAGGCTTGAGATAAGTTCAGGTTGTGATTTTTCCCCGTGGTCATTCAGAAACTCAAGTTCCTTTTCTTAGCCATCCTTTAAGGCAGAGGTCAGCAATCTACAGCCCATAGGTCAGATGTGTCCTACCACCTACTTTAGTAAACAAAGCCTTATTGGAAATACAGCCACAGTCATGTTGTCTTTATGTGTTATCTACAGCTGCTTTTGTGCCCCAAGCACAGAGCTGAGTAGTTCCAACAGAGACTCTGTGGCCTGCAAAGTCTAAAATATTTACTTTCTGGCCCTTCACAGAAAAAGAATTTGCTAAGCCGACAGGAAGAGGGAAGAGTATCGGAAGAATACACAGCTAATACTTTAAGGCTGAGCATATTAGTGGTATGTGTCCCTTTTCACCTCTATCTCCTTGTACTACAGCTAGTCATGTGATCTTGGCTAGCTGCAAGAGAGGCTGCAGAATACCATCTTCAGCTTAGGAGTCAGCAAGATTTTTCTGTAAAGTCAGGTAGGAATTATTTTCAGCTTTGAAGCCTGCATAATTTCTGTCACAATTACCTGATGCTGCCAGTGAAGTGTAAACGCAGCCATAGACAATATGTAAATAAGTGAGAGTGGCTATGTTCCAATAAAACTGTATTTACAAAGTGAGTCAGTGTCTGGTTTGGCCCACAGGCCATCATCTGCCAACTCTTTCACTAGCTGGATGGCCATGTGTCTATGTTTATGTATTTATGTTTAATGATAGGTGTTAATATTATTAAAAAGAAGGAGAAAAGAGAATGGATGGGAAGGGGGAGGTTGTCAGCCTCTGACATAAATACTTATTGTGCCCAGGCAAGTCTTGAAAATAGTTACCCATGGCTTATTTGTTCGTATGAACCTCATGCCGATTCTTGTTGCAAAAGTCACATGTATTGGAAAAATTGATCCCATTACCTTTTTTAAAAAATAGTCTCCCATGTGCCTGAGTTCAGCTCTATACTAAAGAAACCTGTTCAGTGTATTCTTTGTTCAGTGTTTCCAGTAGTCTTCAACTAATTCATCCTACTTGTTAAAATCCACAGGCATAACTGTGCTGGATATGCCTGATTGGCACTCTGCATTGATTCTATGTGCCTCTTTCTATGTGCTTTTTTATACTGAGGAAGCTAAAAAACTAAAAACTGTATTTCCCAGACTCTTGCATCTACAGTTCTAGATGAAAACTAGTTTTCCCCAACTGGATGCATGTAGACAAAATCTGAACTACAGAGTTGAGATAGAAGCTACCTCCCTGCTGCGAATTCTGTTGGGAAGCAGGTTATGGTGATGATTCAGAATAGTTGAGGCAGCTGGATTCAGCATTCTGTGATTTTGTCACCAGCTTTCTAAGTATTCAGAGGTAGTTATGGCTGCCATGCTGGGACCCGGAAACCAAGATCAGGAAATTGCTAGTGGCCCTGAAGCAGAGAGATCTCAGCAGACAGCCACATCAGTGCCAGAAGTGGAGGCTGGGAATATACCAGGTGAGAGCTCCAGGATTCAAGGAAAGAGGCAATGACCAGAGGCAAATGACCAGTTTGCAGGACCATAAATAGGACCATAAATAGGTCTTCTTCCATAAGTATATTTTCTTGCCACAAGGCAGACAGTGTGTTTTATTCTGTTTTTATATACCAGAATATACACAAAGTCATTTGTTTCTGATAAAGTTCTGACTATATGCCTCACCCCTAGGTTATTATTTTGTTTCACAATTGTATGGTATGGGCATGTCATAGCACACCTTTGGGCCTCAGTTTCTTAATTTGTCAAATGACAGCATTTGAACTTCCTAAGGCCCTGTTCTCTTCTAAAATCCTGTGTGCTATTTGTGTTTTTAAATCTTGTGATCTACATCCTTTTTTCTTTTTTTGCTCTACAGCTCTGAGTCAACAACAGATTTGTCTTAGTGCTGTTGGTGACTATTGTGGGTTGAATTGTGTCCCTAAGCCCAAAATTCTTATGTGGAAACCCTAACACCCAATGCCTCAGAATGTGACTGTATTTGGAGATAGAGCCTAGAAAGATGTGATTAAGGTAAAGGAAGGTCCTCTGGGTGGCCTCAATTCCATATGGCAGATTTCCTTAGAGAAGGAGAAGAGATTAGGAAGCCCACAAATATATAGACTGAAGGATGAACATGTATGGACACAGTGAGAAGATGGCCATCTAGAAGCCAAGGACAGAAGAAACCAACCTTTAAAAAAATTTTTTTTAATGTTTATTTATTTTTGAGAGAGAGAGAGAGAGAGAGAGAGAGAGAGAGCGAGCACACGCGAACAGGGTAGGGGCAGGGAGAGAGGGAGACACAGAATTTGAAGCAGGCTCCAGACTCTGAGCTGTCAGCATGGAACCCAACCTGGGGCTCAAACCCACAAACCGTGAGATCATGACCTGAGCCAAAGTTGGACTCTTAACCAACTGAGCCACCCAACCATGCTATAAGAAGCCAACCTTTCTAACACCTTGGTCACAGATGTATAGCCTGCAGAATCATGAGAAAATATATGAATAAATAAATATATGTTGTTTAAGCCACCCTGTATATGATATTTAGTTATGGCAGCCTTAGCAAACCAATATAATTATATTAAAACTTTCCAGAAAATTTTTGACAACAAGATGGGAAAGTACTGAGTAATTTCACAAGCCACTCACGTTGTAACCCAACAGGCCTCAGCCTCTGCCTCTGCAGCCGGCAAGGCCACGGCTGGAACCACTTGGTTTCCACCTGCAGGCTCGGCACTCCTCTCACTCAAGGGTGAAGCTTATTTTGGGCCCAGGAGCCCTGGTCTGAATATCATATCTATATGTTGAAACCTAATGCCCAGTCTGATGTTATTAGGAGGTGGGATCTTTAGAGGTGATTCAGTCATGAGAAGGGAGCCTTCATGAATGAAATTAGTGCTCTTCTAAAAAGACCCCACAGATCTCCCTAATTCCCTTCCCCTTTATGAAGTTACAGTGAAAAAAATCACTGTCTTTAAACCAAGAACCAGTACCCAGCTCTGCCAGACACCTTGATCTTGGTCTTTCAAGCTTCCAGAACTGTGAGAAACAAGCTTCTATTGTTTATAAGCTGCTTAGTTTATGGTATTTTTTAAGTGTATCTATTTATTTTGAGAGAGGGAGCAGGGGAGGTTAAGAGAAGGGGTGGGGGAGGTAGAGAGAATCTGAAGCAGGCTCTGCACTGTCAACACAGAATCTGTTGTGGGATGTGATGCCACTAACCGCGAGATAATAACCTGAACGGAAATCAAGTGTTGGGAACTTACCTGACCAAGCTACCCAGGCACCCTTGGGTTTTTTTGTTACAAGAGCCAAACAGACTAAGTTGCCAAGGATATGTAAGTAACTTTTTTAGTTTAGCATCAAGTAAACTTTGGTCCACCTGTCTCAGGTATCAGGCCCCCAAGAGAGGTTAGCGGGTAGTGACCTGCCCAAGGCTGCTCTCACAGCTAGTGGTATCCTGATTTCAGGACCATTACACTGCACAAGGGATTCCCAGCTGTTTTTTTTTTTTTAATTTTTTAATTATGTTGAGAGAGACAGACAGAGTGTGAACAGAGGAGGGGCAGAGAGAGAGGAAGACACAGAATCCAAAGCAGGCTCCAGGCTTTGAGCTGTCAGCACAGAACCCAGTACAGGACTTGAACTCAGGAACCATGAGATCATGACACGAGCCAAAGTCAGACGCTTAACCAACTGAGCCACCCAGGAGCCCCTCCCAGCCTATTTTATCCTCTGACACACATGGGAATTATTAATAGTTTACAATGCACTGCTATCAGGAGTGTACAACCTAAAGGCTCCAGCCACCCAGGACCCGCCTGTGGTCCTAAGAGTTTTGAGAGTCATTTACTTGGGCACACATTTACCTGTAACCCACTCCTGTGGAGACACACAAGTTGAGGACTGTGATACTGTATTCCACTGCATCTATTAATAGCAGTACATATAACCACAACTATCCTTTGTCATCTATACTATACTAGTACTTGAGGGTACTATGAGATGCCTACTATCAACTGAGAAATAAGTGAAATGATGTTCCCTTCTGCACATTAAATGTTAGGATAAATACATATTAGGCCAGAAGAGGGATATAGAACTCACTGAAAAAATAGCATGTTACCCAGGTAATATTGTTGTTTATAACTTGACTAAAAGCATAGAAGATATAAGGAATTATTGTCAGCATAGAAAGCTGAAAAATGGTGGGAAGAATATCAGCTAAGACTATTTAAGGACAGAGAGACTGTGTTATTAGCCTTCCATTTCTCTCTTTATCAAGACTCTCCCGATGGTGAGATGGATATGCCTAGCTGTCTCGACCTGGTGCTATTAGCAACACATGTACCTAAACCTTATCTTTATTCCATGTACACAAAGCATCCTTCTCATTCCAATTTTGTCTCCCATGTAAGAGGTTTTTAGGGGGAAAATGAACTTATTTTAAGGAATTTCATATTGTTGTGATCCCTGAGATAGGGATGTCTTCTGATAAATCAGTGAGATGACTTCTGATAATGACTTGGGTTCCCAGGAAGCCTCTTACAGGGAGAACATTTGTTGGATCAAGCCAAGGAGAGCTTTTTGTCCATATGACTATATATTTCATGTAAATTAATTTTTTGACATACTTGAGTCTTATGGAAACTGTTTATTTTTATTGGCATGGATAACTTTTAAAACCTGATCACCAGGCACTACCAATAATGCGATTCTGAGTCTTCCAGGAAACAGATGGACGCTAACATGGAGTGACCTAATTGAAGGCCTGAAACATGAGGAAGTATCTAACTCCAGTGGGCCCTTCCTTAGACCATACCACTATCTCTGTTATATCTCTCAATTTCTGTGTAACTCATGTCTCTTTTTGAAATAAGATACAATCTTGGGGCATCTGGCTGGCTCAGTCAGCCAGAGCATGTGACTCTTGATCATGAGTTAGAGGCTCATGTTGGGTGTAAAGATTGCTGAAAAAAAAATGTAATCTTGAAACAAGTGAGTTGTGCCTTGCTAACTATTCATCCAATAGGAGACTATTGAGCTTCTTATAACTCTAGCAAGTCTGTGTCCTCTGGAGCAGTGCTTCTCAAACCTGAATGTATGTATGAATCAGTTGGAGATCTTTGTTAAATGAAGGTTCTGATTGAGTAGGTCTGAGTCAGGGCATAAGATTTTCCATTTTTCCAAGTCTGTAAGTGATACCAGTACTGCTGGTAGGCCACATTTTGAGTTTCAGGCTCTAAGAAACATGCATAGGTAGACCAGGTGGCCACTTAACACCCTGGGCTTGAAGCAGTAGAAATCAGGACTACCAGTCCTCTGTAAAATATCAATCCTATGACTTATCATTGCACCATCATGGTTTTATGCCTTTGCATCAGGAAATTTTTCTCATCTGAGCAATCTTTTGTTAAAATGCAAATACCCCCCCAAAATTAATAAAACAAAATGCAGATATTCTTTGATGAAATCATGCCTTAAGTCCAGCTAATACCATGATCTGCTGGGATATCTTAACAGTGATCCCTTAGAAACCATTTGGAAACAAAGATGGCAGTTGGGCTCTAAGGAAGGTTGCAGTATGATCCTTCCAAAAGGAATGCTGTTCAAAAGGAAGGAATATCAAATAGGAATGTTTTTAGTTATAAGTAGCAGAAAGCCCAATTAAAAGTGATTTAAGGGGCACCTGGATGACTCAGTCAGTTAAGCAGCTCAGGTCATGATCTCATGGTTCATGGGTTCAAGCCCCGCATCGGGTTCTATGCTGACAGCTAGCTCAGAGCCTGGAGCCTGCTTCGGATTCTGTATGTCCCTTTCTCTCTGACCCTCCCCTGCTCATGCTGTCTCTCTGTGTCTCTCAAAAATAAATAAAAAATTATAAAAATAAATAAATAAATAAATAATAAAAGTTATTTAAGCAATGAAAACATTTATTCTTCTCACCTAATAAGAAGTTTAGCATTCATGGCTCTATCATATAATCAAGAATCAAGACAGGTTCTTTCTGTCTTCTGTCCCCCACCCTCTCCCTCTTTGGTTATAGGCTTTTTATTCTTGTGCTTATTGCCTCATGGTCCCAAAATGGCTGCTGAAATTCCAAGTATCCACTTTAAAAATAAAAGAAAAAGGAAGGAGCTTCACAAGCCTCATCTGTGACTTTTACTAAGAAAGTAAAATTCTTAGCCGAAGCTTCAAGAAGACCTCTCCTTGCATCTTATTGTCAGAACTGGATGACTTGGCTTCCCATAAACCGATCACTAGCAAAGGCGAATAGGGTGACCCTAGGCTTAGAGTAACCATGACTCACTCTTCTGAGGTTAAGAGGGGCCTACTCTTCCCAATAACAAGGCAAATCTACCTACTACAAAATCAGGGAGTAAAATTTGGGGCAGTCGGCATTGAGGAGATTATGAACACCTTCCATGGGAAGAAGCAAGTTCATACTTGTAAAAGAGATGGCAGAATGGCAGAGACCAGTTCTGGCTGTGCCTCATTTTGAGCCAGGTGCAGCCCTATCACCCATCTTCTGATAGTCTCCATGACTTCTTCACTTTAGAACAGAAACACTGATTTGTTTGCCTGGAGTTCAGGAAGTCTGGGGGGTTGCAGACTGTATGGTGGGTGCTTGGTCAATATTTACTGATTGATCAAAAAGGGAAATGAATGTAAGAAGAGTGATTTGAGGTATTGAGAGAGACATAGAGAAAGATGTTCAGAAGTAATTGGGCTAGTTTTTTGAATAAAGCAAAGGTTCTAATAAAAACATTATTTTATTTATATCTCAAAACATTCCTTTGAAGTAATGATTATTTTTCATATTTTATAGATCAGAATAAGAGAGACTAAGAATCTTGCCCGAATCCACATAGTTTGTCTTTGGAAGATTTGGAATTCCAAGGGGTTTTCTGATACCAAAGCTCTGAACTCTCTCACCACAACTTACACATTCAGGTGAGAGTCTCACTCAGAGTGACTTTTATATTCTTTTTCAAGAGCTCTGCTTTGGGACACCTGGGCGGCTCAGTCGGTTAAGCATCCGGCTTCAGCTCAGGTCATGATCTCATGGTTCAAGAGCTCTGCCTTGCTGAAGTCTTTACACCCGTGCTACACGTATGAACACACACTGGCCATGTGCACAAACAAACATGGAGAAGAACTGTATTACTTTAACACAGTTACATCTGAAAACTCTGAAGTTCTACATCTACATTATTAAAAGTATGGCTCTAACTCAAAACATACCTTACTTCTCATCTCTACCTCTGTCTCTGCTCCACCAGTCATTGTTATTGTCTTCCTGTTTCAGAATTATTATAGGTTTAATGAAGAAAACACAGAATTTTGGAACATAAACAAAAATATTCATTCTAGGACTGCATTAAAAATTTCAGCATTTTATTTCCCTTCCTCAATTTTCTAATAATTTTCCTACACTGGACCCCTATTCACTCTAGATATAAAAAGCTTTCCACTCTCTTATTGGGTATCTTGTCTGATGGAAATCCAACTCAAGCAATTAAAGAACTCTGGTGGAGGGTATCTCATTTGGGCCAGCTTGTCTACTGATTTGTTTCTGCCTCCATTGATTAAATTTCTTTTGAGTTGCCTCCAGCAATTAGGCATTCAGACCCTCGACGCAAAGATCAGCACTGTGAACTCCAAGAGAAACAGATGCCTAGGAAACATATCCTGCTCTTTTAACTCAGGGCCTCTTGATTCTGCCTGGTGAGGAATTTACATGGCTTTTGTTACTGTCTTTGGTCTTCCTTGGCCTGCATATACCTGGGTCAGGCTATTTGTCCCCTTTTCTGAGCTGCAGAAAGTGTTGGATAAGAAGAGGCTGTCCTATTCTTTGGTACAGTTCTCATGAGCATTTATCTCCTAAGCATCATCAAATTGAGATGCTAAATTTGCACAGCCTTTTCAGGAGAAATAAAAAGCAAATAATGCCTTTTTTTTTTACCATGCTAATATGAGCTATAGCAAAAGGGAAAAAGAAGGAACAAGTATGAGGAGGATAGAGAGAGGAGAAGGAAACCAACTCTCACCCTGTTCTAGGAACATGCTTAGGCTTTGGCATACATTATATAATTTCATCCTCACAAGGCTGAGAAGGAAGCATTATTTTTCACGTTTTACAAGATAAGGATGTTGAGACTCAGAGAGGCTGTGAAATTTGGCCAAGGTCAAATTGTAAATGGAAAATATGGGATTTGTATAGTCTCTCTGAGTCCTGAGCCTCTTGCCCTAACGATTTAGTATTTTGGCCAGATAGGACACTGTTTTGGAAAAGGCATGGAAAATGGAGACTCCATCCTGCTATTTCTGCTATAGATCTCAAATTGTCTCCATGTCTTTCCAGCAAAAGCATGTAGATGATGATCACTGGGATAAAACCACTTCCCAAACATGCTAGAGAAAGCTAAGACATGGCATTTTAATCCTTTGGCCGCAAAGATTGGAGCTTAGGAGTATAATATCAAGGAATACACAGGCCTAAGATAAATGAAGATAGCCCTGGAGATACCTTTTTTTATACTAAAGTCTATCTAAATTAACTTCTCAGGCTCCAAAGCCCCTCTCCCTCAGCAGTTGAGAGGGGCAGCCTCTAATCTGGACAGACCTCTGGCTCAGCTTCAGGCTCCCTCCTCCCATATACAGGCCAAGAACTAGAGGTCTGCTGGGCTGGGAGTCACAAAGCTGCGAAGAGAGCAGCTGCCGCTTGCATACTTGGGAACATCTTTCTGTTTTCTTATGTTACTTCCTTTTCATTTCTGTCTTCTGACTCTACATGGGTATAACCTGGAGATCACCAATAGCTGAAGCTTTATAGTAGATCTGGCTCTAAAAATGAGTTATTGGAGAAAAGTATTAGTGCTGGAAACAATTTTTACTGTATTTCACCTTTTTCTACCCTTCTTCTATCATCTGGATTCATTAATACAAGATTTGTACCTATATTACACACCCATACCCACACACATTATATACATAGGTTTGTCTCATTTACTGAGCCCTCACCATATGGTAAGCACTCTCCTGAATTTATACACACACACACATTGATTCCACCTCACACACACACGTGCACACACACACACTCCCATTTAATATTAAGATATGTACTTCTTTATATCTGTATGAACAATGCTAGGCCAAGTGAGTGCTCTGCTCTCTGAAGAAGCCCTTTGGCTATGAAGTCTTATTTGATATAATTAGGTTGGAGGTAGTGAAGAAATCAGATACAGAAATTGTAGAAAACTTGTTATGACCTTCGAGTCAGCAGAGCAGAGCTCCTTGAGGACATAATAGGGAGTAGTGATAGAAGCAGCTCCTCCTTTTTTTTTTTAATACAGCCAACTGGTTATTTTTTAATTTATTTTATTTATTCTTCTTTTTTAAGAGATAGAGCTTAAGCTGGGAAGAGGAAGGAGAGAGAAAGAGAGAATGAGAGAGAGAATCTTAATGAGCAGTGTGGAGCTTGACACCCTGGTATCATGATCTGAGCTG
The DNA here is from genome assembly GCF_006229205.1 of Suricata suricatta. Classification (NCBI taxonomy): domain Eukaryota; kingdom Metazoa; phylum Chordata; class Mammalia; order Carnivora; family Herpestidae; genus Suricata; species Suricata suricatta. The sequence continues at coordinate 38,369,024 of NC_043705.1, read as the reverse complement.
AAACCCAATGTTAGATGCTCAACCAACTAAGCCACCCAGGCATGCCTGAGGCAGCTCCTTCTAAACTTCGTCAGTCTAAACGTGAGGAACACTTGGTCAGCTTCCTAGCCCACCCTGACCATCTGAATCTCTGTGGACAGGCTCCTTAACCTCTTTGAGCTTTAGCACTGTCACCTTTTTTTATGAGAGCTGCAGTCTTTACTTGACACTGTGTTGGGAGAAGTAATTAAAATAAGCAGCTATAAGCGTTATTATAATGATGAATATTTCATCCCAGGTCACTAGGGGTAGCAGGTGGCTATTGTCCTGCACCGATTGTTCTTTTCCTTTTCCCCTACAAAACTCTGAAAAACATAAGCAGTGCATATTTGCCTTTGGACCCCATGGCAGGTATCCAGTTTTCTTTTGTAGGGAGCAAAGCCCTACCTGCATAGCTGTCTGTTGAAGTCTGGCATGGGATGGTACTTGAGCGAGACTGAATGGGAAGTGTGATCTCCTAAGGATTCAAAACTGTTCACCGTTGATGCTACCAGAGGGCATTTTTTCCTGTCCCAACCACCTCCTTCCCATATCATTCTACTAAATGGCCTGAAAGGTGAGGTACAGTTCTGTGGGCAAGAACAAAGGGACTTGCAGTAGATACTGAGCTCAAGGCACCATCTGCACTCTTCCATCCCAGCACCAGCAGTCTCCTTGGTGATGGGGAGAGAGGGTCCGACAGCATCCACACCCAGGGCAAAGAAAGGAAAGAGGCTGCTGTCATGGACACAGAGGCCCATGTGGAGATGGCAGACCTTACCAGGGTGTGCCACACTCCCAACTACTAATGCTGTTTTAGGGACTCCTAATTCAGTATCTGCTGAGCAGCTCTAGGACATCTGGCCAGAAAATACACAATAAGCTTCTCCATGGTTCATGCACATGAGCCATATGTAACTACTAGGGAGCAGCACAAGCCAGTTTCCTTGGCAAGGGCCGGGTATATACCAGACACCAGAGGATGCATGCAGAAACAGACAGCCCTGCTGGCTGGAAGTGCATGCAGGATCGATGTGCCTTCTGTCCTCACATCGTGGGAAGTATGGGAAGCTCCAGAACTCCAGGTGGGAGAGGCTAGGCTATGTTTCAAGGGGAGAGAGTAACGTCTGGTGCCTACCTCCTGTCCTTTCCATGCTGCATTTGGGACACATTTCTGCTGTTTTGTGAATTGAAAAAGGGAGAATCTCAAGAGGAAGACGAAGAATAAATGCTTCAAATACATCCTTAAGATCATTCAGAAGCCCCTGAAAGTAAACTTCAGTCTTAATCTACTTACGGACATAAAAAGTACAAGACCTAAATGCCTCTCTGAGGACAAACATTGTCAAAGACAAATAGTGAGTAGGAAATGCAAAATAGTAAAAGAATGAACAAAACTCAGCCTCAACATGTGGAAATTTTGCTCTAAATTAGAGCAAAGTGTGCTAGTTGTAGAGTTGTTTCATCAGTTCTTTTAAGAATTGAAAACAGAAACAATCAGGCAAACCGAACTAAGAATCCTTTTGCCCAAAAACTAGCCAAAATGCTTAAAAATGCTAATGTCATAAACAGCTGAAGAGTATACTAAAGGAACCAAAGAGGCATGACAAATAAATGCAATATTTGATTCTGTGCTCACTCCTGGATTAAAAAAAAAGGAAGCTCCAGTATTATTAGGACAGTATTAGTACAGTATTAGGATGGGTGGAGAAATCTGCATATAGAATGAATAATAGATAATATTGTGTGGTGTTAAATTTCCTCCATGTGATATTTATAATGTAACTGTGTAGGAGATTGCCTTTGTTCCTAGGGAAATTCGTTGAAATATTTAAGGCCAAAATGTCACAATGCATGCAAATAATTCTCTAATGGTTCAGCAAAAAGTTAATATTGATGATGCTAAGACACATAGAGAACAAATTAAACGGATGTATAAAAATGAAGGTAAGTGAGTGTTCATTGCTTTTTGTTTGCAAATTTTCTTTGTTTCAAATATTTCCAAATAGAATAAGGGAGGAGAGGAAAGAGGAATTGTTACAGACTAAAACACACTTAAGAAACATAAAAATATGTAATGTCTAGGCCATATCTGAATCTTAACTGGAACAGACCAACTATAGAAAAGGATATTTTAAAAATAATCTTGGAAAATTGAACATGAATTAAGTATCAGATAATATTAAGGAATTGTTAATTCTGTTGGAGTTGATAATGGTATCTTGTGGCTATGGGAGAAGCAAAGTCTTTATTTGTTAAAGAAAGTAAACCTATCATCTTTTACAAGTGAGATGATACATTGTCTGGGATTTTCTCTCACATAGTCCAGAAAAGAAAAAAACATAGAGATAAGTGAGATGAAACAACCATGACAGAATGTGGATAATGGTTGAAGCTGGATAATGTATATATGGACGTTCTTTACACTATTAGCATCTCAGCTTCATGTCCCAAAATCTTCATAATAAAAAATGAAAATACATGCAAAGTGATACTATAAAATAAAACAATTCTTTCTAAAAGATAGGGACAAATGATTTATATAGATTTGTAAATTGCAGCTTTTATATCTTAGCTTTAAGAATTTGAGGGTTGGCATGCACATGCATGCACACACACATGTGCTTTTTTTAAATACCCAAAACACTGTTGTCCACATCCCAGCCCCAGAGGTAATGCTGTGATATGTAGACACTTCCCATTTGCCAACTTAGCTTTCCAAGTTCAATATTTTCTTAAATTTACTTTATGTTAGACTCTCTCTCTCTCTCTCTCTCATTCCAAAATCTTCTATCTCACCCACTCCTAAAAGCAAAATATAGACTATGTCTCCCCACAGCACTCCAGCAAAGGTGTTTTTCCTTTCTACTTAGTTAAGGCAGGATTATAGCACAGAGCGTAAGTTAGACAGGCTCACAGTAAGTCTGTGGTTGGACTAAGACTAGGACCTTGGACCTTAGACCTCTGCTCTAACCATTAGTCAACATGTCCTCTCTTGACCATCCATAATTAAGGTGGCTCTAGTCTCTATAGTAACCAATCTTCCTAAAATAGGAATTATGTGAGGAACAAAACGTTTAAAGCCAATTGGATCCATTCATAGTCAAACAATGTCTATTTAAAGGCTGTTACCCAAGTTTGTTAGCTTTTTTGAATGTTCTCCCACCGTGGGTTCAACGAAAGGAAGTGGAGGGGGACTCTGCATGCTCCATTCCATACAGAATCTCACATGCTGTTATCCCCTTTCCTCTTCAAACATTTCTTTATGTCCCCAAGTCATAAGCCCTTAAAACAAACTTTTTGTCAAGGCAGTTTTATGACCACAAGACTGAAACAAAAGTGGGAGTCTGAGAATCCTTTATGGGCAAAGAAAGCTTCCCAATGAAGAAATGGGACCAAGTCCAAATCCCTCACAGAAACCTGGCAACTTCATGCATTATTTTCCGTTTACAAGGTGGGGCTTTGAACACTTCTCCTACTGTGTCAGCTCCCCTGGGAGTCTTTGGGAAGGAAATGGAATACTGTTTGGGACCAGAGCTAACAGGGCACAAAACTGGAAAGTCAAAGAGTCCAGCGCCTTGCAGTGAGCACCTGCCTCATAGGGTTTGTTAGGATTCAGTGGGAATGCCCTGAGAGTGTGCTGGTATGTGTTCCATGTAACTAATATTATTTCTTCATCATCATCATCATCATCATCATTATCATCATCATCATTACTTCTGTATGTATATTAGGTATAACTTTTGGCTTTCACACTAGAAAGTACCTATTCATTCTGTCCCTATTTTTTCATGCCTCACTTTGGAACAGGTTTTGACTTCTGAAACACTGCTAGGTGCAGAAAGCACTATGACCTATATTAATCAAGTCACCCAAAGTTTTGTTACTGGTATTATTGTTGTTATTTTCTTAGTTGTCCTAAGTGGAAAAAGACAGACAAGCAGTGACATTTCTTTTTTTGCCTTTCTTCGTTTTCTTTATTCAAGAAGCATTTATAGAATGGGAGCCTGATGCCAGGACTGGAGTCTAGCTGCTTACTTAGATATAAGTGCCTTCAAAGAGCTCACAGGGCAAAGTAAGGAATAGACTTATACACAGTTGAATTACAGCACAGCTAGTCTTGCCATACTTTGCAAACGAACATCAGGATGCTCCATTGACTTTGAAATTCTGATAACTAACAAATAATTGTTCTGCAACAATGTATGAAACCTACATATAATAAAAATTATTTATTATTTATCTGAAATTCCAATGTAATATAGCATCATGTCTGATAAACTCAGTATGCACAACACAGCATTTGTTGTCAATGAATACAACAAGAAAGGGCTGTGGGAGCAAAAAGACCTGTCCCCTTCACAAAGGAGGTAACATAAAGGAGACTTTTAAATAAGGAAAAATGTTTGCAGGTACCAAAACCAGGGAGAACCCAAATCTACCAGTGGCCTGAAGGATAAGTCAGGTCACATGTGTGGGAAAATGTGAGAAGTTTATAAAAGCTGGAGCACAGGGCTCCATGTGGATAAGTGGCTTGAGGTCTGCTAGGTAGGTCCTGAGGGTCCTCAGAAAATTTTGTGCTGGGGAGGGACAGGGTCAGACTTGTTTTTATGGTGGGAAAGGATGAACCACAGGAAAAGGAAAAAGGTTAAAATGAGCAGTTAGACGGCTGTTACAGTCATTCAAGGAGAGTTCCCGATAAGGACTGAAACTAAGCCAGTGCCTCTGCAGATAAGAGAAGAAGGCAAATTGAAGAGACGATTAATCAGTGAAGCTTGTCAGAATTTGTTGATGGGCAAGGCAGTTGGCCATGACAAGCATGCCTCTGTGGTGTCTAGCTTGGGAGGTGGGGAGAATAACGATACTGTATTTGGCTACAGATTGATGTAAAAATGCAAGTTAACTGCAGTCTAGCAATTTAGCAGCAGTTGGTTAACATTCACAGTATCTAATGAGAACTATGCCCTTCAGAGGTAGTTAAAACATTTGAGAATGCCAATCAGGAATCAATACCTTTCAGAACTGTCACTTAGCACTTCCTATATTTTGTCTAAATCTACCCCAGTGGTTTGTTGCTTAGCATAAGGGAGGGAGAGCATTTAGGAGTAAGAATCTGTCATGCTCAGCATCAGATCTCAAGTCCCACTGTATCTTTTAACTTCATGAGGAGCATGACCCTATTACATACAGGGCTGGCCCATTCTGTCTTGGAAATATCTCTGTATTTTTTTCGTGGTTATGAATAAATATGAATATATCTGCCAAATTTTGATCCAAGACTCACTATCATTTTAACATAGCATGCTCTCTGGTAGTGAGGCTATCAATAAGGAATTATATACATCTCCCTATACCTACCTCTTGCCACTGAGTGATATAATAGCATTAATGTATATAAGAAGAACATAAGATAATTTGCTGATGATCAAACTGACTTAAGTCCATTCAAAATACATGCCATTGGAAATTGATTTTAGGTTGAAGTGAGGAATTACCTTTAAAAATCATGGATCTACTTGCACCCTTCCCTGCAGGTTTTAGATTCATCCAGAATATACTGTTTACTTCACACCTTATGTGAGGTTACCCCTTATCCAGCTCTCATGGAGTCACATTTAATCAATGAACTTCAGCTGAAGAAACGTGATCACACATGATTTTCACAAAAGTCTGGAAAGACTTAAAAATTAAAATAAAATGTACTCAGGCATCCCATCACAAATGTGGGCTCCAAATAGAAGATTTTATTGTAAACCTTCCAGACGTTCAGACTCCACTGTTATTTTTGAAAAGGCATTCCAATAACAGATGCCCCTTCAACTGGGGCATGGTTTGATACAAAGCAGCAGGCATTATTTAAAAGGAAAAAAATAGGTCTCTTGAGACGTCAAAACAAATTAGCTGTTATGCTAAAATTATTTCCTGTTGGGTTTAATAAAGTTAACAAGATAAGTAAAATGAAAAACAGCATTAGGAAGCAGGGAATAATTTCCTCTCAAGCATGGAGCTCTTGCAGACGTTGATAACAATAGATAAGAGACTTCATTTGTCTATTTTTATTTATCACAATGCCCTCATTCCATTTCTATTTTCCAAAATTTTCTTCAAGATTTCTTTTGAGATGAAGTTGTTTGTGATATTATGACTATTTTTAAACCTAGTTAGAAACCCATGGTTCAAGCATTTTGCTGGTTTTTTCATGTTCTGTTTCTACATTGAATGTAGTACTTCCAAAAAAATTTGATAGACAATGATTCAGGAAAAGGTTGAAGCTGTTATTTAAATAGACTTTGGGCGTTATATGTGCCTTTCATTTAGCCAAGTTTCCTTGGTCCCAATTAGCATAAGTAATTAAGTTTTGACATCAAGGTAAAGAGACATGGTGCCTTCTCCCAGTAATGATCTAAAAATAGGCTGCTCCAAAGACAATTTTCTCACTGTTTCTAACCATGATGCCCTTGATTTAGTGTAAAAAGTCTTAAGATTTGGGAAGACACATGGGTCATGAAGTCATCAGACTGGTTTCTAGTCAACACTTTCACTATTATTTCATCACTTTATCTCTCTGATCCTTAGCGTTACCATCTGAGAAGTGAAGGGATGGAATCCTTGATACTGATTAGCATTCACTGAACTTAATAAGTGTGAAGCCCCTGACTATGAACACTGCACACATCATCTAATCGTTGCTGGCAATAACTTTTAAAGGTATTACCTCTATTTTATAGATTGAAACTGAGGCACAGAGAAGTTAAATAACTTCCCAAAGGTCACTCAGCAAGCAAGAGACTAAGCCAGTATTCATATCCAGTTCCACTCAACTCCAAAGACCATATATCTGCTTTTAGCCACAATGCCTCCCATTATGAGTTACCACCTCTAGATCCTTTCCTGATCAAATGCCCAAGGTCCTGTGATTCTTTTAGTAAAGAAGAGAAAATACCTTTAGCAACATGGAGTATGATGGTACAATGGACAGAAATACAGAACATGATGGCATAAAAAGGAAAATTTTGAATTCCTTATTGATATGAATTTTATATTTTGGCGGATATATCCAACGTGTATTTGGAAATTTAGACTAGAGCAAAAGACGAAAGTCAGAGCTGAAGATAAAGAACTAAATCTCCTGCAAGAGAATACTGATAGAAACTATGCCAAAAAAAGAAAGTGTCAAGGGAGAAAGTGTGCAAAAAGAAAGGGGAGACTGCTAAGAGCAGGTCCTTGGGATCAACCACATGTGGGTGAAAAAGAAAAAGGCCAGAGAAGGAGTAGGGAAGCCTCAGGCTACATGTGGAAGGGGTGGCCTACCATGCTGGGTGCCGTTCTTCCCAAAGTCAAGAAGGTTAAGAACAGAGGCATCTGGGTGGCTTAGCTGGTTAAGCGTCCAACTCCTGATCACAGCTTAGGCCTTGATCTCAGGGTTTTGAGTTCAAGCTCACTTTGGGCCCTGTTCTGGGAATGAAACCTACTTTAAAAAAATTAAGAATAGATAAGAGGCATTCAGTTGGGCCATTTAGTGATCAATTTGGTGATGGAGAATCTAGAGTCAAGAAATATATGATTACATTAATTCTAGGCCCATACTTTTTTCTACCATACTACTTGCATATGAGTAAAGCCTTTTTTCAACTTTCTTTCAAATAGTTAACCCATGAGGTTTTGTGATAGGTATGGAGGAAGGGGGGATTTGTATTCATCTGACTTTGTGGAATGAATATTTCCATTTTCCTCATGATACATGCTGCTCATTATAATTTGCTTTACCATAACTTTGATAAGACCTTAAAGCCACAAGTTAGAAGCTTATTTAGGAAACAACTTGCTAAATGAATACAAGACAAGCTGGATCACTGGTCTTACAATCTCTGAATCTTCTTAAGCTAAAGAAATCTACTGACCTTCAGCTGCCCATCACATGGTAATACCCTAGGCTTAGTCATCACCTAAGTCATCACCTTCCCTCCTGAACCTCTGACTTTGCCCACTCATATCCTTATCCTGCCATACTTGCCCTTCCACTTGGATGGGGACCACAAATCCTTCATCTTCTATCTTTTTTCCCATCCATCAGCCTGATCTATTCTGAAATCTTCTCTCACAGGTTCCTAAGCTCCCTTGCTCTGTAGTCCTTCCACTGCACTTGCCTAAGAAAACCCACGAGCTCACCAGAAACACAACAGCCTGCCTTGGCCGCTCTTTTTACCCTGGCTGCTAATGCCCTGAAGTATCATGGTCTCCAGTGTTGCTCTATCCATCAGTCTTTGAATTTGTCTGTCATAAGCTCCTTCACCATCTCGAAGCTCCAGCTCAGTCTTCAGGTGCCTTCCTTCTCCTTCCCATTTGTCCTACCTGGCCTCCTACTTACTGGACAGAGAGTAATCAAGGTAATTAGGAAGGCTCTTCTTCAACTTCCCCTTCACTATAAATGTATTCATATGCACACTTATTCTTTTTCCCTTTTTGCTAGTTCGTAAAGCTGAGATTGCTCTCTTCTTGTTCAGAGTTTGACTTCTGCCATGAACCACATACTGTTCTTCTCACTCTTTCTGCTATTTCCCCGGCTACTTCCTCTCACTGGGCTACTTCCTCTGAGCTTCTAACTATGGGATCACTTCCATCCTGAAAGACCCAGCACTGCAGCAGAGGCTCCTCTAGCTCCTATCGAATCTCTTTCTTCCCCTTTACACCCAAACTTCTAAAAACTGTAGCCTACCCCCTTCTTCATGGACAGTTCCTAAGTCCACTGAAATATGCCTTCCGCCCTCCTTCCACAACTGAAATGGGTCTCCCAGGCCATGAATGACCTCCTGCCTGCCAACCCAAAGGTTACTTGCCCCTCTCTACCCAGCCAACCCTTCTGCTTTGGTACATGGATGATTACTCACTCCTCAAAACTCTTCTGTGATTCTACACTTTCATGATTCTCTTCCTAAATTTCACTCAGCCACTCATTCATTCCAAAACGCATTTATTTGGCACCTGCCATAGTAGGATTAATCCAGAGGATTTCAAGGATCTAGAAGTAAGGAAAACATGATGCCTACACTAATGGAGTGTACTGTCTGGTGAGAGAGAGACAATATAAACAGGCAAAAAAAAGCAAACATGGAGTCAGTTCTCGTGATTCATGGTCATGTTCTATAAAATCACTGTAAACACTGAATTAGCAACTATTAAGGCATTGCTCCTAAGGGAAATTCAGGGTCAGATTCCTACAAGCCTGTGGTCACATGTTTGCCAGCTGGTCAATACAGAGTCTTGTTTTATGTGTGTTTCTGTTTCAAGACGCCTTATTCAATAATTCAATTTATTTTTTTTACTAATAACAAATTCTATACTGTATTTCTTTAGAATAAGAAAAACTTAGAAGAGTTTAAGACTTTCTTGATTCTGGGTATTCCCTCCAGGCCAGAGTCTCTGTTCATTAAAATCATTTCCTAAGCTGCTGTCTCATTGTGCTCTAGCATTCAGGACACTAATGCTTTTATTAATGTGCTGAATGTGTTCCTCTCTCCCTCTCTCTCTCTCTCTCTCTCTCTCTCTCTCTCTCTCTCTCTCTCTCTCTCTCTCTCTCTCTCTCTCACACACACACACACACACACACACACACACACACACAGACTTAACATCTTTCAACTCAGGTCAAATTATCAGAGCTTATGTCTCATTCTACAAATTATCTTGACACATTTATTTTTGCTTCTCCAACTATAATTTATAAGATGCTGTGATTAAATTTGAACCTGACACATCAGATTTCCCTGAGTATCAAGATGACATTGCATCAGCCAAAGATGGTGGTGAAGATTACACTGGAGTCAATGAAGTGCTGAAGTGTGGAAACAAGAGTGAGCTCCAGACTCAGACAGACCTGAAGTAAATTATGACTGTCATTTGCTAACCAAGACTTCAGCTTAGGTACTTAACTCCTCTGAGCCTCAATTTTTTCATCCATAAAATGGGAGTAAAAGTATCTCAGAAGACTACTCTGAGGACTAAATCTACATTGCATGTAAATACCCTGCCTCAAAGTCAGGGCTTAATTTATGCCACTTTTTATTTCTTAAGATGTGTTTACTTTTCAGAACCATCTTGATGTTCACTCACCTGGGATGATTCCCTGGGCCCACTGGAGTACAATCTGGTATTAAGAGCATCCTATGGCATGGCAGAGGAGGAAATCTTCATGGCTTGACTACAGAGAAAGACTTAGAAGAGGAGGCAAGGATCTTGGGAAAGGATGATAAGGTACAGAGGTGCAACAAAACTGTCTTTAGCATCTTAGAAAGAGGAAGACGAGATGATGAAAAGCACTGTGATGGGAAGAAGAGGCTGGGAAAGAAGGACAGGAGTAGGCCTAGTAAGGCAATCAGCCAAAGTGGAGTAAGTGAATGGACTGTCCGCGTGTGAGTAACCATCCCTCGGCACCCAGGAGGAGCCAAGTGCCCTGAGATTCAACACCCAAGAAAATGAACACTGAGGAGGAAGGCCCAGGCAGACCTTATCAGGAGGCTCAGGATATGTGGTTTATTCCCATGACTGGGCTGTTGAACCCCAGGTGTGGAGAGAGATGGGGCAAAAGAGAGTATCTGGAGAATTGGGGACTCCAGCTACCAGGCCTGGCCGCAGCAGTTCTGACTCCATCTAATTTGAATACAAGGACCCAGATAAAAGTCAAAAGGACACCTCCTTCATGAAAGCACTTGAACTTATATTTAGTACACAAATACTGCTTAGTTCAAATGTAGATTTTTGAAGGCCACTTTCAACAATGTTGACAGTCTACTCAAAGATTTAGAGCCCCTGGTTCAGCATAAGGTGCAACTCCAAGAAAACCCCACACATCTTTTATAGCTCTCTCTTCTTCAGTTTTCCAGAGGGAGATTGGGTCACATCAATTCTTCTAAAGGAAAAGACTGTCTCCTCCCCTCTTCCTCTGTACCCCAAAATGGTGGAATCTGATCCTCATAATTACATTCTGGCTTCACTCAGTTTCATCTCATTCATTCCCCACCCCCATTCTTCCTTTTGCCAAACTCCTCTTCCTGATGAGTCAGGGATTTAAAATGCTTGGCATCCTTGCTGAGCAAATAGTATTTGTGCACAGTGATACTGGTCAGTGGTGAACTGCCTTTGCTCTGTGATGAGGAGTTCTAAGCACGCAATTAGCAAGCTGACTCTTTAGGACATGGCCAAGACAAGGCGCAGGATTGTGGTCCTCTATGGGCATCACACTCCTTATGTCCTTGGCTTTGCTTATACTCTGCTCTAACTGGACGGCTGGTACAGAAGAAGTACAGTGCAAGGGGAAACAGATATGCTGGTTTCATAAATCTTCTATCATTTGATCAGACCTGTAAAGCTGTTCTGATCGTTCCCATTTTACAGATCCAGAGAAATCAAATCACTTGTTAAACTTTCAAGTGTCAGAAAAGCTAGAATTTGAACTGTCGTTTTCTTAGTGGGAGCCTATTGTCCTTTCTACCACATCAGGCCATTGATGGAAGTGAGCAGGTAATTGACTGAAATTGATTCTGCCCACCTCGGGGCCTTTAGGAGATAGTCTGCCCCAGATATAATAGAAGTTGCAACGGGCATCAGACAGCATTTGCCTCTTACCCCTTGGCTTGGCGTCAGGCTGCCGCAGAGGGGATTTCTTGTGTTTTGGGGCATCTGCCGTGTTTTAGGCCTGTGGAAAAGGCACTTCCCCTGGAGTGGTGGATACTACAGCCTCCTGCTGCCCCTAAAGATCCCCCCAGGGTGGGGATGCGGTGAGGGGCGCAGCCATGGCAGGAATTTTTAACTTCCTTTAGCAGGTTCTGACCATCTCAGGTGGTCATATTAGCTCAATGTTCTCTGCCAAGTAGGCTTTTTGTATTTTTCTCATTTTTACATCTTCAGGCACCTTTTTGAATGCTCTTTAAGACTTAGAAACTGATGGGTCATTCACTCCTGAAGATTCCATTTGTATTCATGCCTAACAGTTAATGCACATGGTGACCAAAGTTCAAAGAAGGAAGTTCCTCAGGGTCACACAGCCAGTGAATGACAGAACCAGGCCAGAACCAAGACAACTATGATTTAGTGAGTCATTCAACAGAAATTCCTTGAGTGCTGCATATCCACTAGTATTAGGCACTGAGCTGGATGCTGGTGCCCAAGGTTTTAGTAGAAACATGCTGTGCTACTGTAGCTGGTGCTTCCGTGCTCCTCCCTTTGAGATGTTTTCCATTCCCAGCCCCAGTCTAACCCCAAGACTCCCAGGGCCACTCACCACGGCATTCCTAAAGACTTAGAAGAGGTGCCTTTGTGTGCTGACTTTTCCTCCAAGTCCCTGGAATGTGCATTACAGGACTTGCTGATTTATAGCCATGTTGCCTTTCAAAGAATTCCCTGGCCTGCGTTAAGTCAACAGATATGAGAAAAGGCTTGTTAAAAGTTCTGTCACGGGAGCCAGTTGCTCCTTGTGTTAGCAGGGTGCTTTCTTTAACCCGGGGCCCCTCGGGCCTGCAACAGCACACCCTGGTCCTACAATAAACTACCCAGAATCTACATGGAAGGCTTGGAAACTCCTTGGAATATAAAGGTATTCAATGCCATCTCCAACCTTGCTACTCTTTTCAAAAGCCCCATGCCTCTCTTCTCTTGTTTGCTGCTTTTTGTTTTATATTCGACTATCTTAAAGGTTTCTCTGTTCACACTGACCTATTTTCTATTTTTACACTCTTGTCATTTTGCTTGTCAACTGAGACTGGTGGACACATCCTGTCTGTGCATGCTGACCTTTTGCGAGAGGAATTCATTCATTCATTTGCTCATTCTTTCATTTACCCCCCCATCCAGTCAACAATTCCGGCCCTCTTCTGGGAGCTAGGGACACAGAAAGAGACAAAGATACTGCTCTAGTGGCTGCTGCTAGGGTGCACTGCCCAGGTCCCCCATTCAGGATCACTCTGCCCATTCCCCAGCTGCCAGGAGTGTTGCTGGCTGCTGACACATGACTGACTCCTCCTGGGAACTGCCCTTGGCCACAGGGAGCTGTGTTACCCAGGGCAATGCCTCTTCCCTGGTGCACCCTCTGTCCAATGACTGGCTGCTGTGGGGATACAAAGGCCCAGCCCCTTTGTCTCAGTTCAGAACAGGCCGAGGCACTACCCTACCTCCAGAGCTCCCCTTGGAATCAGCTGAGACCTGTGTTCAACTGCACTTCACTTTCTGCCCAGCCCTGTTCCCTCAGTCCCTTATGGCCTCTGTTCCTAGGCACATTAGCCACCCCAATAAGCATCCTGTGCACAAATGTCCACCTAAGAGTTTTTTCCCAGGGAACTTGTCCCACAGCACTTGTCATTGTGAAGTTTATATACTGAAGAAGGGAGATAGAAAAGAAACATAATAGTAACACAATATGTGAAAAGTGACATTGCTATGGGAGAAAATAGAGTGGGGTCAGGGGATCAGGAATATGAAATGGAGAGATAATTAACTTTAATTTTTTAACATTTATTTATTTACCTTGAGAGAGAGAAAGAACACAACCAACCAGGAAATGGGAGAGAGAGGGAGAGAGAGAATCCACATTGTCAGCACAGAGCCCAATGCAGGGCTTCCACCCACAAACTGTAAGATCATGACCTAAGCCAAAACCAACAGTCGGACACTTAACCAACTAAGCAACCCAGGTGCCTCTAATTTTTATTTTTTAATATGGTGATCAGGATAGGCCTCCCTGAGAATGTGGTATTTGAGCAAAGACAAAATTAGCAACCTGAAGGATCAAAAGCTTCTGAATTCAAAATTGTTATTGTTATCAAGCAGGATTTACCAGATAAACAGAGCTAATAGAGTGTGTGTGGGGGTGGGGGAGGGTATATGTGTGTGTGCACGCACGTGCGCGCAAGTGCATGCCCTCGCCTGCATGCACAAGCACCCTCTAAGGAGATTTGTTTCAAGGAAACGGCTCAATTTGGATTTGTTTGCAGCTTCTTCATGATTAAATTAAAGTGAGATTATGCATTGGGGGCAGGAATATCACAGATGGGTTGATATGGCAGCCCATAATATGACACATGATCTTGGTTTATCCTATTAGTGGTGAAATAAACTTTGCGCTCTTGTGTAGCATGGTGTCTACTAGGATTCTCCACTATAAGATTACTCTTTTTTTCCTTTGCAATTGATAAGGGTTTTGTGGGAAAATATTTTGAGGCTATGTAAATGCTCCATTCTTTACTCAACTGTTACCCACCAGTTTGGGGATATTTTTGATAATTTTTGCCTAAAATAATGATCATTATGGGTCTCAAACTGTGCTTTTCTAATTTCATAATTTTTGAATATTTATTAGCAGGTGTTGTACTATAGGGAAGATTATTCTTTTCCCCTTACATGTTAATTTACATATTAATATTAGGAAACACTAATGAATACCATTTTAGTTAATGGTACTTAATCTGATGCTATGATTTGATTTATGTCAAATCATTCCAAATTGGACCATTTGGCACCCCTTTTCACTGTCTTCTGGGTCCCTTAGACATGTCTCTGTCACTCTTTGGTTATCTTCTGGAATTATGAGATGTTCTAAGCATGTCACACTTTCCCTGTTCCAGCCCTGGAATCAGCACTGTTTCCTTTTAATGGAGGTTGGTGTTTAGAAACCAAGATCTGGGCTCTAGGAAGATTCTTTATTATTGGGGTTTCACTACCCCCAAGTTCTCTCAGGGATATTGGTAGGAAATATATATATTTATACATGTGGAATACACATGTATGCATATGCATACATATGAAGATATAGATAGATGTGTTTGCACACATACACAAAAATGTATATCACTATTTCTCTCTATATCTAACTCTACATATTGAGAACTCTAAGTTTGCACTGAACTTCCAATTCTAACTCTATGCCTCATGACTCATTCCAGCTTTCTCCCTTTCTATATTTATTACTCCCTTTTCTACTGAGGAACTTGGTTCTCATTGCTTTATTACATTCACTCATTTTCTAAAATCCTCTTTATCCTCTGCTTTTAATCTATCTCCCAAACCCAATGAGCTGCCATGCCTGTTCGGCCATCTTCATTAAGTTGCCAGGATCTTATCAGGCCAATACTCTCATTTAGACACTTGATTACAATGATAAAAATACAGACTATGAACTAATAACCTGGACACATGTCTTTTGTGGAAAATGCTACAAAAATTATGGTACAACAGACTTTCAATGTGTTTCTTCAGGGAATTTTGATGATTGGTGAAGTGAGAGTTAGTCCATACCTGTGAAAGAGTGTTTTATCTAAGAAAAGCTGACTAATTAGTGGGTTTAAATCTATGAATTATACAACAAATGTATAACATGAGCCATTGTTAAATGTCTCCTGGTGTGCCGCAAAAGAGAAAGGTGACCTCTGCTTTCTTCCAGATTGAAGCAAGAAAATGCATGTTACAGACATTCTAAGGAGGCTCACATTTTCCCCAAGGCCCAAAGTTAGAAAGAGAAAAAGCATACATGGGGTCATGGGTGGGCCTCTTGGCATTGCAATTTAACAGTTAAACATTATTTAGGAATATGTTATTTAATTTTCTCTTAGTCCTCGATAGGAAAGATATCTTTATGGAATTATTGACTGTGGTTTCAGGAATGGTTCATACTGAAAGATCCTCTAGGGTAATCAGATATTTTTCCTTTTTCTCTTTACTAGATGCATTCTGGTCTGTGCATGATAGATGATAGCGCTGAATGATTTACTCTTAAACCTGCCCTGGAATCATTACATGTTGAACGAACTCAGCTTTCTAGGAGAAAGAGCCCTGCCTTGCAGCATTTGCTCATTTCTGTAAATACTCTCACCATGACCATGTTAAGCTCCCAGCACAACACCACTTAATTAGGTGGTTAGAAGAAATGTACAAAATTGGCCCTCCTGAGTTTGCATAAGCACCTCCAGCCTGGATGCCTATGAAACCTACAAACCAGCTAGACCTATCCATCCACTTGAGCATTGTCTTTAAACTGCCACTGACTTACAAGGAAAAGTTTGAAGGGAAGTCCTATGCTTTGGAGAGATAAGGATGAGGGATGTAGACTAGAGTCCTTGCTTCAGTGTGTTTACATGCTTGACTCTGAGAAAGATGACTGCCCTGTGTCTACTAACCAGCAGAGGGTTCTTGCTGCAAGAATATAAAATAAGCAAATTACTTTGAAGTGAGAATTAATCTTTATGGTAAAGCATCTGAAGTCAGCCGCCTCCTATGTTTTCATGGTTCTTCTCTTCCTGAAGAGAAGTGTGGACTCACAGGGAGTTCCTGCTGAGTTCCTATTAGCAGGATTTGTCGATCTTGAGGTTAAAGGTGCCAAGCAGTAGACTGACTCAGCCTGGACTCTCTCTCAGACACAGACTACCTCTGACCCCCATTGGCTGCTGGCGTGTGTTGCACCGTGGGGATGGCAGGGCTTTTCCAAACACTGCCCTGTCCCTAACTGCTCGTGACTCCTCAGAGTTTGCCTGCCTGATTTATTTTCTGTTGTGTTGTCAGTATTTCCTGGGTCACGTCTACCATCTCTCACTGGTTTTCTTTAAAATTTTTAACCTCTTCATCTATTTCTCCTCTGGAGTAGTAGGTATATCTACTATCATTATTCTGTATATGGGTTTTATTTCATTTGATTAGAAAATAAACCAAAAGAAGGTTGTCGCATTTGTGGTTGGTTTTGGTTTCTCTTGCTCTGGCCCTTTGGGTGACAAACACCAGGTGTTTCTTCTTTGTTTATGAGAAGCCCTTCAGCTGGGTGGGCACCTGGGCCCATGATCACTTGTGGTCCCTGTGGTAGAGCAAAAGCACTGGCCACAGCAACAAAACAGGCACAGGCCAGGCCGTGAATCTCTGTAAGGAGCCAGAGCAAGGGCTGTTAATGAAAGCTTGGACCAGTGGGCCACAAAGCCCAGTCTATAATCAGAAAGCCCTGCCTCAAATATTGAGTATATTTGAGTGTCTGATTCCATCCATTCGTTTTGGTATTTCTATGGCATCTCTCACCATGATACCTTGGCAATCTGGTGCATGAGTTAAAACAAGCCCAGGGGCGCCTGGGTGGCTCAGTCGGTTAAGCCTCTGGCTTCGGCCTAGGTCAGATCTCATGTTCGTGGGTTCGAGCCCCGCATCAGGCTCTGTGCTGACAGCTAGCTCAGAGCCTGGAGCCTGCTTCAGATTCTGTGTCTCCTTCTCTCTCTGGCCCTCCCCCTCTCATGCTCTGTCTCTCTCTGTATCAAAAATAAAATAAAACATTAAAAAAATTAAAAAAAAAAAAAACAAGCCCAGAGAAAGGCAGAGTGTTATTCATTAAGGAGCATGCTTTCCAGTGGGTTTGCTCAAGCCAATTTAGCAACCTCTACTCATTTCTGACTCTGCCCTGAAAACATTACAGGTGTTCCCTATAGGAGATACTTTTTAGTACTGTGAATTAAATTAATTTCAGTTTTTGAACTGAGACCTGAATCTAGATGTTAATCCTCTTTTTAGAAGGATATTTGTATTGCTATTTCTAGCTTAGTCTTTTCTCCCCGTTTTATATTGTAACCCAAGTTGTGACGGCCCTGCTGAAGATGAAAATTCTTGGCGCTCTGTGTATTGTTTTCAAAGACAAAATTCAGGGTTCCTTATTCTGAAGAACCCTTTTTTGCTTGTTTCTCACCGCCAGCAGAGGGCCCCAGGGTAAGGCTCACATCCAATGTGAGATTAGGCTTCTCTAAAGTGGTGAAAGATCCTCTAACTCTCCAGAGAAGTGACATTTCACCCGAGGGTTTCCCAGCACACACACAAAAGGCTTGAGAAATAGAACTAAATCTCCTGGGACCACAGGTAAAATAATCTTTATTTGGGACTGAGAAGAGCTTTGCAACCACATCCACCTCTGGCATGGAGAGAGAAAGCAGGTTAGCCCTTCTTTGAGAATCATAAAAATGAAAGGGGAAAGCAGCAGAATCCTGGACCTGGGCCATTATTCACCATCATCATCGTCATCACACAACTCAGAGTTGGGGTGTAGAGCAGAGATATTTGGGAGATCAGGGACGGGCTCAAGCTCATTATGGTTGATGAACTTTATAATGTCCTATTTTTCATGGGTATTATTTTGTCACCTGTCACATTTTTTTCTGTTCTGTTTCTTCCTATCCTGTAGATAATCCCCAAACTGTATAAAAAGTAATCTTGGGGCACCTGGGTGGCTCAGTCAGTTAGGTGTCCCACTCTTGGTTTTGGCTCAGGTCTTGAGATCAAGCCCCACGTTGCGCTCCATGTTGGACATGGAGTCTGCTTAAGATACTCCTCGGCGCCTGGGGGCCCAGTCGGTTAATCGTCTGACTTCGGCTCAGGTCATGATCTCGTGGCTCGTGGGTTTGAGCCCTGTGTTGAACTCTGTGCTGACAGGCCTGGAGCCTGCTTCAGATTCTGTCTCCCCCTTCTCTCCTCCCGCCTCCCCTGCTCACCCTCTGTCTCTCTGTCTCCAAAATTAAATAAGCATTTTTAAAAAGTTATTTAAAAAAGATTCTCTTTCCCCCTTTGCCTCTGCTCATTCCCTGCATGCATGTACACATATTCACTCTCTTTCTCTTTCTCTCTCTCTCTCTCAAAAAAGTAATCTCTTTGACTTAATAAATTGTATGTTACAGTCATACATACTACTCTGTGAAATTTGAATGGCCAATTTCTAATAATCAGAAAACTGTGTACAGATTCCTGGCATGTTTCAAAGGCATCTTCAACCCGTGTCTGTGTGGCTTTGCTAAAAATTAACTTGAGGGTCAGTTTTATTTCTCAACACTAGGTAAAACTGAGCAATAAAAAGATGTGGTGTATTTATCATGATCAGAGAGGTCTTGAGACTATGCAAGAGTTACAGAGAAACATAAAGCATGGTCCTTGAATAGAAGAGGCTGACTGCCCTACTAGGAAGAGGTGGCAGAATGCCCTACTAAGAAGAGGTAGCATGATCCAAAAAAGCAATAAAGAATATCTATTTAATGTTAATAGTGGTAATAATAATAAAATACTGTGTATTGCGTGCTTACACTTTTCCAATCACTGTACTAAATGCTTTGTAAACATTTTCTCATTAAATCTTCAAAACATCTTTATGAGGTAGGTACTATTATTTTTTTTCATTTTAAGAATAAAGAAACTGAGGCACACAAAATTTAAATAACTTGCCCAGATGTGATTCCAGCCGTCTGACACCCAAAACCATGCCCTCTGATACCCAGTGATCTACACTGTCTCATGAGAGCAATGGGGGTTGTAAGGTAGGAGATCAGTATGGGCTAGAGGAGGCCTTTTTGGAAGAAGGGTCGAGGGATGAGTGTGGTTCAGGAGATAACATGGAGAAGGAGAGGGAGTGAGAGCATTCACACAGGCAGAGAACTGAAGGTGCTCAAGGCAGGTTGGGCTTCCAGGAAGCTGCTGCCTACTGTGGATGCTTTGTGCGTGTATGTGAATGAGTGGAAAATGGTCGCTTGGGAAAAGCAGACTGAAGAAAGGTCATGGAAGGACCTCCTTGAATAACACTTTTTGAAACTGGTGTTGAAAAAGGTAGCATTGGGGTCAAGACAAACAATAAGTAGAGCACTTCAGTGATTCTCCATACGAGGTGATAAAGGTAATACTTGAGCTGTGGGCAGGAAATGACAACCAGAGATGAGATGTCCCCAGCAGGATCTGGCTTAATTCTGGCCCCAGTCATTTGATGTTCTAACCCCTATCAGGGAGTGTCAACCATGAGTATATTTTGCAACTTTGGCACATTCACCTAAAAACTATCTCTAGCAGGTACTTTATTAAGTCCTTTTCATATGCCTGTCACTGTCACACTAAGGGGGCTTAGGAATTATCATCACCACCACTACCACAACCATCATCATCATCATCATTACCATCATGTTACTGATGGGAAAAGTGAGGCTCAGAGAGCACATAACTTACTAAGAACATCCCAAATAGCTCAAACCCAGGTCCTCCCTCTCCAAGACGCACTCTGCAAATGTCCACTGAGTAGTCACTATACACCTGTGTGTCTGGTATTGGGTGTCACAGCTTTAGGGAGCTCACAGCATTTAAGTGAATGAAACAATGCAGTTCATAACGATAGGTGAAAAAGTCTGTTGTAAGCGTCTCAACATTTGTTAAGTGGGATAAATGTGCATATAAAAGTGAGAGCACTTTTTAAAAGTAACAAAGTTGATTCACATGCAGTTTATCTCTCACTTCATGCACACGAGAGTAGCTGAAAAGAGCCAGCAGCCCTTCCTAGAGAGTGGGACCAAAAAGTGTTGAGTCTGATTTTTACAGTTTGCTAAGAAAGTCATTCTCACTTCAGTTGCTTGTGTAGTAGAGGAGGCAAGTGCTGACTGATACCAACCTGCCACCTGCTGGAACCAAACAGAATTACCCAAAGCTGCAGGGGACAGGCTGGTGTGAGATCTCACAAGACTCTGTTCTCTTCCGTAGAGTGTGAGTTGACACCCTGCAGTTAGTTGCTCCCAGCTACGCTTTTTTAATGGGTTAAGCTTGCATAAATAGGACCCTGAGGAGGCTTTCAGGAAAGTAAGTCATAAAGGATTTGCAAACTGTAGAATGAGACCTAAGCACGTATCTAACTTAGCCACTCACTTGCTATGTCACTTTGAATATATTAGTCAGCCTCTCTAAACCTACTTCATTGTCTGTAAAGTAAGATTACTGGCAATCAAATATATGTTGAATGAATGAAGAGAATGCATGAATACATTTTTGGTAATTGGTTTAGAAATTATATATGGCACTTATTGTAGCATATGACGTCAAGGTAAAAATAGGGGTGCCTGGATGGCTCAGTTGGTTAAGCATCCAACTCTTGGTTTCAGCACAGGTCATGACCTCATGGTTCATGAGATCAAGCCCCACATTGGTCTCTATGCTGACAGTTTGAAGTCTGCTTGGGATTTTCTCTCTCCCTCTCTCTCTGCCCCTCCCCTGCTCTCTCTCTCTCTCTCTCTCTCTCTCTCTCTCTCTCTCTCTCTCAAAATTAAATAAATAAAAGACAGGGGTGCCTAGGTTGCTCAGTCAGTTTAGTATCTGACTTCAGCTCAGGTCATGATCTTACAGCTCATGGGTTTGGGCCCCACATCAGACTCTGTGCTGACAGCTATATATTTTATTTTATTTATAAATAAATTAAGTGTATTTTTTATTTATACATAAAAATATTTTTTGAAGAAGACAAAAGTAAATGGTATCTGTGAAGAATTACCAATAGAATTGAAGTGTAACCAAACCCAAGTTATTATGCCTGACATGCAGCAAAGCCAATCACTGGGGCTTATATGCAGCAAAGAAAGAATTTTTCTGAGAGGCAACCAAATGAGGAGATAGAAGGGCAGGCCTCAGATCCACCTCCCCTAAGATTAGAACAAGTTTTACAATCATCGGGGTTGGGATTATATACAAAAGGCGTGGAAATTTAAGACTATTCATGAGGAAATTGCATCTCCATTGAGCAAACATATATGTAACATACATCCCATGGTCACTTTGGGTTGGAGACTTAACATTAAAATGAGGAAAAATTTGGCCCTTGACATCAGGAGGTGATCTGTTAGACAAGGAGAGGACTATGTACATGTTCCAAAAGTTGGTATAAACTGGATGGGGTCTAGAATTCCTTATCTCTGGGAAGGAATGCAGAGCCTAGCTTATTCATAGGCCAGAATTGTGTCAGTGACCTTCATGTGTGTCATTCCAGGCCTCTTTGGAGACAGACAGTGGATTTGTTAGTGGGCTCAGAAAAGAAACAATAACTGATTAGGGAGAAACAAGTCTCTGAAAAACAAGCTTTAAATTTTCTGTTAGTCTCAATCTTTAGCCCTGTGGGGCATGGCTTCAGAAGTTGTATAGGAATACAAGTCTAACAGGAATTTTTGGAGGAATAACCCATGGGGTCTTGCATTTAATCCTTTATAACAATCTTATAAGCCACATACTATTATTTCTTCATGTTGTAGACTCAGCAAATTGAAGTGTAGTATACACCATTGGTTATCTACCTAATAACCTTCCTTCCTTGTGGGCAGAGTTCACTTTTATTCTGATGCTCATCTCTCCCCAAGTGCCTCTGGCTTATATACAGATTCAGGAGATTGGTCACAGGAATCCCCTTCTCCTTACTAGAGATTGGCTTAGGCAGGAGCAAGGGACCTAGTTATGTTCAATACATCATGAAATGAGGTTTCTTCCTTCAAGTATTCTGTATAAATATGACTCAGGGAACCAAATAGCTAAAGACGATATCAATACATAAGATGGCAGAGTAGAAAGAACCTAGATTCTTGGTGATGTTATCAAGCAATTTAATTTACCAATCCTAAAAAAGTTCTATCTCAGACTCTAAGGTAGATTTGATATAATGAATTATTCTTTTTAAGCCTTTGAGACTTAGTTTCTATTACTTGGAATCAAAACCTTCTTGATAGAGGGATTAAGTAACTTGGTAAAATTCACACATTCAGCAAATAGCAGATCTACATGTTAATTTTTCCATCCCCAGCTGAGGTCCTTTGGACACACATGGGAGTGCAGGAACCCCCTCAGGACTCTGGTGCCTCTGAAGAATCACTGACTATAAGGGGAGGAGACATAGAAAACTGAATTGGATCATCCCTGGGATGATTCTTGTAGCCATTCTTGTTCCTTATACCAGTGCTCTTCCGGATCTGAGAAACTCTCCTTCTAAAAAACATCCTATCTAGTCTTTTCTTCTCTGCTTTACCCTTCACAATGCTTCACATTGCCTCTAAAAATTTCTTGCCATGGGGTGCCTGGGTTGCTCAGTCAGTTAAGCTTCTGACATTGACTCGGGTCATGATGTCACCATTCCCGAGTTTGAGCCCTGAGTTGGGCTCAGTACTAAAGCTCAGAGCCTGGAGCCTGCTTCAGATTCTGTGTCTCCCTCTCTCTCTCTTTCTCTCTACCCCTCCCCTGCTCATGCTCTGTCTCCCTCTCTTTCAAAAATAAATAAACATTTTAAAAAACTTTCTTGCTATGAATTCTTAAGAGTTGACTACTCTAAATTACTTTTATCACAAAGTTCTAGAACAATTATGGTTACAAATGCTTTTACTTTTGACCAGTGTTAAACACTGTGGATATGCCCAACTAAAAACATGACAAACTCATTTTTCAGGACAGTTTTCAGAGGAAAGTTGTGGAGCGATATATGGTTTCATCTTTTTTCCTTTGAAAATGAGTGTGAAGCAGCATGAGTTTTGATTCATTAAGTTATCATGGTTAGTCTTTTAAATATCATTTTCACAGGTTAGGTAGTCATTTATGCATTGTCTAAGCCCCATTTTCCAGTATTCCTGCATGAATAATGATTGATCTTTTCTTGTTTCTCCCTATATCCCACCCTGACCCCCAATCTTAGATGAGTTGAAGCCATCTGAGAAACTTAGCATAAGTTTTGTTTTGTTTTCCCACAAAAATAGTTCTGCATGACCCAGCCATCATGGAATAGTTGGCATCATACTAACACTGTCTTTGAAAACAACCTAAATATTGCACAGAATACCTAAAGCAATGAAAGATACACAATACACAATACTTTTACATTTAAAAACACAGAAATGGGGCGCTTGAATGGCTCAGTCAGTTGAGCATCTGACTTCACCTCAGGTCATCATCTCACGGTTTGTAGGTTCCAGCTCTGTGTCAGGCTTTATGCTGACAGCTCAGAGCCTGGAGCCTGCTTCAGATTCTGTGTTTCCCTCTCTCTCTCTCTGCCCCTCCCCTGCTGGTACTCTGTCTCTCTCTGTTTCTCAAAGATAAACATTAAAAAGAAAAAAAACCACAGAAATACAGTGAGAAAAGTAGAAGACCTAAATAAATGAAAGACTATACTATGAACATGGAATTCAAGGATGTAACATTGTTAAGATATCAGTTCTCTCCACATTCATCTCTAGACTCAGTGCAATCCCAATAAAAATCTTAGCAGCATTTTTAACTGGTGAAAATTGACAGGCTATTGGTAATATGTATATGGAAATACAAAGGATCTAGAATAACCAAGTCAATCTTGAAAGAGAAAAATAAAGCCAGATATCAAAGCTACAGTAATTAAAACAGGTGGTATTAATAGACAGTGGCTGATGGAATAGAATAGTAGAATAGAGCTTAACAGATCCACACCCATATGATGAGTCAATTCATTCATGACAATGACACAACAGAAGTTCAGTGGAAGAAGGATGGACAGTCTTTTCAATAAATAGTGCTGGATCAAATGGGAAAAAAAGGAAGCTTTGCCCTTACTTCAACCAATATACAAAAATTAATGCAAGATGGATCATATGCCCAAAAGTGCAAGTAAAACAACAAAACATGTAGGAAAAAACACTGGAAATACCTTCAGGACCTGAGGGAAGGCCACACTTTTTTAAACAGGACAAAGGCAATACTGATAATTTAGATTTAATTAAATCAATAAATTCCATTTAATAAATTACACTATTAAGAGAATGGAAAAGCATGCACACATACACAGACACCTAGAAATGATTTATATCCAAAATATCTTTTTAAAAATTATCTAACTCTGTAAGAAAACAATAGAAAGCACAATTTTTAAAATTGGACAAGAATCCTGAGCATGAACTTTGCAAAAGAGGTTATCAGAATGGTCAAATAGCAAATGAAAAAGGGTTCAGCATCATTACTCATGAAGAAAATGCAAATTAAAACCACATCTTGATACCATATGTTTCATGTAGTCCAGAAACAACACTGTTTTCTCCTTGAGAAAATGATTGCAAAACCACAGCTCTAAATTTACCAGAAAGTGAATTAAAATAGGTGTCAGTAATTATAAACAGCCTAGTTTAATTCAGAGTGAGGTTTCTGGTAAAAGTAAGTTACAGTGAAATTAATTTTAATTCCCCATTGTAATTACATAAGAAACTCTTGCCACCCTAGTACAAAAAGTGAAAAGCTATAACAGAAACTTCACTCTTGGAATTAAATGTCACTGTTTGCAATTATTGAAATCTACCCAAAGTCATTTCTTCATATTTAAAACTGTGGTTTTAAAATTGCTTTCTGATGAAGAAGCATTGGACAGACTTGGCTGCACAATCTTTTCAAATCCCTCTCTAAGGGCGTCTGGGTGGCTCAGTTGGTTGAGCGTCCAACTTCGGCGCAGGTCATGATCTCATGGTTCATGAATTTGAACTCTGTCAGGCTCTGCACTGACAGTTCAGAGCCTGGAGCCTGCTTCAGATTCTCTATCTCCTTCTCTCTCTGCCCCTTCCCCACTCACACTCTGTCTCTGTCTCTCAAAAGTAAATAAATGTTAAAAATTTTTTGAAAAAAATTCCATCTCTGAGATGTGGGAATTTAGTGTCAATAGATCCGTAGTATCAATAGATGTGATAGCCCTGCACGAATGTGCCTATTTAGTGAGTTGTGAGAAAACCAATTTATTACAAAACAATGATCAGAACTAGTACATGAAAATGCACAGCAGGATGAAAATAACTATACAGTCTACAGTCTCTGGGAATGAAGCATAGAGTTGGATGAGCTGCAGAGATATGAGAAGCAGTTTGGCCTCCATATCCACTTGGTTTCCCATAGCTCTGGCCCCTCAGTACCCTCTGCTTTCCTCTCCATGTTACTGGTTCTCAAAATGGTGATGTTTATGATGTGTTAATATAAAAGCTTATATACCACTATATTACAACATTTTAAAAATTTACTACATTGCTATGTAATTGGTTTGCTTTGCAATTCCATGCTTTTTATTTTATGCATTTATCCTGATAAGGAGTCCATAGGTTTGACCAGACTGCCATAGAAGTCCATGCCACACATGCACACACACAAAAAGATAAAGCTCCCACCCTAGCCTATTATTAACTTATTATTTATCATGTGTTATTCCATATGTCTTCAGATGTCAAGACACCTCATCTAGGCTAGAAGCCCCACCTTTCAAAGAGCCTTGCTGAATGGCTTGCATATGGTCAGTGCTCAAAATGTTTTTGTTGGCTTATAACAGTATGAGTCAGTGCTTAGGCCTGAAGTTAGACTACCTCAATTCAAAAATCTAGCTCAGGGACCTTGGCAAGTGACTTACCCTTTCCAAACCTTAATTTCTTATCTGCAAGTGGAACTATTAATACTGCCTGTCTCAAAGGGCTTCTGTGAGAATTAAATGAGAAAAAATACACATAAAGAGCCTGGCATAGCATCAGCCCCATAATAAACTCTTAATGCACATCATCTCTTAATTATGAATATAGTATTATCCATGAAAGTTTTCAGTAAAATACTGTGGCCAGATAGTAACTAGGGATCATGGGAGTTAAAGGGAATTATAAAGGTGGGGGAAGAGATGAGACTTTAGGTTAGGTCCTTCAAAGTGAATTCAGACTTAGCGGCCCAATGGGGCAATCAAGGCTAATAGGGCTAACTCACAGCTAGTAGGAATCATATCTTTGTGTTGAAAAGTGTGATAAATTATTCCTGCCCCTCCCATTACCCAGTTCTCAAAGTTGCAGGTCCTTGGCTGGGAGATCATCCCCAGAAGGTATAGTAAACACAGAGGACTTGTTCTGGAAAGTGGTCTATAGGGGTCATAATGTAAGACTCATGAGTCAGCAGAAGGGATAAGCTGTATACTTAGTTTATATCTACCTGTGCAGAGAAAATTGGACTAAAACGTACTTCTCCTGGCAGTACAGTAGGTGTGAGGATAGATAGCTGATTCATGAAGCATGTTGGGGTAGTGAATAAAGGCACCAAACATTAGTCCAGGTACTCAATGACTATGTTATACGTATTTCTTCATCAGTAGTCAATGAGTGGTCTCCTCTAATACATCATTCTATCTCAGCTATTTGGGTTTTTGCTCAGAAAAACTGAAGAATTTTTATTTGGATTCTCTCTCTCTCTCTCTCTCTCTCTCTCTCTCTCTCTATATATATATATATATATATATATATACAGTAAGCATAGTAAGTAACATACAGGAGTATGTTCTATGCAAACAGAATTACATGGATAGTATTTCAACAGGCTGATTTCCTCTTGTAGAGTCTATCATTGCCAGAAGGGGACTCAGAAATCATCATCTTTTTCCATCAATTCTTAATTGCCTGATGATGAAAATCACTTCTCCCACATCTCAGTATATCCAGCAAATAGCTAAAGCCTTTCCCTATATATTCTTTGTATCTTAAATTATAACAAAGGCAATATTATAATAAAATGACAACTATAGGGCCGCCTGGGTGGCTCAGTCAGTTGAGTGTCTGACTTCAGCTCAGGTCATAATCTCACAGCTCATGAGTTTGAGCCCGCATTGGGCTCTGTGTTGACAGCTCAGAGCCTGGAGCCTGTGTCAGATTCTGTGTCTCCCCCTCTCTCTGTTCCTCCCATGCTCACGCTCGGTCTCTCTCAGTTTGTCAATAATAAATAAATGTTAAAATTTTTTTTAAATGCCAACTATATTCCTCTGCCCATAGAATTTCAGTTTGTTTGTTTAGCTGGATGAAGGAAAACTTATACTTGTTACTGGAGATACAGAGATTGATTCAGGTTTTTGTTTCCTTATACCTTAGCATACCTAAAGTCTCATGCTGCAAACTAAGATCTCTTCCCCCACCCCCTATTTCTCAATTTAGATTTCAATAGAATTTCTTCCCATGAGGGAAAGAAGATGTCAGAATATAAGCTCTGGAAGCTTAAATCCTACAAATAGCTGAAATGTTCCATCAAGGAAAAGTTGCCTAAAGGCTGGTATATTGCTGCATGTGTAACTTCTTCAACACATCTCTCATTGACAAATAGCACAAATTAGGCCAAAGAAGGACTCAAGCATTGTTTCACCCAGAAACATGCAGCCTAGCTCTATATGATACTAAAAAGATTATTACTTTAGGGACTCAAAGCCTTGAAAACCAGTTGTTTAGTGTAACTTAGACCTAATAAGTTACATGACAATTTGGTTAAAAATTTAATTTTCTGCTTTGTAAGCTTAATATAAATCTGTTTGCCCCAACACTACTTCCAGTGGAGAAGAAAATAGATAGGTTTAAATTGTGTCTTACAAAAAGATTGGGAAATCATAAAAGGGATGATGGATGTCACTCAGCATTTCAAAACCCTTATCTGGCATAAGATAACATTTTTGGCTCATATGGAAACATCCTTTTGCATGATGTGTAATGGAAACCTTCAGACCCTTGATGTCATCAAATTGTTGATGCTGTATTCATGCAATGGGAGTGTCACCTCAACCTGCTGAGCAATAATCCAAACTTCCCTATTTTTCTTCCTAAAAATGAAAGAAAATTATTTTCTCTAATGAGTATTGGTTTAGTTATCAACTCTCTGGGTCTGTTTGTAAAATGAGGGTGGTTAAGATAACGTTTCGCTCTACTATGTTTTATGATTCTCTGAGCATTGGTAATTTTTCAACACATATGACAGGAGGACTTCAGGGGTTAAGATTCTTTTAAGAGGAAGAAGAGATTAGAGGCATAACTAGAAAGGGATAATATATATTATAGATGATATCAGAAAAAAAACCAGACTGATGTCAAGCAGGAGAGGATTTCATCTGAGCCCCCATTTCTTTATTTAAAAGGTGAGGTCTGAGTCCTGTGACCAGTTTCTTCTTCCTGCCATAATCTTTCTTCAGAGAGAAAATCCTTTCAAAGCCCTTGGGTTTCTTCACTCTTTTGCATAAGGGCCTGAGTTTAGGGTCAGACACATAACCTCCATTCAGCCAGAGTCAGACTCAACCTGGCTAACTGATACATGAACATAAAAATATGAAGGCAAGAGCCCTGAATGATTTGCTTGGAAATAATTCACTGCAGTTAAACAAATATCGGTTAAGCATTTACAATGACCTACAATGTTTAGAACAGAAAGAAAACTTGAGCCAAGTCTCGTGATAACAAAATTCACCAGTTTCCCCCACAATACCATGTTGTCAAGGCTAAATTGCCAAGGACCTGCCTCTATCCCCCAAATAATACTGGATGCTCTAGTGGTAGAAGCCCTGAGATGTGTGGAAAATATTTGAGCCTTTTCATAGCAGGCATTACCGATCAACTCCACCAGCCATATGTGTAATGAATCCTAACTTCCATCAGAACAAATGTCCTTCAGAGTACTGCATAATAGTGCCTGTACTGAGCAGCTGTAGAACTGAAATTGTGATGGACCAGGGAAAGATAGGGTGGTCAGGAAAGAAAGAACAAATGTAGACTTTTTTTCTCCCCCAAAAGCATGCTGGGAAAGGAAAAGCAAACTTGCCTGAAGAAACATCACAGTTTTGTTTTATAAATTGAAAGATGTGAGCATACACATAGGCTAAGGAAAGGGATCTTGAGGAAATAGGATAAAGTTGCAAAAGAGATGGAATAATTGATGGTGATAATAGTAAATGTATACTGTATACTTTACTGTATACTGTATCCTCTGAATTACTCTGTATAAGGCATTGCTTTTAAGAGCTTGACATATTTAAATCAATTTAATGCACTGAAAAAGCTTATGGGATGTCACTAATATGATTCTCACCTTACAGATGAGGAAAATAAGGCATAGCTTAAACAGTATCAAGTTGCAAGACTGGGGTTTGAATCTAGCCAGTCAGGCTTCAGTCATTGCTTTTAATGGTTGTGCCAATCTGCCTCACTGGGGCAAGTTTTTGTGTAGAATGAGGTGAACTAATGGTGGCCTAGCATTCTCAAGGAGAAAAGACATTCTTTCTTTGCAGCAGAAGGGATTGAGGCTAGGGGAAGGAATAGAGAAATTTAGATAAAAAGGAGAGGAGAGCTGAGGGGTTTTACATTAGATGGCCATGCTGATTCTTAGATCTAGTTGTCAGCATAAGTACACAGGGGGACATTACCTCCCTACTTGCTGTGGCAGGTGCCATTTTTGAATTAATCTACCAAGTACAATTATTTTGACAAATGTGTGAAAACTTATGACTGGGGCACAGACCTATCATAGCACTT
The DNA here is from genome assembly GCF_006229205.1 of Suricata suricatta. Taxonomy (NCBI): domain Eukaryota; kingdom Metazoa; phylum Chordata; class Mammalia; order Carnivora; family Herpestidae; genus Suricata; species Suricata suricatta. Next base: position 38,338,935 of record NC_043705.1, on the reverse strand, counting down.
ATATATATTACTTTCTCCCTGTTCTGATTTTCACATTATCATTGAAAAAACTTTGGAGAGACATTACTATCTTGGGATCTGTCCTGAGATCATATAGGTTGGACTTCAATTCTTCCTGTAAAGGGAATAGGGCTTTTGGAGTAATGGATCCAAAAATTCTGTGGGGGTGCCTGGGTGGCTCAGTCGGTTAAGCGTCTGGCTTCACCTCAGGTCATGATCTCACAGTTCGTGGGTTCGAGCCCTGCATCAGGCTCTGTGCTGACAGCTAGCTGAGAGCCTGGAGCCTGTTTTCAGATCCTGTGTTTCCCTCTCTCTCTGACCCTCCCTTGCTCATGCTGTCTCTCTCTCTCTCTCTCTCTCTCAGAAATAAATAAAAACATTTTTAGAAATTCTGAAATTATGCTCAGTAGTCTCCTTTAAGAGGTCAAAAAGCAAGACATTGATCAATCATGGGATATGGCAGAATATGATCATACCTCTGCAGCCTCCAGTTTCAAATAACCCACTCTTGAGAAGACCCCTATTATAGAATTTATTGAAAAGGAAGTTGCTATAAAATTTCCAGTGCTAAATGATGTGTTTCAAACCACAAGTGCTGGAAGAATTCAGATAAGGTAACTAAGGTAGTATTCACAAGCTCTTTAGGCACTAGGTACTTTACACAAAGTGGTATGCTGGTAAATCAGCTCTCAAAATAACAAGAAAGAGCCCTTACCAGTAGCATTTGCTGTTTTCCATAGTGTAAATATTCCCACCATTGCCAATTTCAAGCTACCAACCACTTCACAAAATTCCTCAATATTTAACAGTCAGCTCTAGAGAACGTAGGTGCTGGCTTCAGTACACCACTGTTTTGTTATCCCTTTCCTCCTCACAGCTGCCTTTTAAGGTGAGTACCACCATTATCTCCAGTGTGCTTATTAGGAGAAGTAGAATTTACCCAAATGCACAGAAGTAGAATGGGGGCAGAGCTCCGAGGGATGCTCAGGCTATATGACCCTAATAACATCCCGCTATAGGCCTGTACTTCTTCTTTAACCTAAAAACAGCCACAGATATTCAAGGTGGTAATTGTTGCCAATCATTAACCACTTCCCACCTCTGGCTCACTTCTGTTACAGATACATTTTTTGTGGCCCCTTAGGGACTTAGGTAATATTTCTAGATCTTTACCATTCTATAGAGAATCTTGGTTTAAAAGCCTGGTAAGTGTATATTTTACTTAGTATTTGAAAAATATTCTGACCCCTTACTACATAAAGAGTGGACCAACTACCAGCATTGTCTGAGAACTTGGAAGAAATCTAGAATCTTTCTTACCCAGAACTACTAAATCAGAATCTGCCCTGTAAGATGATCCCAAGGTGATATGTATGCCCACTAAAATTTAAGAAGCATTGCTTTAGCCTACAACAATCATATTGGGGCTCTCATGTGCCAAGAATGTGCCATGTTGTATGTTGTTTTTGCATTTGGCAGTAACTGGCACTGACACGATATACTCTATCATATCCCATCCCCTTTGTAGCTGATAGTGGTACAGTCTGTGGTCACAAAACATAGCAACTCTACAGAGTGAGACTTGGCCTCATTAGCAACTATTCTGAGCAAACAGCCACAGGCTTCTCTTCCATTAACCTGCTTCATAACCTCAAATTTTGTTTTTCTTATTCTACAAGAAACTTGGGAGAGCCAATTCCAACTAGATTCCTCACAAGGATTTCCTCTCAGAAAAATTACTGCAAAGAAAAATAAGTTCTAAACACTTGAGAGTCCATCAAGAAGTGGTGGGGAGGAGTGAGCTTGTTGGAGCCAGAGCTCTCTGACATGCTAACTTAATTCAAACCACAGGACTTCATTTGAACTTGGCCAATCATTCCTGAGTTGAAAATAGAAGGAAAGGATCTGTGGGCAAACTTACAACTTTTAACAGCATTTTTTAGTTGTTCAGTAAATTCACCATCCACACAGACATGTAAAAGCATTGTGGACTGGGTGTCTATTATGCTTTGTTTTCTGTATTTTCCCAAACCATCAGGTTACTGAGGAATAACCATAGCCCAGATGCAGTTGAAGGTATACCCCCATGGTTTCTAGTTGAGATGGAAATTTAGAAATGAAATAAATACAATTCAGAGAAAGAAAATTTCAAAAAACATCTATTTGGCATTTTAAAATCATGGCCAAAATTATTCTGATCTGTGGACATCTTGTAATATTAGTGCTCAGGGTGAGAGACAGGGTGAAAAATCCCTTAGCATTTTTCATCTTGCCAAAGTAGGGTAGCAGACCTACCTACTGTAGAGCCAAAGAGCAGCATTATTCAGGAGCATAGAAGGATAGAAAGAAGAACATTCTGTCTGCCCAGGTATGGGGAGGGTTACTGTGTTCTAAGAGAAGGTGGTCATTCAGAGATATTTCTTTAAGTTTCTAGTGATTAAAGGACTCTGAGGTGCCAGGAGACCACAAAAGGTAGTCTCCTAAATCATCCCTAAATGGAAAGCTTCTTATGAATGGGGACCACATGCCTAGTTTGGTTACCCAGCACCAACACCATTGCCTGGTACATAATTAGTGTTCATTAAATGCTTATCATGTGATGGATGAATGGATAAAGCCATTGCTCCAGATTAACATGAGCATGTTAGAAATGCCTGAAAAATACTCACCAATTTCCCATCATGATATGCATGAAGGCAAAAGTTTACAGTAACCTAGAAAACTAAATAAAGGGAAAACATAGGGCAAAGTCAGACATGGGGATGTCTGCACCAAATAGGAATGGGATTGTGCAGACTGGGAAGGGGAGATGAGGGGCACCCACTGCAGAGTAGGAAGGCTCCATTATCTAACTCATCATTTTACTGAAAGTTGAATTTGTCCATTTGGGCATTTAACAGTTAGCATTTGACAAATCAGTATCTGTTACTGGTTGCTCTGAGCATAGCACTGTTTTAGCACTGTGGGAAATGAAAGACCTATCATTCAGCTCAAATGTTCTGGGGACTTAGAACTTAGTTGCGAATGTAAGTCTAACGTGATTATTTAACAAATTTTAAAAAACACAGTGCAAAATATCAGTAACTTATGATTAAGTGCCAGATAGGGTAATGAATGTTAAATGGTCAGACATCTTTGTGAAAGGAGATCTATTTTAACCTCTAAGAGTCCCTGGCACACAGTAAGCATTAAATGTTTGTGTAAATGAATGAGTGTTAAAAGGTACAAGTTATAAGATCAAAAAACATGAAAACTTTTAAGAATAATGTGTATATATATATATATAAAGTATACACCATAGTTTATAGGGAGAAAGTTCATATTGCTGCTTCATGAAGTGAGTATATACAGTATAAATAAATAGTTGGAGATCTGAAGTGACAAAAAGCATCGATTTTCAATTCTTCCAGAATTTCAGACAAGAATATATTACTGAGTATACACTGGCAACTCTTAGTTGTATGGGCTAAGCTTAGGAAAGGTCCAAATAAGCTATGGACAGTATCCCTTGATTTTAGAAGTTGTTTAGAAATCCCTTGACTCCAGGGATAGCAGCAAGAACTCTTTTGTCATGTGCCCAAAGTTCTTTTCCACAGTTGATAATATTCTTGAGCAGCACTGCTTCTTCATCTGTAGCTATGCTGGTTTATAGAAATACTTAATCAAGGGTCCTGCAGGGGAGTCACATCAAGGAGAGAAGTGGTGTGGGATGGGAAGGGATGACAGTCACAGAAGCATCTGGGAGTGATAAAGAGAAACACACATCACCAAGAAGCAACTTCAGTACCACAGGGACATAAGCTAAAGCAGCCTCTAGACTGATCCAATAGGAAGGTGATGCTTGAAGGGGTATATAACTCTTGTGTAATATAATGATAATGGTAATAATGAAAATGATAATGGTTTCTTGGGGCTCTTCAGTGTTCCATGTTCTTCAGTGTACCCATGTTTCCTTTCCTCTTCTATCCTCTTTCACACTGCACCATTGTTCCTGCTGGAAATCAGTGATGTGGCTGATAAACAGCTCAACAGCCTTTCCTTAAGATTATGCTGAGTCCTAGGGGTGCTGGGTTGTTCAATCAATTAAGCGTCTGACTTCAAATCAGGTCATCATCTCACAGTCTGTGAGGTCAAGGCCCCTGTTGGGCTTTGTGCTGACAGTTCAGACCCTGGAGCTTGCTTCAAATTCTGTATCTCCCTCTCTCCATGCTTCTCCCTCACTCATCCTTTGTCTTTCTGTCTCTCTCAAAAATAAACATTAAAAAAGTAAAAATAAATAAATAAAGATGCTGCAGATATCTATAAAATAAGTGTCCAGTAGAAATAAAATGCAAGCCACATATGTAATATTAATTTTTCCAGCAGACATATTCAAAAGTACGTAAAAAGAAACAGGTGAAATTAATTTTAATGATATATTTAGTTCAGTATGTGTAAAACATTATCACTATATATAATTTAATAGAAAAATTATTAAGGAGATTTTTCATATTATCTTTTTCATATACGTCTTCAAAATCCAGTATGTATTGTATATTTCCAACACATCTCACTTTGGACTAGCCACATTTCAAATGCTGAATAGCCACATATATTAGCTGATGGTCACCATATTGGACACAGAAACTCTAGAAGCTCTGAAATGACTACTTATATGGATCCCATTAAAGTCTAAAAAAAAAGTCTCTTAAGAGCACTAATCCTATTCCTAATGGCTCCACTCTCATGACCTAATCACGCCCCAGGGTTCCAGCCTCCAAATACCATGATGTTGAGCGTTAGGTTTTAACACATGAATTTGGTGCTAAAACAAACATTCATCTACAATGAGCACTGTGGAAATAATTATGAAAGAAACTTGAATTATTTAAGTCAGTATTAATTAAAATTATAATTGAAATTACACATCATGAATCATAATGGAAAGTACTTTGAAAATTCAGAGGGTTGGTTAGTTTCAGCCTCTAAGTAGACTTTAACAAGTTTCAAAAAAAATTATGTGTATATTACCATAAAATTTAAGTTTAATGTACACATAGGTGTCATATTGGCATTATAAAGTTGAGTCTGCTTCATAATGGGAGAAAGAGATATAGTATTTCAAGTTTTGTTTTAAAACATCCAAGGACTTTTGATTCTATAACACTTTATTCGTTATAAGAAACTACAGGATTTGGCAAGTTTGTGGTAGGGAAATATAATTGTTCACTTAAAGTTTTAATCATGTTTGTTTTGAGACATTGATTTTTCTCATGAGTCTTATGAATAATTAACCTACCAACTGATTTCTTTGGCCTACTTTTAATTAATTCAACCAGGAGAAAAAGACTGTGCATATTCTTTTACAATCAGAAACAAACCTAAAGGCATTTTTTAAATAATATAGATAAGTGACTTCTTTAGATAAATTTCTTTAGAACCAGAGCATAATCTCAATTTCCCACTGTAGCATTTTACATACATACATTATTGGGTCTTAATTCTTACAACAATGCTATGAATATTTTTTCCCTCATTTATAACTAGTTAAATGGTTTGCTTAGTATCACAAATATGCTAAAAATGTGCTTGAGCTGGGACCTCAACTTAAGGTGGCCTGAGCCCTGAGGTCCGATACACTGCCTGTGGTGCCACCATTACAGCGCTTGCTTCCTTAACCTGAGTGCATTGCAGGGAAAGCTCTGGTTTCACGTGAGTAAAATGTAGCACTACTTAAAATCATTTTGCGAGATCACCTTTGGTTTACAACACAATCAGAATATCATTAAAATGTGAAATTCTCAAATATATGATTTCTTGTTTATATGGGGAATTTTCATCAGAAGTTTTTACAGAAAGTACTTAATACAGAATTACCCCAAGAGTGAAGTTTAGTCGGGTTTCAATGGAAGGCCATCAGCTTTGGCAGGGAGAGTCATTCAGTGATGGTCTTCATTCTCAAAATAATTCAATGAAGTCCTTCATTCACTAAATATTTATCGAGCACTTTCTTTGTGCTTTGCTCTGTGCTAGAATGTAGGGACACAGAGTGGACAAAGCAGACAAGGGCCCTGTCCTTATGAAGTTTACCCTCTAGTGCAGAAGTGTCTTAATTTGGGTTTCCTTAGCAGCGGATCCTGGCACAATGATTCTAACATAAGTATCTTATTAAGAAGCGCAGGAAATACCACTAGGAAAGGGGGAAAGTGATACGGGGAGGGAACAGCAGCCCATAAAAAGCATATTCTTGAACCATTTATCACAGGTGGCAACAGAGATTTGTCCTGAAAGGGAAACTTAGGGAAATGTCATAAAACAGCATGCCTCAGAACCATTATATCCAAAGGGAAGGCAGCTGGTAGGTACAGACCAGCTTCCAAGAGTCACTGGTTGAGGGCTGCTATTGGTTTGGGGAGAGGGGGATTAAGCCGCTGGAACTTCTGACCTACCCCAAGAGCTGGCAGAGTAGCTGTCTGAATTCTGGAAAAATGCCCTCAGACCAAAATATAAATATGGGCATTTGAAAGTTAAAACGGAAGCACATTAAAAGTCATCTGGGGACTGACAGATTCAGGGTCAGGAAGACATAATGAAGATATAATGAAGATTAATTACAGATAGTTATAATTTTAAGAAGGGAAAAGGAGCACATGGTATTAATTGTAACTGGGATTGGGCGGCTGCTGCTTTAGGTGGAATACTGAAGTCAGCCTCTCTGAGCTGAGACCTTAGAGTAAGAAGAAGCCAGCTATGGAAGAGTCAAGGGCAGAGAGATTTTAAACCAGCCCCAGGTGAAGAAAGGGGCATGGCTAGTGCCAGTCCAGGAACTGCTTGTCATCATTTGGAGACCAGGTAAGTACAAAAATTGAGAGTACTTGTAAATGGTTACATTATTTACATTTATAAATATTACATTATTTACACTTGTAAATGGTGACATTGGTTACAGCAATTTGACATTGCCACAACCTCTAAGTCTGTGGTGATGGATTTGTCTCACATTGAATGTTGTGTGGATCTGGTTGGGTGTTGTCAAACTTGAGTAGAAAGTCATGCACTGAAGGATATTGTTAAATATGTGATGTTTTAAGGTTAGTTTGTCAACTATAACCTAAAAATGAATAAAAATCTGACATAAGCTCATTTATTTTTAAAACTTGCTATTTTCAGTTTAATTTTTCACAAGTTAGGATAACATTAGTAATTAAAGAGGTAAAATGTGTATTGTTGACTCTTGCTGTTTTATGGAGATACGATTTACATCATCACCCTTTTGAGGTGTTTGGTTATAGGAATTTGACAAGTGAATACAGGGTGTGCAACCATCATCTTGATCAAGATGAAGACCATTTCTATCACTCCAAAAATTCTCTCCATACCCTTTGTAGTCCCTTCCCTTCCCCTGGAAATCAAGCTTCTGATTTCTATCTCTCTAATTTTTGCAAGAATGTCTTATAAATGGAGTCATGCAGTGGGTAGCCTTTTTTGTCTGGCTTCTTTCCCACAGCATAATGCATTTAAGATTCATGTGTTGCCTGTATCAGTGCTTCTTTCCTTCTTGCTAAGGAGCATTCCATCATCACGTGTACCATGATCTGTTCATTTACCGGTTGATGAACATTTGGGTTATTTCCAGTTCTGGGTGGTAATAGAGCTGCTATAAACATGCATATATATTTGTGAACACAGATGTTTTCATTTTGTTTCCTTATTTTCCTTTCTTTTCTTTTCTTTTTTTTTTTTTTAGAGAGAATGCAAGTGGAGGAGGGGGCAGAAGGAAAGAGAAATTGAGAGATGGAGAATCTCAAGCAGGCTCTACACCCAGTGGGGAGCCCGACATGTGGCTTGATCTCAGGACCCTGAGATCATGACCTGTGCTGAAATTAAGAGTAGTACACTTAACTGACTGAGCCATCCAGGTGCCCTGTTTTCATTTTTCTTAAGTAAATGCTAAGGAGTTGGATCACCGGGCCATATTTATGTTTAAGTGGCTAATAAACTGCTGAACTGTTTTTCCTAAATGGGTGTGTCACTGGCCATCAGCAGTCTGTCAAAGATTCCCCATCCTTACCAGCACCCAGTGTGGTGTTAGCTGTTTTGTTTTGTTTTGTTTTGTTTTGTTTTGTTTTAGAGAGAGAGAAAGAGAGAGCACGGCAACTAGCTCATGCATGAGCAATGGGGAGGAGTAGAGGGAGAGAGAATCTTAGGCAGGCTCTACGCCCAGCACTGAGCCCAATGCAGGGCTTGGTCTCTTGGCCCTGGGATCATGACCTGAGCAGAAACTGAGTCAGATGCTTGACTGACTGAGTCACCCAGGTGCCCATGTTGTCATCTCTTTTTAAACCTGTTCCAGTTGGTGTGTGGTGCTATTTCATTGTGAATTTAATTATTAATTTTTTAAAAATACTTTTCTAATGATAATGCTGAGCACCTTGTCATGTGTTTATTTTCCATCTAGATCTTCTTTAGTGACATGTCTGTTTAAATGTTTGCCCTTTTTAAAATGGGGTTGTGTATTTTTTTGTTACTAAGTTTTGAGAATTCTTTGTATATTCTGGATACAAGTCCCTCATCAGATATATTTTACAAATATTTTCTCCCCCTCTCTGGGGTTTGTCTTTAATTTTCTTATGAGATTTCTGTAAGAGCAAAAGGTTTAATTATGACAAAACACAATCACAGTAGCCACTGTAACTTAGGGAATAAATTTTTAATTTTAATTTTAATTTTAAATAAATTTACATACCACATGTGGCTAGGGACTACATGTTGGACAGTACAGCCTATTAATGCCTAAATGTACTTTCAATGAACAATGTGTATATTTTATGTAATTGTTTTTTGTATTCTATGTTTTGATTATTTTTATTGGCCTATAACTTTATGCTTGCTGAATCTAATAATAAAAATTTGGGCTTGCATTCTATAAACTTTCCTTTTTTATGTTTCTATTATTAATTTTCATCATATTTTATTAATGTATCCGTCCATGATATTTTGGCAATTTTAAAACTTTGTCCTTTGCGACAGGTAGGACCTGAGAAACAGTGAGGTACACAGGTGTCATAGTATTGGCAGATGCCCAGTCTCCCTGAGAGTGGTATTTCTCAATGTAAATCTATGTAAATCCACGAAGTGGCATGCCAGAGAGGGAAGTGACTCGTGGGGTGAGGGACTGGAGGACTGTTTCAGATAATGTGGTCAGGGAAAACCTCTCTGAAGTGGGGGCATGTAAACTGGAGAAAGACATTCCAAATGGAGGGATAGAACAGCAAAGTTTGGTGGGGGTGGAAGAGAGCATGGCCTGTTCAGGGAACAGAAGGGAGAGCAGTGTGGCTAAATGTGAGGATTGGGGATGGAGGTGAGAGATGAGCTTCAGTGGAAGCCAAGAACCAGGTTTGTAATCACAGAGACCTCACCTCTCTTCCCCTCCTACGTTACAGGTAAGATTTAATGAACCACATATGTCTGAATGAGGGCCTTATTCAAAATGTACTTGGAGAAACAACCAAATGTTATCTTACACCTGGCTTTAGTTGTAGAACAAGAATTCTGTGTTCAAAGCCCAGGAGGTAGATGAACACTGATAATTCTTCTGGTGCCTGAGTGGCTCAGTAGGTTAAACGTCTGACTCTTGATTTTGACTCAGGTCAAGACCTCACATTCGTGAGTTTGAGCCCGCATGGGCTCTGTACTGACAGTTTGGAACCTACTTGAGATTCTCCTCTTTCTCTGCCTTCCCCCATTCACACTCTCTGTCTCTCTCAAAATAAACTTTTAAAAAATGGTAACTCTCACAAGAAGTTAGGGAGTGGAGTTTTCTTGTCACAGATTAAGACCCTTAGGCTCAAAAAGTTCTGTAATTTAACAGCTCATGAGAAACAAACTCAAGCCCATATCTTTTCCACTGTTTGACTGCCTTTCTTCAAAATGAGCCCCAAACAGCTCTTTTATAAACATAAACTTTTCTATATTTTAATTTGTTTTGGTAATGTTATAAATGGGCACAGAAATGGAACAATTATAGAGATTTTGCATTTATTTTGAGAGCACTGTGTTAATGTCTTGAAGCCACTGTGATAAATTAGCACAAATTTGGATGAAAACACAGAAATTATTCTCCCATCGTTTCTAGAGACCAGAAGTTCAAAATTAAGGGGGCAGATGTGTTTCACTCCCTCTGAAGTCTCCAGGGAATAATCTGGTTTTTTTGCCTCTTGCGGTTTCTAGTAGCTCCAAGTGTACCCAGCTTGTGTCTGCATCATTCTAATCTCTGGTCCTGGTCCCATGACCTCCACTTCTCTTTGTGTGCCTCTAATAAGAACCCTTGTATTGGACTCAGGGCCCTGCTCAGATAATCTAGGGTGATTTCTACTTAAGATCTATTAACTCTATTACATATGCAAAAGCCTCTTTTCCATATAAGGTCACCTTCCCAAATTCTGAGTCATCCACATCCTTTGGGGGCCCACCACTGAGCCCACACCCTCCCTGTGCTTCAGCCTGGAAACTCTAGGCAGTCAGGTGAGGACTCAGTTTCTGTTTCTCTTCTTCCAGGGATCACTGCCGCTATCTGAAAATGATTGTTTCAGATATTTTGCCCAGTTTTCTAGTTGTTTACCCAGGAAGTAAATCCAGTATCTGTGACTCCATGCATGGCCAGGAGCAGAGCTTGCAACCAAGAATGTTAAGTTCATTGAGTGTGGAGACCTTGCTCATGCCTGTGTCATCAGAGCCTACAGAGATGACTGGAGTGCAGTAATCCTTCCACAGAAATTGATGAATCAATGAGTAAATGAATTAAAAGGAAGTTAATCTAAATCTGAGGTAAGTCATTTGGGCAAGCATGAGCCAGCTTTCCTTAGCTAGTGTGAATCACTTTCTTCACCAATCCACTGAGCCTTCTTGCTTTGGCTTTCATGGCTAATGCAAAGAAAAAACAACAACAATAACAACAACATTGAGAAAGTTAAGAGACTTATATATGGAGAACATTTTGCATAATGACTTATAAGAAGTAGTTTCTGCCTGTGTTTTAAATAAAAAAAAAACACAGGGTATCTTGGGGAGAGGGACTGACATGGGAAAGGTAAATGAGTAGTGATATTGTCACAGAGAATTGAGACCAGACAATGTGTTTAATGGAAAATAAATGATGAGGCAGTGAGCAGCTATGAGAAGGAAGAGATAAGAAAGAACCTTTTCTATCGGGGTGCTTGGGTGGCTCAGTCAGTTAACTGTCCAACTCTTGATTTCAGCTCAGGTCATGATCTCACGGTTTGTGGGATCTAGTCTTGTGTAATGGCTCTGTAGGGATTCTTCTTGGGATTCTCTTACTCCCTCTCTCTACTTCTCCCCAGCTCCTGTGTTCTCTCTCTCAAAAATAAATAAATAAACATTTTAAAAAGAAACAAAAAGAAAGCTGATATCAAAAGCTGATATCATAAATCATATCAGTCTTTATAAAACAAACTCTGGTAATATATGAAGAAAAATGGCTTCTATTTTCATTTCCACATTCACACAAGGTTAAAAAGAAAACAGTACCATTTTCAACAGCATTGATGAGAGCATCTGCTATATGGCTGTGTGACTTACCCCAAAATCTGACTGAGTGTAGAGCTTTGTTAGTTTGCTTTGAATTATATAAAATTTATAATGACAAATATAAAAGTATAATAGACATTTATTATGATATGACTAAAATACAAAGGTAGATGGAATTAGAAATCTACTACTTTAATTGAATTCCTCTGAGGTAACCAATATTAATGGTTTGTTGGGTATCTTTCTATATCTTCCTTGATGTTCCCTAGAACATATATATATTTACATACACAGTGGATAGTTACTATATTTATAAAAATGTGAACAAATAAAATATATAACCTTTTCTTGATTTAACAATGAATTAGAGACCTCATACCAGATGAATATATAGAGAGATTTTTCTCACTTTTTGATATCTAGTGTATGAATTTACTACCATTTATTCAACTATTTCTCAAATGATGTACATTCTGGTATTATCAGGTTTTTTTCCACCACATAAAATACTACACTGAACACCCTTGTAATTGCAGACTGTTAATTTCACTGTCATGGATATATGAGCCTTGAAATCTCACCTTTAAGTGCCACTTGCTTCCCTTCATCCTCCCTGTCATTTGGAAGATGAAGCCGAAGAGAGACTGCAGATGAGCTATGAAAGCCGATAACCACTCCATACAGCACATGGCCAGCAGCTTCCTGCTACACTATTTACGTCCTATTCCATTGAGATGGCACTCTCCGCTCACATGACCCAAATGCAGCTCTCACTCCACCAAGAACACAGCTGAATCCAACTGCATTGGCAGCTCTGCACATGCTCCGTCTGGCCCTGTGAATCCTCACTCACCCATTGAGATTTCTTTTGGTTTAAAGCAACATTCCAGCTGCTGAAGCTCCGTTGACCTCCAGTGTTTTCCTGGCTCAGATCCAAGGCAGGTGGCCCTCTGCAAATAATATTTTTTTAGAGTTTGAGCTTTTTTGTTTTTTTGTTAGGGGATAGAAGGTGTATAATAATCACCCATAAGCATAGCCGATGAATGAAGCCAGAAGAAGTAACTCTTTTCCTGGCAGGTATCACAGGAATAACATTTACCTATTGCCATCATTTGCCTCGACAACAACCTGCAGCTCTAATGCACAATTAATTCTCAGACAGGGGTCTTGGCAAGTGATGCTGTAGCTGACTGATGTGTTGACTGTAACATGTGAGATGGTGGGTTTTTTTTTCTCTCTAGAAACCTGGATGCTTTTTGCCACTCTGATGGTAAATGATGAGACAGGCAACCATGGATTTCAGCACTCCTTCTGTGTTTGATCAGCAAAAAGGTAAAAATCCTTCTCTAATACCTCCTTTGGTTCTTCCTATCTTTAGTTCAGTGGTAGGGATTCTGCAATTCTGGGGGGAAAGAGCAGTGTGTGTGTGTGTGTGTGTGTGTGTGTGTGTGTGTGTGTAATATGAAAAGAGGATTTCATACAGAAAACAAACCGGTTCTAAATATTCAGTTCTTATTTGATAAGCATTTGGAAGGGAAAAATAAGCTTATGGTCTGTTTGTCTTGTTAAAGTATTCCTATGTACAAATTTTAAAAATTGGGTTTCAAGCACAACCTTTATTCTCATTAGTTTTTTTCACATCTTTAAAAAATATATTATAGTAACTAATATAAAAAGAATAAATCACATGTATCTTTTCGCTCTATAAACCCAATATCTCATTGCTACAGTTTCATAAATACTTTTTGATTTCCTATTAGGAATAGATGTTACCTAGATTTATACTATAGCTGATAGAATATCACAGTTGGGGTTGTGGTGTGACTGATCACTATGTTATTTGTAATGACAGGATATAGCTTTCCTACTCATAATTTGCAGAGTGGAGGTCATTTTCCACCTGAAAAGATTGCTATGGAACCGGCCCATCCTCATAAAAAGCATGTATCCAGCCATACAGTTTATGTGTATGCATTTTGCATATGAACTGTATACATATACACAATACCTTTGTGTAATTATGAATCTTTTCTATGTCTGCACAGGGAATTTCCACTCTGTAAATGTAATGAGTATTTTTTAGAATATTTTTAAAAAAGACCTGATATTTAAACCACTTTCTGTAGTCTGTGAATATTCTTCAGGACTTAAAGCCCTTTGGTCATTTACTAGTTTGGGCTACAACATGAAAGAGGTGATTTGTAAAAGCCTCAGTAAGAAAATTCATTGCTACTTTCTTTTTCCTTTTTCCTGCTGTAGGCCCTAGTATGTTTACTACCCTTTAAGCTGTATCTGATATCATGGGTGAATTATTTTAGCTCAGTGCTTTCTCAAATATGAGATTTACTTTTAGATCTCTGAGGAACTATATATAGTTGTATATATAACAGTTGTATATATAAAGAGAGAGAGATCTCCATGTCTTCACTCATTTGGAATTGCATGTGTGTGTCCCTTCAGAATATGCTGGTTCACACTGCATTTGATGATGAACACCATAGGGAAAGTGATTGTTAAAGCTGTGCCTACCACTATTCCCTCCCCTTGGTACATTTTATATAACTGAAGAGCATCAGCAAAAATGAAAGTCTGCCTAAATCCAAAGACCTCATACTGACTAAAAAATGATATTGTTATGCCATGCGATCCAAAGAGGAACACAATGAGTTTATTTTTTGAGACTAATCTGAGGAAGCTGGAATTGACTGTGAGGAGGTAAGCCCTTCATAATGAATTCATCTGTTCCAGTTTTGTGTCCCCTAATAGGCCTGAGCCCAAAGCAGAGTTAACTAGTTAACATATTAATTTGTCAAATTTATTTTCCTGTAGCACCTTTCATGTGAGTAGTTCATAGCATTTCCTCTACCCCACACCTGACTCTCCCTCGTGGAAGTTCACCTTCTCCCTGCCATCTCTATCTCCATTTCTCAGTCCTTCTTTCTAGAGGTGCTGAGGTATGGTCTCAGAAGCATGGGTTGGAATGGCAGATCTATTTCTTAGCTGTGTGACCTGAGAAAGTTACCTAACCTCTCTGGGCCTGCTTTTCCTCAGCAATAAAATGGAGGAAATAATGTTTGCCTATCAAGGTTGTTGTGAGAATATAAAATTACATGTAAAAAGTACCAGTCACATTGCCTAATGTGCCATAAGTACTTTAAAATTATGGCGGCTTTTATTATTGCTGTTTTAATTGCTGCCTTAGAGACTGAGTTCCTCAAATGTGAAAGGCTCTTCCTTCTCTATCTCCAGCTTGAATTTAGCAGTCTTCAGAACAAGCAAGAGCTTAGTTAATACTAGTTGACTAGAAAACATTATTTGTTTTTCAGAACTCCAGGGTACCATTTAAAGCAATCTCCTAGAATAATAATTAATTAAATGATACCTGAGTAGTTCCATTATCACATTAACCTTTCCACTCTCTTAAAAGCATGAAAGGCCATAGTGGTTTAGGCCATTATATATAGCTTTCAAATGCAAATATGGTATTGTTGGCAAACCACAGCAGAGTGATTTTCTCTCCAAAAGTTGAACGTGAGCTTTATTCAAGGGCTTTCCAAGAATTCTGAATATTTGAGGAATCAAAATTCTAGTAGCCACTGACTTTCTGTGGAGATATTGAGAAAAGAAATGATATCTGAAAGGCTTTCAGAAGTCATGTAATCCACTGGTTCTCAAACTCAGCCACACTTAAGAATCATGTGGACAACTTTTGAAAATTCTGATGCCTAGATCTCCCATATAATTTGTGTGGGAGGAGGCCTGACTAAAGCTCCAGGAAGATCTCAGGAACAATAAGGAATGAGAACCATTCATCCAGCCCATCCCCCTAACATCTCAGATGGAAAGAGTGAAGCACTGAGAGGTGAAAAGGCAGGACCTGTTTGTACTAATAACACGCAGCTAGCGAGAAATAGAGGGGCTTGAGACTCAGGTGTTCTCTATTCGGACAACAGAAGTGAGAAACTTGTTTTCAGGAATGGTCCCTGGCCTTAGTAGCTACTTTGGAGTGGTGGTAGGGCTCAGGCAGCTCTGGTTTGTGGTTTCCCAGGTAATGGTTAGCATTATGCACTTGGAAAAAATATGACACAGAATGACCCTCAGGGCTCAAATGATGTGGGTGTGTTAAGTCTGAATCCCTCTGGTGGCATTTTCTAGATTTCTCTTAGGTAGAGGTATCAAGGCATCCTTATGCTAGGGGCTCAGGGACATACGGAGCTTGCTCATGTTCTGTCTCAGTTTTCTTCCCATTTGCATGAACCTGGGCAAACTGATCTCCTTGTCTGTGAAATGTGCAGGGTTGCTGGGAGGCTTTAACACACAGTTATGAGAACTGTGTTCCTGGCTTGCTTTCTGAAATTGTGACGCAGGAAGCCTGGGTCTTCAGAGCTCCTGCTTTGTGCTTTTTGCTTTCACCATAGCAACACTGTTTCTGGTCCCACGTGCTCCTCCTGGCTGTCTTCCCTCTCAGAGCCCACATGCAGGAAACTACCTGTAGTAAAATCATTTACTACACAACACAAAGGTTCCTACTGCAGTGGAGATGTTACATAATGGAAGATATTTGCATATTAAGCTTTGTCTCTAACTGTGGAAAGAAAAGGTTTGCTCTGCCTGAAGCAGGAACCTAAGGCCTCAGAGAGGATGGGAGCTGGATGAGTGGTCCCAAGGGTCTCGCCCATACCCTGCCCTGCCCAGGGTCTGGACAGAAACGTGTTTCATGAGCAGTGTGTTTGTGGGCACCTTCGGGGAGTGCAGCCCACCCAGCAGGCTTTTTTTACTGGTAGAGTTGCTGAGAGAATAAGAGGAGGGCCCAGCCCTCCAGTGCAGATTGAATCACTGCAGTGGTGTCCTAGGCCTGCATTACAAAGTACCATAAACTGGGTGGCTTAAAACAACAGAAATGTATTGTCTCACAGTTCTGGAGGCCAGAAGTATGAAATCAAAATGTTGGCACCTGCTCCCTCTGGACTCCGCAGGGAAGAGTCCTTCCTTGCCTCTTCCAGCTCCTGGCTGTTTGTGGCCTCCACTCCAGCCTGTGCCCCTGTCTTCACATCTCCTTGTCCTCTGTGTATGTCTCATTTGTGTGTGTCTGTCCCAGATATCCCTATGCCTCTCTCTTATTGTTGTAATGCATGGGTTACCCACATAATCCATAATCTAAGGTAAACCACTCTCTCAACATCCTTTAACTTGATCATCACACCTTTTGACATATAGGGTGATATTCACCCTTTAGCCATACACAGTAAAATTTACCATACCCACCCAGGTTCCAGGGATTTACGACATGGATATATCTTTAGGGCCACCATTCATCCTGTTACATGGCATGAACAGATATCAAATCTCAAGTCCCTTGTCAGAAAGTATTGTGACTGGGGTTTTGGAAAACCGCATTCTTTTTTTAATAAATTTTTAAATATTTATTTATTTTTGAGAGAGAGACACACACAGAGTATGAGCAGGGAAGGGTCAGAGAGAGAGAGACAGAGAGACAGAATTCGAAGCAGGCTCCAGGCTCTGAGGTGTCAGCATAGAGGCTGACGTGGGGCTCAAACCCATGAACTGTGAGATCATGACCTGAGCTGAAGTCAGCTGCTTAGCTGACAGAGCCTCCCGGGTGCCCCTGGAAAACCCCATTCTTGTTGAAGCTATAGGGAAATTTTGCCTTTGGAAGGCATGATGGAAAGGGCATCTGTATGGTGCAGACTCTGTGCGGGCACTTTACATGGATTACATTTGATGAGAACAAATGTCTCTTGAGCACTTAGCAAAACCAGGCTCTGTGCCGTGGACTGTAATAGACTAGCTCAGTTAATCCTCACATCAGCCCCACTCTCATGTTCCCCTCTTACACCAGTGAGGGAATTTTCAAAAGTTATGACTGACTCAAGGTTACCACCAATAAAATGGCAATGCTAAGATTCAAGTTGCTCCACTTCAAAACCCATGTTTTATCTACAACAGTAATCTCCCTTCATCAACCGCAAATTTTAATAAAGAAGTAAGAGATTAATGAAAATTCAAGTTAATGGGGCACCTAGGTGGCTTAAGTTAAGCGTCTGGCTCTTGACTTCAGCTCAGGTCATGATCTCACAGTTCATGGGTTCCAGCCCCACACTGGGCTCTGCGCTGGCAGTGTGGATCCTGCTTGGGATTCTCTCTCTCTCCCTCTCTCTCTGCTCCTACCCTGCTCATGTGCTCTATCTCTCTCTCAAAATAAATAAATAAACTTTAAAATTTAAATTCAAATTAATGAAGTGTGTATTTTCACAGTCAAGCTGTTCTTTCACTGTGTTGGGGATTTTTAAAGCTCCCACACACAGATGTGAGGGTTTTAATTTCCTATGTTTCATCCAAAATGGGAGCACTAAACAAAAAGAATTTAGAGTGTAACAAATTTGCACTTTGCTGAAAAAGCAAAAATGAAAATTCTGCGTGACAACCAGATGCCTCCAAAGGAAGAAAAAGCACATTTTAAAAGAGGTTTGGGAAGAGAGCAAAGAAAGGCAGGCGAAGGAGACAAGACAGAGAGGAAATGGTTTGGGCTTAATTGACAATGTTAGGGTCAAAAATCTAAATGGGTACCTGGAATGAAACCCAAGAACACTGAAGAGAATTCTGTGATTCATTTTCAGATTAATTGTCCAGACAAAGGCAGATTAGCTGGCCAATCACCAATCCGCAGGCTTAGAAGCAGACTGCTGTTGCCTCTGGTTAATGCTTCGCCTTCTCGCCCATATGGTGAAGGAGGAGAGGAGGGAAAAAGAGATGAGGGAATTTTTTTTCCAGCCTTGTTGCCCATTCAAGGCCAAATTTTCTGGAAACCTGCTCCTCACCCTTCTCTGCTTTGTTGCTGTTTATTTAGCAAGGAACCTTCTTCCATCAACCAACTGCTGGGAAAGGTTGTGACAAACCCATTGACTCCTGGCTCCTCTTGTGAACCTAGCAAGAGGGAAGCCCTTGACTAATCATACCGGCACAATGACCATCACAG
This sequence comes from Suricata suricatta, assembly GCF_006229205.1. NCBI lineage: Eukaryota > Metazoa > Chordata > Mammalia > Carnivora > Herpestidae > Suricata > Suricata suricatta. The sequence goes on along the minus strand of NC_043705.1, from coordinate 38,320,412 downwards.
CTTTAAAAAGCCATGAAAATGCAAGTGATTCAATGGGTTGGGGATTAGAAGAGTGGTGTCCTTGTCAGTATCCTCTGCCACAGGACAGCCCTACTGTCCTGGAGAGTGGGGCCTCTTGCCCTAGTACGCATCCCAAGAGGGAGGATCCAGGAGTGGTAGCCAGAAGCAGTGAAGGTACACTGGTCCTGTAGGTCTCCTGCATCGACCCTGATGTTAGGTCCCACAGCTTAGCCAGATCAACCTCAGGAGACAAACTCTCCTTTCAGCCCCTTGTCCAAAAGTCAGCTGGGTCAACCACAGTGAGCTTTTCCTACCATTTCTATCCATTAACTCCCCATTTCCTTAAAATTATTAAGCAACTGTGTTGGGTAATGATATTCATGTATTTTCTCTCTGATGCAGCTATTTGGATGCAAGGATATTTTAATGCAATCTGAAAGAAAATTTGCTAATCATGTAGCTATTTTTATTACCCAACGAGTATGAAACAAAAATATTACCCATCCCCAAATATGAAACAAGGTGAGAAGAGGGTCTAAGGCACTTACATGCAAGATTGATGTAAAAGATGTGTAGGGATATATACCATCTTGCAGAAAGACCCCCTCTAACCGCAAGTCACATTTAGCACTTGTAACTATCAGGAAGGAAACCTGTCAATCAGTCAGTGCAAAATGATTGCTGATTCTGAGAATCAAGAATGATCTACATCTCAGCTTTTCTGATTTATCTCTTAAAATCATGGTGGTTTTACCTAACACTAACTTTCAAGTAATAAATAGATTTGTGTGCTTAATAAGGGCCTTTAGTTTGTTTTCTTGTGTAAAACTTAAAAAATGTAATTTGCTCATTGATGATTGTTTTATTGGCTCTGTTGTGGAGGAAGAAAAGGGAAGACTTTGCTTTCACACAGGAAATATTCCTATCTCTAAATGTTCCTCAGAATTTTAAAATACACATGTATAATATTTAATAGAATTCTAATCCTTTTTAAACTTTTTGCTTAAAAATAATTTCAAACTTAGATGTTGTAAAAATAGTATAAAAGAACACTTGACTATCTTTTACTCAAATTCATCTAACATTAATATTTTGCCCCATTTGCTTTATTGATGGCTTTCTTCTCTCTGTCTCTCTGTCCCACATCTCCCTGTCTCTGACTCTCTGTGTGTGTATGTTTATATATGCATGTGTGTGTGTGTGTACTTTTATCTAATCTGTCTGCATTCTGATTTTACCTAGTGAGCTAGTAACATCTTTTGTAGCATTTCCTCCAGTACTGGATCCAGTCTAGGATGAGGTTTTATATTTAGTTGTCATTCTCCTTTCTTCTGGAATGTTTCTGCATACTTTCTTTGTCTTTTATGGCATTGACATTTTGAAATTACAGTCTCTCTCTGTCTCTTTCAATACCGAGTTCCTCTTTCCAGGCATGTCTGTTGCTCCGTCATGACTACATTTAGACTATGTGCATTCCCAGCTAGAGTACCACGTAGGTGATGTCTTCATCTCAGGTTATCACAATATCATTTAAACCTTTTCAAATGATAATTTGAGGTGAACAGTGTTGTGTTATTAGATATCAACCAGTTCTTACGATGTTTTTTTAACATACTATTTTTTTCTTATTGTAAAATCAATACCACCTTTTTCAAAATAGTCAAGAAATACAAAAAAGATTTGAGCATAAAAAATGTTGTATTCTAGCAATATGAGTGCTGCATAACTAGCAAACGGCTCTGTTCTTCAGTCTGTGAGCCCAGCCTGTCCCCAGCTTTCCTCAGCCACCAAGATGGACTCATAGTAATTCACCCTCCATGCCAGGGCTGGGGAGTAGATTCCAAAGGGAAATAGAGGAGATCAGGCCTAGAATATTAGCCAGTATCACTAATCAGAAGAAGAGCAGTAACTGGTTTATTAAGCAGCTCTCACGTGCCAGGCCCTGTGCTACACTCTTTACTCCTATTATGTCACTTGGTCCTCAACACAGCCTATGAGATATGTTCCATCTCTAGCCTGTCTGAGGTCACATGACTTGCCAAGCCCACACAGGACAAGAGCAGGGCTGCCATTTTATCTCCAGCTTCTGACCCCCAAGCCCTCTTCACACTCCCCTTCACCATGAAGTTATACTTCGTGGGTTCTAATAGCCCACTGCATCTACCCCTTCATGATGCCTAGCACAAGAAGGAAAAGACAGGTAATGGCCCCTCAAGCAGGGCTGCTGGGAGCTGACAGCCATGAGCTGGCTCCCCAGCCTGGGCTTCCAGTTGCAATGAACTCTGCCCAGTGGGACAGCCTGACCTCTTCTAGGGCAGTTATGGATCAGTCTCCATGGCAGCCTTCCTTTGGAGGAGAGAAGGGCACCAGCATCCTAGGAGGAGGGGTCAGTGGTTAAAAGGTTGGAATTACATCAGAATGTGACCTGTGGGGCTAATGTGATAGAAGCTGGGTATCTGCAAAATCAGGGCTTGGGTTCCGTCACAGAAGCTTCAGAAGTCAGGTTCTTTATCATATTCCTATTCAGCCCATTTGTTCTGTGCACCGACCTGTTGATGTTTCTCTAAAAGACAGTTCAGGGAGCCCAGCCCTATAAACAAGGTGACACATACATAGCATATGATAAAAAGAAAAAAAGAACTATTTTAACATTGATATCCTATGCTGTGATAATAACCTTGAAACTATTTCTTTGTTCTCTAACTTACCACAGTAAATCAAAACACAGTCTGCAGTTTTATTTTTTTAAGTTTATTATTTATTTTGAGAGAGAGCACAAGCAGGGGAGGGGGAGGAAGAGCAGTAGAAAGATAAAGACTCCCAACCAGGCTTCATATTGTCAGCACAGAGTTTGAATCTCAGGAAACATGAGATCATGACCTGAACCGGAATCAATGGTTGGACACTTGACTGAGCCACCCAGGTGCTCCCAGTCTACTGTTTAAAAAAAAAAAATCTTATTTTTAAGAACCTGAAATTCATCTGAATTGACACTTTTATCCTTCTGATTACTTAGTACTATTCAAAAATGGCATTCTAGAGTTTTGGCCACAACTTGGCTGATCAGCTTTACCGCTGAATATAGAGAGGAGTAGAGACAGGCTGACAGGCATCTGGTTTCAGGTAGTCAGAGCAGAAACCAATTTCAGGATGGATCCTGGAAGTGTTTTGTCTGAGAATAGTAGTACTTTTGGAATTGGAAGGAACCTCACTTTTTATATATGAAGACTGAAACATAGAGGTAATGAGGGGATACAGTGTAATGCTATAATGGCCATTGGAGCCAAACTGAACAGTTCAAGGCCATTGCCACCACTTACAGTGTGACCCAGCCATTTAACATCTCTACAGCTCACTTTCCTGCCTTGTAAGCTAATATGAAGTTACTTCAGAGGCTTGCTTATATAGATTGAACTAATGAATCCATACAAAGCACCTGTAACCATACCTGGCTCACAGTAGGCATTCAGGGAGTGCTAGCATTGGTTATAGGACTGTTATAAAGATGATTACAAGGAAAGTTATAAATATTTAATGCAGTAATACATACAAAGCAGTTGGAACTATACATTGTCCAGAGTAATCACTAGGTGAGTGCTAATGGTTCTTAATAGATGACTCACATAAGGTCACGTGGACAACTGGTCTTCCCAGGTCAAGAGAACATCTTACCCTTCAAGTTGACTCCCCCTTGGTAATGAATACATGGCATAGCACCACTGATTTTTGTGGAAATTGGAAGAGACCACATCTTCTTGGGCAGAAGAAAACAAGAAGGAAATGAATTCTCCAGGAAAGCTCACTTAGTTTGGAATACTTCTACTTTCTCTGTCCTCTGTTTCTGGTGTTATATCCTCTAAGACTTGCCTTCCAGATAAAACTCTTCTCTTTGCTCAAAAGCCAGTCTACCTGTCAGCTTTCACTGTTTATGCTGGTGCCAGGCATGTTTCTGGGCTCTCTACATGGTTTTAGAAAATCTATCTAGCTTTGAGGCAGAGCCTCATTTGTTTAATAGTTTGATACAATGTTTTACTCTTTGATAGAGCAAAATTCCCTCGCTACTCTTCTTTTTTTCTGTTTTATTGGATATTCTTACTCATTTTTGTTGCCTTTTAAAAAATGTTTATTTATTTATGGGGGGACGCAGGGAGATTGGATAGAGAGAATCCCAAGTAGGCTCCGTACTGTCAGCACACAGCCAGATGCAGGGCTGGATCTCGTGAACTGTGAGATCATGACACGAGCCATAATCAAGAGTCGGACACTTAATCAACTGAACCACACAGGCGCTTCTTTGTTTCCTTTTATTGTTTTTGTATTTGGAAGATATTACATTCATATATGTTCAGGGTGTAAAACAATATCCAGTGAAAAATCTCCCACCCCTGCCAAACTCTCTAGCCATCCAATTCCCCTTGTGGGAAGCATATCAATGTAAGCAGTTTCTTATGAATTCTTCCAGAGACAGTCTATGTATAGATAAGCAAATAGTTAAACATGTTCTTTTTTTCTTCTTTAAAGCATAAACTTAATCCATTTGCTTTTACAAATGAAAAGTAGTAGTATTTCCCTGAACCCCATCCCCTAAAAACCTATTGAAACTTTAAAAAAAAGTTTTTTGTTCATTTATTTATTTTGAGAGAGACAGAGACAGTATAATTGGGTGAGGGGCTGATAGAGAGAGGGAAAGAGAGAGAGAATCCCAAGCAGACTGCCACACTACCAGCCCAGAGCCCGATGTGGGGCTCAAATCCACAAAGCCATAAGATCATGATCTGAACTGAAACTAAGAGTTGGACGCTTAACTGACTGAAACACTGAGGTACCCAAAAAAACTATTGAAACTTTTACTGAAATGACTTTCAGCTTACAAATGACTTTAATAATTAAAATTTATTATACTATTTAGTTGTCCTTTCTGGGAATATGGCATGTATCTCCATCAATTCAACTCTTCTGTTATTTCACTCAACAAAATTCTATAGTTTTCCTCAATTAGATTCTGAATGTTTACTCCTGGGCATTTTTTGTTTTCAGTGTAGTTATTTTCAGTGTAATGAGGAGTGATTTTCCTGTTTATATTAGTACAAATAACTATCTAGCTTTATATTTATTTTAAAATCGGGCTAACTTAATCAAACCTTATTACTTCTATTGCTTTGTCATTAATTTTCTTGTGCTGTCCTTGTGCAGAGGATGAAACCAGATAGACTGTTTTCAAATCCTGCTCTGCCACTTAACAGCTTTGCAACTATGGGGAAATTATTAAACTTCTCTATATTTCAATGTCCTCATCTGTAAATTGGGATACAGATACTATCTACTTCATAGAATTGTTGAAGCAAATAAATTGCTGAATATAAGGAAACTCTTAGGACAGTAGGGATTCCTGGGGGCTCAGTCAGTTAAGCATCTAACTTCAGCTCAGGTCATGATTTCACAGTTCATGGTTTCAGCACCGCATCGTGCTCTGTGCTGACAGCTTGCAGCCTGGAGCCTGCTCTGGATTCTGTCTCCCTCTCTCCCTGCCCCTCCTGCACTCATACTCTGTCTCTCTCTCTCAAAATTAAATAAACATTAAAATTTTTTTTAAAAAGAAACTCTTAGAACAGTACATGGAACATTAGTCATTTGTAAAAGTTAGCTATTATTAAAATTATGATAATCATTTTATCATATCTTTGTGATTATCATATCTTTTTTTGTTTCATACTTATTGCATTAGGTAAAATTTGTCTTCTTACTTCTCTATTGTGATATTTGGAGTTGATTAGAAATAAATGTACTTAATTTAGAATGTAAACTTTTACTCTTAGATAGTAAGCATTTTTTTAGGAACAGATATCAAATTTTATCGAATGCCTTTCTATTCTTTACTCACATTATTGTGTATTTCCCCTTTGTTCTAGTGGTGTGATATATTTTATTAATTGATAATAAGAATCAAAACATCTTTATAAATGATAAACTGCTTGAACATGGTGTATTGTTCTTTAAATATCCAATTGAATTTGATTTGGTAGAATTTAAAACCTATAATTATGTATGCACAAATTAAATTATTCTGTAGGTGCCTGTGGGGGGGGGGGTGTGACCAGTTTATGCTGGCCTTAAAAAATAAACTAGGGGGGTGCTTGCCTGGTCCAGTTGATAGAGCATCCCACTCTTGATCTTGGGGTTCTGGGTTCAAGCCCCATGTTGAGTGTAGAGACTACTTAAAAATTAAATGTTTCTAAAAAAGAAAAGAAATTAAACAAATTTCAATCACTTTTCTGTGTTTCACTATGAGAATTATTTGTTCCTTTGTCATGTTTATCTTAATATATTAAAAGAATTCAGTTGACCTCACTTTAGAATCTTTACACTATTACCACCAACTTTAGTTCTCTCCCTGGTGTACAAACAACTCTTCATAGATAACATTTCCAATTTTCAGTGAATGTGTAAATTGTACTTTTGCTATAAATGAGTATAAACTCTAGCAGGGTGATATCTGTCAGGCAGAATGCTAAGCCACACAGCTTGTGCAGCAGAGTGGAAAGCTGGACACAGGCTCTGTTAGAGAGAATGGAATGTGGAATGACCATCCAGCACCAAAGAAAGGTCACAAGTTCAGTAGGATATGTGAGAGCTTTGCCTCCTAAGTAAAAGGGCAGTTAGTGCACATGGGTCAGAGGGTGGAATCACCCTCAGCCTGAAGCCTTTTCTGAATTTCACCAGCTACCTATGTGACTTTGGGTAAATAACTTTCCCGCCCTAGGCCTCAGTTTCCCCATCTGTAAAATGGAAATAATTTGTAGCACCTAGTTCATAAGGTGAAAATTAAATGAGTTGATTTATAGAAAGGGTTAGTAAAGTGCCTGGTGCATAATAAGCATGATGCTGCTGTTAACCATCATTATGATTGTTCTTCAGACAGTGACAGAGACATGAAGAGCACAGTAACAGTGGATACTGTCATTGTGACTGGAGACATCATTGTGCTGTAGAAGTGACCGTATAATAGTTTTCACTAACTCTACAGTTGTTCCAAGTTTCTCAGTTCCTTCAAAGAAGCTTCCAAAAATTCTAGAATTCAAAACTCTGCTAGAAACCTTAAAAAATCTAAGAACCTTGACTGCAGACTGACCACAGAACTCTATGGAATGTGTCTGAAGTGCACTTTGGCTATCTCCCCAAGTTCATGGTGCGCCACTACAGAGAGGGCAGTTCTGGGGCCCTGCTTTCCAAGCCAGAGATCCACTGAATGGAAGGTAGGAAGGAGTTAATAAGGATTTAGTATATGATAAGGTTGCCACTGCAAATTAGCAAGGAAATGGAAAATTATCCAATAATTGGTTATTTGAGAAGACATTGTAGCATATATAAGGTTTGTAAATTCCATATTAATTATAGTTAAGTGCTAACTGTTAACATACAAATAAGTCTGAGGTCCCACAACTTCTGACCTCTCTAATTATTAAAGCAATGAAATAAATTTTTAAAATGCAATATCCATGAATTTTGAAGATGTTATTTTTCAAAAACATAGCATCTGAGAACTTAAGTGGCAAACAGGGTAAAATAACTGAAGCATAGAAAACAGGTGAAAAGCTAGTGTCCTTACTCTATATAAATATATTGCACATTAAGTAGATAAAGATAAATGCCTTGAAATAATAAGATATAAGGACACCATTACATAATTCATAAAATGGCCATAAACACATGAAAAAAACCCTTTTCTCAGGAAGAATAAATAAATTGCCATTGAAAATTATATATTATTTTTCATCTTTCACATCAACGTTTATTTTTTAAATAATAATGTACACTATCATTAAGAAAGATGAAGTGGTGTGCTCTCAAGCCTTGCTTGGGGAGGGTATGTTGGGTTAACCTATATGGAGGCCAATTTAATAAAGAGTCAAATGAATCGACTCCCACATTCACTTCTAGGAATATGTCCACATGAAATAACTATGGATGTGGAAAAAGATAGAAATTCAAGAATATTCTGGCATTATTTGGAATACAGAACTTATGATTCTCCAAAAAGAAAAAAATTTAAATGTCCTATAATAAGAAGAGGATCGAATCACTTATGCTAAGTTCAGTCAATGGGATTTATGCCACATTTTATAAATAACATTTTAAAATCTTACCTTAGGACCTGGGAATACATAATCAAATATTAAATGAAAAGGGACAAAAATAAAATTACATATATAGCATAATCTCACTTTGTAATGAATAAATCGATATATGTAACTGCAGCCCTGTGCTCAGAACTGTTAGTCATTGATTGTCACAATATTAAAATATCTATACCCTCTGATCATCCATCTTTCTGTACCAGTCATTCCCCAGGAACACATAATCCACAATTTAGCAGCTAAAAAGGTTATAGATCCCACTCTAGCTGTTAAGCCTGCTTCCATTCTGATGGAGGCTCTGATAAGCCAGTTCTTAGATCCTCTGAATACAGACCTCTTAAAGTAGATCCTTGACCTGGACCCTTATTGTGGAAGGGAAATTTGGGGTGGGAGGGGGAGATAGAGATTCACTTAGTAAATAAACAAAAAACATGCGCTTACTGTTAGCCAAACTCACACTATCTTAGAAAATCTTTTAGTCATTTTTTTCAGTTTCTATTATTGTTTGTATTCCAACCATGGGAAGATCACAGTATGAGAAATTGACAATATGCATCACTAGCTTGGTCAGCTAGTCCTGTCCCACCAGCAGCCACAGGCATGAAGTCACTGTCCTAACCCCTGAGGCTTAGTACCTCAGGGTGCTATAACACCTTCTAGGACTTGATCCCTCCTGTTTTTTTGCCTCCTGGCCTCACAGTTTTCTGGATCTTTTATCCCCTTTGCTTGCTCCTCAGGAACCTGCCTTCTCATTTATATAGGCTACCAGTTGGGTTACTACTCATTTTCAGTCATCCCCATTTTGAGTGCAGAATGAGGAGCAAGAGACAGTTGGGATTTTGAAGGAAAAGATGGAAAGAGCAGAGGCTTACAACTGCCCATTCTGAAGCAACCAGATCTTCTGCTCCTGCTAGCATTTCTCCATACACCTCATTACATTGTACAGGCAGGTAGAGGAACAGACTCATTGTGCCACATAAGGCAACCACATACAACACATCAACCTCTTAACAGTGATTATCTTTGAGGATGTAGTTTCTTCTTTTTATCTGTATTTTTTGTAATTGTTATAAAGCAAGAGAATATTATAAATAAAATAACATATAAAATCATAGATCAGTTGAGTCAAAATATCAGGGGATAGCATTTGGGCATCAATTTTTTTTAAGCTCCCGAGGTGACTCTAATATTTAGCCAGTGTTGAGATCCAGGGATATAGTCAATCTCTCATTTTACAAAATAGGCAGCTGAACCCAGATAGGTCCACAGTAATACTCTCGGCTAATGTGCTCATTGTTCAAAAAGAGGATTCTTTATGAGATTCAGATTTAAGTGAGAAGTCAAATCTCTTAGTTACTTAGAAGTCATTTCTGGTATGTAAAGTTCTGATAATCCAGCATAAACTAGCCTTACTTTAACCACATATCCATAATATTTGATAGTTGAGAGAAGCTGTAAATTCAACTCCACTTGAAATCATAGGGAAAAGCCTTATAAAATTGTTTAAAGGAGCAGAAGACTCCTTCTCCCATCACTCTTCCTAACTTCCTTCTTAAGGATTATGAAAAATGAGACTTCAGTTCTTATATCCACGCTCTTCAACTTGCCAATTGGAAAAGAATATGCTGGGGCACCTGGGTGGCTCAGTCAGTTAAGTGTCTGACTTTGGCTCAGGTCATGATCTCATGGTTCATGGGTTTGAGCCCCGTGTCGGGCTCTATGCGGACAGCTCAGAGCCTGGAGCCTGCCTCAGATTCTGTGTCTTCTTCTCTTTCCGTCTCCTGCTCGCACTCTGTCTCTCTCTCAAGAATAAGTAAACATTAAAAAAAATCTTTTAAAGAAACAAAAGAATATGCTGATGCAATCAATAAACACATAATTATCAAGTATCTACAATATATCCAACACTACTCCAGCTTCTACTGTCTACTGTTAGAGGTTTTTTTCCTGTAATAAAGGCAACACTACACTGCCAAAATACTAGTACAATCATATGAAGAGTGATTATTCAGTAGGTATGGTTTTATTCTCTTCCTTTTATAACACAGCAGTGAAAACCACTGCAAAAATAGACATCTTTAAAAACACATGAGACAGCCATTCAGGAATTTATTGTCAGCCTGTGACTATGGGGAGAAAGCAAGTATAGACATTTTCAGGGTCAATGCAAATTTAAATAAACTTTAAGTAAGTAAGAGATAATATTCAATCTTGGAATTAATTATTCAGAAAGAAGGAAAGAGCAAAGTCAAGACAATAAGGACATCCATGGAAGGCCAGATGACAGTATGTGTCTGCAACAAGGCTCCAGGAGCAATGCAAAGCAAAGAGATTACAGAGTGACGGACTTGTTCAATCTCTGACACTGGACCAAACTAAATTTGTTTTCTTAAACTGTTTTCAGGACATCAAGTCAGGCACCAGAAACATTTTTTAAGTGGCCACAGTAGAGGGCCACTTGGAAGATGTCTTTTAGAAGACCCAAGGAAGACCTTCTTCTCCAACCCCCTTTCAGCTCAATAGCCATTATTCATCAAAAATAGGTGATTTGTTATTTATTTCACCACAGACGTGAGAAAGACATGTAGACCCTCAATCATGAAAGGAACCTTAGAGGAACCTTCTATTCAGCACAGGTATCTAATCAACAGCATTCCAAGCTATGTTGGTCAGAACCCACTTAAACATGGGTAATGATGAGAAGCACACTAACTTACAAGATAAGCTCTTCAAGTTTTGAAAAGCTCTTATTATTTAAAGTCTCAATAAGTTCAATTTCTACCCACCAGGAACTACCCACTGCTAGTTCTCCCTGTGCATCTACAGAAAACAAATCTAAATCCTCTTCCAGTTTTCCAGTATTTGAAAATAGTGGTCGTGTCTTCCCCCAGGTAACAAGCCTTGCCTTTTTACCTATTTCTCACCTCCCAGAGTCCCCAAGAAAAATGACAAATACTTGATGTGGACGCCTTCCATTTTTTTGGAAAATGAAAAAGGTAGGTTGAGTGGTATATTTGATCCAGGAAAGAGGGAGATTGGAAGAAGGGTGGTTGAAATAACAGCATTTGGCTTCCTTTGTAATTTCCAAAGACCAACTAGGCTAGCATAGTCCTTTATAAAATTCATTTAAAATTTATATCTTCCTAATTTCCAGAGAATTTATTGACACAATATTTTAACATCAAGATGTCCACAAGACTCCAATGGCTGAGTAAATCAGTTGGAAATACATGCTAAATCATTCAATCAGTCCATTCATTGCACATGCACTCAAAGTCCTATGCTTTGAAAATTGAGATCTCACTTCTTAAGAATTAATATTATTAAAATGAATGTTTATTCTATGAGAATACATTCTAGAGAGGCATCATTACTGAAGTTCAACACAGACATGCTTCTCAAAATAGCAAATTTCATTTTCCAGCACCCCCAGCCCTCACCCACCTGTAGAGGTCCAGTGGAGATGCCAAGTGTAGAATGGCATTCACAGGTCAGAAGAAGCGCCCCAAGGAACACAGTGCTGCTGAGATTCAAGGAAACACAACATGTGCTGCATCACAAATCCAGTCATTAAGAAAGGTCTGATTGTGGCCAGATATTCATCCTTGAGATAATATTGTTGCAAGACTTCCTCCCCACAGAATGAAATCTCTTTTTCTCCTCCTAGGGCAAGAAAGTTGCTTTGAGTACTTGTTCTCTCAGCTGGCATACGCAAAAAGCCTGGAGCTATTTTTCTCTTTAAAATGTTCAAAAGAAATGCTTTTTCCTCCTCCCACATGACTGGTACTTTATGAAACACTCTTAAAGCTCCAGCCAATATACCCTGAGGCACTGTAGGAAAAAACAGGAGAAATAGCAAAATGTTTCAGTTCACAAGATCTCTGTAGCCTGCTCAGCAATGCATAGGGTGTCATTAAGGACAAAGAAGACAGAGAGTCCTATATACACCAAAGAAGTAGTATTAGTAATAATCGACATGGTTTGGATGCTTACTCTATGAAGGTGTTGCTCTAAGCACTTTATATGGATTAACTCATTTAGCTCTCCAAACAGCCTTACCAGGTAATTACTATTCTTATCTAATTTGACAAGGGAAGAATAGGTATAGAGAGGTTAAGCAATTCACCCAAGGTCACACAGCCAGCAGGTAAGTGGCAGTGCCAGGGTTCAAACTCTGGAGGTTGGGTCTATGCCCTTATGGTTTTTCTACATTGCCTCCAAGTATGTATGCAGTGTGTCGCATGATATATATGATCAGTTGTATGGAATTACTTTTGTTTCAGTGCCATTTATCAATGACTTTAGACTTGTTTCTGTCCTGCCAAAGACTTCCAGATTGGCTTTTAATTCTATCCAGCAGAACTGGCACCACCTGGTTCAGGGACCAGGTCAAGGCCCACAGAGACTCTTCATCACCAGTGGGTGGCAATATTGTCCCATGGAGCCCTCAGGTACAATGTAGGCCTGCCATCCTTCCTAAAATTAGAAAGGTCTCACCACCTTACAGATAAGTCATACCAGACAGCTCCCAAAATGCAAATTTCTCTACTATCCCTGAAACACCCAGGATAATCCTGCAGGAGGAGAGAGGATCTGAATTTGGAGAATGCCCAGGAAACTATTCATATAAGTTATTCTATCTCCATCTTGCCATATCCCTGGTATATCTCTGTTGTCAATTACACAATTACCTTCCTGCTAGGGCATGTCTTTCTTAAACACAGAGACTCTACAACCTTTGTTGCAGCAATTTCACCAGCCTAGAGTAGATGTTGAGTAAATGGATGAATGATTAAACTTTGGTTCCTCACAGGCAATCAGTTCCACTGTAAGGAACAGTCTAAGAAAGATCTACAAAGTCTTCTGTTGTTAGCCAATATGAATCCAGACTTCATGGTGATTCTAGGGTGAGTGATCCGCCCAAGGATCCTCAGAATAGAATGAACTAAAGAAAGCTTCTCAAGACCATTCTGCTTTGAACTCTTGAAACTGCAATACCCAATTTATCCTCACATTGACCTGACTCTTCCACAGCTTAAGCCAAACAAGTGTCAAGCTGACTTCTGGGTAAATTTCAACAAAACAGGCCAGTAACTGATGCAGGCAATGGCTTCCCCAAGCAACAACACAATAATAACTCAAGGACAGAACAATAGAAAAGGGGCCTACATTTGTGTGAAACCTGAGAAATTCTGAGGAAGGTCCTCTAATCCCAAACATTTCTGTTGTATGTCTGAAATCCCACTATTAAAGAGCTAGGCACTTGAGATTAGGTAGACAATTTATGATACCTCCAGAAAACTTCCAGGGTTTTTAACCATGAAAAATGAGGGAAATAGATCATTATAAAAATGTCTATCCTTCCAATTTTTAGGTAAAAATTAATACAATTTTAAAATATGTATCTGTTTTTTTAAGTTTATTTTGAGAGAGAGAGAGAGAGAGAGAGAGAGAGAGAGAGCACGAGCAGGGGAGGGGCTGAGAGAGAGAGAGCAAGAATCCCAAGCAAGATCCACACTGCCAGTGTACAGCCTGATATGGGGCTCGAACTCACAAACTATGAGATTACAACCTGAGCCAAATTCAGATGCTTAACCAAGTCACCCAGGTATCCCTGTACCTGTGGTTCTTTAATTTATTTTTGAGAGACAGAGACAGTGTGAGCAGGGGAGGGTCAGAGAGAGAGGGAGATAAAGAATCTGAAGCAGGTTCCTACTAGTTTAGCACACTGTTCATTCCTACAAAGCAAACCATGAAGCTGAAACCTAAGTTCTTTACTGATGTGCCACTGCTAAAACTTTTAGCTGTTAGAACTCTGTCAGTGATGAAAAGGAAAAACAAATAACACAAACTATGCAAACTGACAAAAAAGGAATTTATTGGCACATTTAAATTTAATGGTGGGGACTTTAGGCGTGGCTTGATTCAGGAGTTTAAATGATGTCTCCAGGTCTCAATTATTTCCCTCTTTTCATCTAACTCTACTTTGCTCCTTGTGTTTTCTTTATTCTTAGACAGCTTCTATGCCCATAAGATGCCTCCCAGTCTCTCCCAAGTTCATGGGTGGTGGAATAAAGCAACAGTATTGCTCCTAGCAATTTTGATCATATATATTGCCATTCATGGCCTCTGATTGGGTTATGTTTCTGAACCAATCTCTGTGGGCAGAATAATGCTGGTGCTGAGTGGCTTATTTCCAGCTCATGTGTTCTGCCCCTGACCAGGGATGCCAACTCCACTGAATCAGCCCATGGGCCAAAGATGGAGAAGAGCTGGTCCCTAGAGAATGCTCAGGTTATGGTCACCTGTATGGTGAGGAAGTTTTGAGCAACAATAATTGTGAGTTCAGCCACCCTTTAATAAGTCCAACTGAGTGTTTTAAAACTAGGATACATTGCCCTCTCTTTATCCTTATTAAATACAATCTTATTAGAATCCTCTAGGAAAGTTATTTGGGGAATTCTAATTCTATCAAACAGCATATTCCTTGTTTCTCTCAACTCTATATGCTCAACAGTGTGATGAGTGTGCCTTATAAATTTGATTGCACTCAGTATTGAACAGATTATAATTGTGTTTATATATGTCATATAAACATGTTCTATAAGATATAAACATGCTGTTAACACAGAGCTTAGCCCAACACCAAGATCTTCTTTCTGAGGTGACATTACCAGCGTCTTTGGATGTGGTCATATAACCAGATACCAGTAAACCAGTAAACCAGATTTATGCAATGTGTGGATTCTTTATCTATCCATCAGCAAAAAGAGGCCTTCTTCTCTAGGTGTTCCAGATTTCTCATATTTCCCAAACACACACACACACACACACACACACACACACACACGTGCAAAACAACAAAAGTAGTAGAAAAGTATATATAGTGTCTACTACCTGCTATTTTCTGTTCTTTTAGAACAAAGAATTAAATATATTAAATCATTTATTCCAGACAACAACTGTATAACAAAGGTGATTGTTGTCATCATCATCTCCATTTTAGAAACAAGGAAACAGACCCAGAGAGGGTAATTTCTCAAATTCACAGAGCAAGTTAGTATAAACGAGGACTTGAACCCAAGCTGTGTGGCTCCAGAGCCCTTATGACAGAGCGTCATTTGACCTTGACATCTCTCACCTCCTATTTCCAGCACCTAGGCAAATGCACAGGCGACCCTGCTCTAAAAACACCACCACCTACGATAAATTTACTGTGGGTAAATTAGGGAACCACTCACTTTACAAAGCAGCTTGTTGTCGTAAGTGAACCGTTTTCAATAACAAGCTCCATCTGGGACAGGTCAACTGGTTAAAAAATCACTAACAGTTCCCAGGAGTATGGGGCAGAGAAACCCAGCCAATAGGTTAGGATAATTGCTAACTAAACATCTATTAGAACTGTAAAGTATTTCTGGTGCAATGTCCACATTCATAGAAAAAAACCACATTTTTAAAAACTTTCCTTACACACATATATTTTCCCTGAATAATGGTTATGTATGGGGGGAAATTGTAAACGTAGAAGGTCACTAGAGCTCCCAGCCCTTACTGTGCTCCCCAAGGGTCACTTGACCCACCGTTCTGTTGTCACCTTTCAGAGTACTATTATTTGGTTCAATTGGTTCAATTTTGCACAAAGGTATAGTACAGGTGGCTACCAAATTCAAAGGAGTTGCATACAGGTCTCCTTTTTCTGGAAATACCATCTCATGTAATCCCAGCTGATTCAAATGAAGGAGTTTCATGAAAAGACTACATACAGAGATGCGGCAGGATGGAGAGACTGGTGTTTGTTACCAAAGGGAGCCCACTAAGAGCTGGTTCTGGGGAGGAGGAACCTCCTGGTGGCAGAGCAGCAGCTACAATTAGACACTACACTAGGGAAACGCAGGAAGAAATTCCCTACCTCTTTCCCTTCTCCCTACCCGTTTCTTGCCAGTGTCTCCTGTGGGTAAGCCAGAGAGGGAGGGTATCTGGGTGACTTAGTCAAAAAGTGTCAGCTCCCAGAGAACAAAGCTGGGGATAACAGAGTGGAGCATACATCAAAAGAACAGAAAATAATGCAATATCTCTGTCAGAGGTGGGTAAACTGAGTCACTGAGTTTGACAAGTTTAACGTGTTTCAGATCAAAAGGGGAAACTAGAACCAACATGAGGGTCCCATTTCCCTCTCTAGTCTCACTGATTTTGAGAAGACCTGAAGGCCTAGAAAGAGACATAATATCTCAGAGGACATCTTATCCCTCACTCCTTCCCAATGAGGGGAGTTGTGAGGATGAGGACTCAGCCTCCTGCCCAGATTCATTAAAGAAACTTTCATGAAGCACTCGTATGTGTGATGTTGGGGGTGTTGTTATTCTTTCAGTGAATTTGGTACACACACTAAGTGTATCTCTTTTTGCTTCATGAAGGTGACTCATCTGAGGAAGTTGACCTGACCATGGTTTATCAGGCAGCTTCTAATGGGGATGTCAATGCTCTGACTTCAGTAATTCGGGAAGACCCTTCTATCCTAGAATGCTGTGACAGTGAAGGTGAGTTATTTATGCATTTTTTGAATCCTGCAGGATGTTCTGCTCTATTCTTTCAGAGGTGGTCTTCGAAAGTGAGCAGTGTTAATAAAATTACATCTAACAGGCCATTTGATACTGGAGGGACAAGGAGTATCCTGCCTGTGGCTACAGGTCCCTTAGTAGTTCTTTAAATGATGGCCTTAGACACAAATCTTCCAATTTTTTTACACCACTTTGTATAATGAATCCAGTTGGGTTAGATTTATTTTCAACTTCTTTATATGAATGACTGAAGTAGATAGGCCAAGTAGTTAAAAAAAGGAATGTGGAAGGAGGGCTATTTGGGATAGCAGTGGATGTTGGGAAAGTATGGCTGTTAAAACCAGAAGCAAAGACCTGCTTCTCAGAAGATGGAGTAGATATGCTTTTTTCTCTATTCCTCCTGCTAAATATAACTACAAATTCTGGATGTTGTATATAATACAAACATAAGAACTCTCCAGAAGGTGGAGAGAAAATGATAGACTGGCTAGGACCATGGGACTTAAGGAATAACATCATGGTAAATTTCTTGGGTTTTCTTTTTTGCCTTTTATATCCCAGACTTGGAGTTGAAGAATCCAACAGCTCAGAAAGGCCAACAGTCACAGACCCAAAAAAGCCCCATCAAAAGCTTGCCCTCTAGCCAAAGAACCAGGAAAGGGACCACATAGCAAGACAGAAAAGTTGTAGACAATAATGTATCTACTCCAACCAAGCAGCACACAAAAAACAAACAGACAAATGAAAACCTGTGGCCTTAGGCTCACTATTCCAGCAAAGATCAATTAGAGATCTTGGACCTCCAGCCCAACTAGTGAGGTTCCCCCTGCACCCAGTAAAGAAGAGTCTTTTCCCTCAAATGTCAATGGAAGCCAAATAGGGAACTTGGATTTCTAATTCCACCTGACAGTAATGAGGTCACACACACACACTTTCTTCCCCCTTGGAGCAGTGTCAGGGAAAGCCAGCTAAAATAGAGGGTTTAAGTAAAATTAGGCATATTCCCAATGTCCCGATTTTAATAAAAAAACATTTGTCATATCAAGAAACAGAAATACCTCAAACTGAATGAAAAAGATAATCAATAGATACAATACTGAGATAATAGATGTTAGGATTACCTGACAGATTTTGAAGAGGCCATTAAAAAAAAATACTTCAATGAGCAATTACAAATGTGCTTGAAACAAATGAAAAAATAGGAAGCTTCAACAAAGAAATAGCAGATACTAAATGAAAAAATTTTTAACTGAAAAATACAATAATCACGATTAAAACCTCCATAGGTAAACTCAGTAGCAGAACAAGGAAGCAGAGGGAAAGGATCAACAAACTGAAAAATAGAATGATAGAAATGAGCCAATCTGAACAACTGAAAGAAAATAGGCTTAAAAAAAAGGGGGGAGCATCAAGGACTTGTGGGACTATAACAAAAGTGGGTTTTTTTTTTAATGTTTATTTATTTTTGAGAGACAGGTCAAGTGGCGAAGGGGCAGAGAGAGAGGGAGATAGAGGACCCAAAGCAGGCTCTGAAAGGTCAGAAAGGGAGAACAGAACTATCTGCTGGAGGGAGGGAGTTGTGCATGGAAAGGGCAGAGAAACAAGCTCTTGCATCAAGGTGATCACATGAAGAAGACTGATCCCCATGATGTCTTTTCTTTAAAAGCCAGAGGGGCTAAATTCTGTGAGTTTTTGAAAACAGTGGGACTTGGAGCCTGGAGCTTTAAAGGTCAGCTGACTCAGCTCTAGGTGAGCTGAGAAGATAAGTGATAGCTGGGTCACCACCCTTAAAGAGATAGCGGACGACATGGAGAGGCAACAAAAAACCAGGAATTTACATAACTCCAGGACACATGAGAGAGAGATCTGTTCACACTGGTTTCTAAGCCTGTTGGGGGACTTCTCTGGAAATAAGGGAACTGTCAGGCACCATTTTCTTCCCCTACCTGTCAGCATAAACACAGAGCCACCTGGGGGAGGTGGGGCTGCACAGACATTTATAGCCTTGACCCAGGGCTCAAGGCAAATTTTGTTAAAGGTATAGGCATGCCCCACCCAGCCACCAGGTGAACAACTGTTACCTTGAGCCCCACCCAGCCACAGCACAGCACCCAGCCACATGCCCCCTGCCATGTAGGGCACAGCTTCCAGCCACCATAGCACTTCAGGCAATCCAGCATAGGCCTAGTGGCCCAACACAAATTTTGCTAATACTGCCACCCTGCTCCCAAGTTCCCCAGTGGACCCCTGGGTCCACTAACACCACAGAGAGCTACCACAGTCCACAGCAGACAGTCAGTGCAGACAACTGCACTGAAAGGAAAAGTGACTCAGATGCAACAGCAAGGCATAAGCAGCACACATAGGATACTCTTCTGAAGTGCCAGGTCCTGATTAATAGGGGACACTACACTGCAGGGCACTCCAGGACCTCCTTTTCATAAAGTCACTACTTTCAATAACAAAAGACGTAGCTGACATTCTTAAGACACAGAAATAGACACAGAGAAGCTGACAAAATAAGGAAATAGAGAAACTCATCCCAACTGAAAGAACAGAACAAGGCCAGAGCCAGAAATCTAAATGAAACATATTTAAGTAACAATTCCTGATAGAGAATTTAAAGCAATGATCATAAGAATACTCACTGAACTTGAGAAAAGAGTGTGAGACATGACAGAGACTCTTAAGATAAGGTAAGTGAGACCCTTAGGTCTCCCTAGGGAGATAACATAGGGAATAACATAGCAGAGATAAAGGGATCAATAAACAAAATGAGAAACACTCTTGATGGAATGAATAGCAGGATGGAAGAAACAGAGGAATGGATTAATGATCTAGAAGACATAGTAATGGAAGGCAATCAGCTGGATAAGAGAGAGAAAAAAGAATTACACAAAATGAGATAGGCTTACAAAACTCAGTGGCTCCATTACACATAGTAACATTTGTATTACAGGCTTCCCAGAAGAAGAAGAGAGAGAAAAGGGGGCAGAAATTTTCTTTGAGGAAATAATAGCTGACAACTTTCCTAACCTGTGAAGGAAAGAGATATCTAGATCTAGGAGGCATAGAGAATTCCCATCAAAATCAACAAACCAAGATGTATTACAAATAAATTTATAAAATATAGTGATAAAGAAAAAATCTTAAAAGCAGCAAGACAAAAGAAGTCAGTAACTTACAAGGAAAAGCCCAAAAGGCTCACAGAAGATTTCTCAACAAAAAACTGCAAAACAGAAGGGAGTGGCATAATAATATTCAAAGTGCTGAATGGGAAAAATATGCAGTCTACAAAACTCTATCCAGCAAGGCTATCATTCAGAATAGAAGAAGAGATAAAGTGTTTCCGATACAAACAAAAACTTCCATAATCACTAAACCATCCCTGCAAGGACTATCAAAGGTGACTCTGAATGGGAAAGAAAGACCAAAAGTGACAGTATAAAGGCAGGAAACACAAAAGCAGTAAAAATAAATATTTCTGTTAAAAAGTCATGAACCTCACAAAAAAAGGATATAAAATATAATAACATATCTAAAAAGGCGAAGGAGAGGAGAAAAGAATGGGTTCAAACTTAAATGACCATCAAATTAATATAGACTGCTATAGGATATGCAGAAGAGATTATATATAAACCTATATACTAAACCATATATCAAAAGTCATTAATAAACATGCAAAGGATAAAGAGAAAGAAATCCAGATATATCACCAAAGAAAATCAGCAAAATATGAGAGAAAAGCAAGAAAAGGTAAAAGAAAATCTTCAGAAACAACCACAAAATAAGAAATAAAAAGGCAATAAATACATATCTATCAGTAATTGCTTTGAATGTAAATGGACTAAACACTTCAATCAAAAGACATAGGGCAATGGAGTGTATTAAAAAAAAAAACAAGACCCATCTATATGCTGCCTACCGGAGACTCATTTCAGACCTAAAGATACCCACAGAGTGGAAAATGAGGAGATAGAGAAACATCCATCATGCAAATGGATGTCAAAAGGAAGCCAGAGTAGTAATACATATATCAGACAAACTAGACTTTAAAACAATGATTGGAGCACCTGGGTGGCTCAGTCAGTTAAGCATCCAACTTCAGCTCAGGTCATGATCTCAGAATTCATGGATTTGAGCCCCACATTGGCGTTTGTGCTACAGCTCAGGACCTGGAGTCTGCTGTGGATTCTGTGTCTCCTTATCTGTTTCCCCCTCCCCTACTCACACACTGTCTCTCTTCCTGTCTCTCAAAAACATTAAAAAATAAAAGAAATTATTTAATTAAATAAATCAAAGACTGTAACAACAGATAAAGAAAGATACTATATAATAATAAAAGGGGCAATCCAACAAGAAGATAAAACAATTATAAATATGTATACACCCAACATAGAAGCACCCAAATACATAAAACAATTACTAACAAACAGAAAGGAACTGATTGATTATAATACAGTAATAGTAGGGATGTTAACCCCACTTGCATCAATGGACAGATCATCTAAACAGAAAATAGGAAGTAATGGCTTTGAATACACTGGACCAGATTCATCTAACAGATATATTTAGAACATTACATTCTAAAACAGCAGAATACCCATTCTATTCTCCAGTATAGATCACATATTAGGCCAGAAAACAAGTCTCAACAAATTCAAGAAAACCAAAGTCATACCATATGTATTTTCTGACCCCAGTGCTATGAAACTAGAAATCAACCACAAGAAAAAATCTGGAAGGACCAGAAATACATGAAGGTTAAATAACATGATATTTTTTATAAAAATAGCATGCTATTAATGAATGGGTCAACCAAGAAATATGAGAAGAAATTTAAAAGTACATGGATACAAATGAAAGTGAAAACACAATGGTCCAAAACCTTTGGGATGCAGCAAAAATGGTTGCTATAAGTAGCAACACAGGTCTACCTCAAGAAGCCAGAAAAATCTCAAATAAACAACCTAACCCTACACCTAAACAAGCTAGGAAAAGAATAACAAACAAAACCTAAAGCCACTAGAAGGAAGGAGGAGATAATAATAAAGATTAGAGAAGAAATAAGTGATATAGGAACTGAAAAAAAAAAACCCATAGAACAAATCAATAAAACCAGGAGTTGATTCTTTGAAAAAATAATCAATAAAATTGATAAACCTCTAGTCAGACTTATCAAGAAAAAAATGAGAAAATAGTCAAATGAAATTATAAATAAGAGAAGAGAAATAGCAAACCTAAGAAATATGAACAATTGTAAGAGAATATTATGAAAAACTGTATGTCGACAAATTAAACAACACAGAAGAAATGGATAAATTTCTAGAAACACATAAATTACCAAAACTGTAATGGAAAGAAACAGAAAATTTGAACAAACCAATTACAAGCAAAGAAATTAAATCAGTAATCAAAAAATTCCCAACAAACAAAAAATCTAAGACCAGATGGCTTCACAGATGATTTCTACCAAACATTTAAAAAAAAATTAATACCTATTCTTCTCAAACTATTCCCAAAAAAGTAAAGGAAAGAAAACTTCCAAATTCATTCTATGAAGCCAGCATTATCCTGATACCAAAACCAGATAAGGACACCATTAAAAAAAAGAACTACAGGCCCATATCCCACATGAACATAGATGCAAAAATCCTTAATAAAGTACTAGCAAACCTAATTCAATAATACATTTAAAAAACCATCCACAATCAAGTAGATTTATTCCTGGGTTG
The DNA here is from genome assembly GCF_006229205.1 of Suricata suricatta. NCBI lineage: Eukaryota > Metazoa > Chordata > Mammalia > Carnivora > Herpestidae > Suricata > Suricata suricatta. Next base: position 38,297,984 of record NC_043705.1, on the reverse strand, counting down.
TAAGGATGGTTCAATATTCACATATTAATCAACATGACATATCGCATCCAATAAGAGAAAGGATTAGAACTACATGTAGGATCAACAGGATGCAAGAAAAGCATTTGACAAAGTACAACACCCATTTGTGATTTTAAAAAAATGAAACAAACAAACAAACAAAAAACCTCAACAAAGTAGGTTTAGAGCAAGGCTGGGAGCATCACAATTCCAGAGATGTGGATTAAGGAATACACTCCTTGTGATGAGCACCGGGGCATGTATGGAAGTGTTGAATCACTATATCATACACCTGAAAGTAATATTACACTGTATGTTAAGTAACTTGGATTAAAAACATTAGAAAAAAAACAGCAGTAAACTGGGAGAAATCAGTCCTCCAAAATTTAAGATCCATTATGTGGCTACAGAAATCAATACTATGTGGTAACGGCTGAGGGACAAACACATAGATTAATGGAAAAGAACAAAGAATTTAGAAATAGTCTCACACAAATATACTCAACTGATTTTTGACAAAGATACAAATGTAATTCAGTAGAAGAAAGCCTCTTCAACAAATGGTGCTAGAGGAATTCAATACCCATAAACAAAGAAAGAGTGAGAGGGAGGGAGGGATGGAAGGAAGGAAGGAGGGAAGGAAGGAGAGAAGAGAGGAAGAAATAAAGAAGGAACTGTTGCCACTATTTAAAACATAGTGTTTCATTGCTGCTTTTACCCAAAGAGTCTTAGAAGGGAGAGATTTGTAAAGAAGCTGGGCTGTCAGCTGCAGTCTTGCAGTGAGAACAGCAGCCCGCAATTTGTCCATTTTCAGGCATCTTTTAGGGTCATAACTTGCCGCATATTCCAAGAAGATGTCGCCAATGAAAAACACATAAACAAGTCACAGCTTGGCAAGGGATTGTGTCTGAGATTTGTTTTCTTCACCTGAAGAGTGTGAAGCGCCTGGATTCTGCCTCAGCAGGCTGGAATATTCCAGCAGGCCTACGAGTTAATCAGAATGTGTAATTTCATCTCCAGTTTTCTTCAGAAAGAAAACCCACAAAGAACCAGATGCCTTGGCCTATATTACTAACCAAAACAGAAGTATTTCAATAAAGTGGACCCTTTTCTTAAGAATATGTGCAACCTAAGGCTAGGCAACTATCACTGCCCTTTATCATCTACCACCTCTAATGAAAGTATTCTGGACCTGTGGCTGGAGTTGCCTTCCAGACACATCCAGATTCTACATTGTTCAAGCCAAGTTAGGAAAAACCTGCCTGTCATGTCCTAACTTGTGCTGATTCTCATGGTGGTAATGAGGAATTTTTAATCATTGGCACAACTTGTTTTAATCAATCCATTACTGCAAAATTTCAGAAGATTTAATAAAGCCGGGAAAAAAAATTCATAGTTAACATAAATGTAGCAACAATCATCTTCATTTCTCTTCAGTCTCAACAGCTGAGTTTGTGTTGTGGGCAGTTCATTTAATTACAAAGAACATAATAAGTGAATAGGCAAAATCTGCTCATAAATTTCACAAGTCAAATATTTTTAAAGGCTGTTGAAATGTCTTGTTCCAGGATGTACACCCTTGATGCATGCAGTTTCTGGACGTCAAGTGGACACAGTGAAGCTGTTGTTGAAGATGGGGGCCAATATTAACATGCAGGACGCTTATGGCCGCACGAGTTTATGCCTGGCAACATATCTGGTACTGATTGTGTCTGTGGTGGCTGTCAAAGAATGGGGAGGGCTTAGTATTTTGTTATGAGGTCCCCTTGCAGAAGAGTATTCTTGGATTTATGCCAATGGAAATAAAGCTTGATGCTTTGCTCCAATCATCTCTGACATTTATAGCACCACTAAAAGCTGTAGTCTAAGTCATTTTGGATCTTCCTAACAATCCTCCAAGATAGAGGTGATTTTGCCATTAGAAAGATATTGAGGTACCTGGGTGGCCCAGTCAGTTAGACATCTGACTCTTGATATCAACTCAGGTCAAGATCTCACAGTTCATGGAATCAAGCCTCACATCTGGCTCCATGCTGACATTACAGAGTCTGCTTGGGATTCTCTCTCTCCTCTCTCTCTCTGCCATCCCCCCCATTTTTCTCCCTCCATCTCTCTCAAAATAAAAATTAAAAAAAAATAAAAATATTGTTTTCGATTTTAACCACATCAGAATTTGCCTTGGGACATTTCTGGACATTCTTGTTACTCTTTTTAAGAACACACTCACTCCATTAATACCCTGAATGGGTGGTAGCACTTGAAGCTGCAGGTAGCATTGTGGGGTAAGAACAGCTAAATGGAAGCTAGAGGATGAGGAATATGGGGAACACTGAGAACCGGGAAAAGTCAAGGGTAGGAGTAGGGGGAAAATACCAGGCTATTAAGGGACAATGCCAAGCATAAGACTCAACCCACAATCAGTACTCAATTTAAAAGTTGTATAGCACCAGTCCTCATCAAGAGATTTCAGTTCAGTATTTTCCAACATTAGGTAAGCTTGGTAAGCCTTACTAAAAACCTTCAAGCCTCTCTTTTTTCAAATCCTCCCTGCATTCCTTCTAGGAAACCCCAGAGCTACCTTGAGTCTATGTCAAGCAAGTTCTTCTTAGTGCCACATGAGTCATCATTCTCTTTCACCTCTAATGAGGCTCCCAGAAATCTTCACCATAACCACTGTTGCAGCCAAAGCAGATTCTTGGATTTGCTACTGCTGCCCACTGACAGTGGTGAATTCACCCTGGGTAAGCCCCACAGTGTCCTGAGACTGCCCTGCTGAAGTAGGACTTTTCTCTTTCCCAAATACCACACCTTCCTGTCATGAATCTAACATATATTGCATGAGGCATTGCCCAATTATCACCGAGATTTTCTTTAGCAACTACTTTTCCTTTTTCTATGTGCATGCCCTCTTTCTCTAGGACTTAAGACATGAAACTGGAAAGAATTTTTTAAAGTGTTGGAATACTTGTTTCAAATGCACTTTTTAGGAGTACCCTTTAGACCTCCTGAGTCAGGCTATGAGAGCAGACAAGGTAGTGGGTGGGAAGGAGATATCTATGCAGACAAACCTCTTGGCAGTATTTATGCTCACTCAAGTTTAAAAACCATTGGTCTATGATTGTAGGTGAAGTGTCATATCTCAGAGAGACATAAGAATGCCCTCCCAGGCCCCTTCCCTTCTAGCACATGTCTTAATAATTGCTCCTGCTATGGATTTTTACAGGAAGCATCTTATAGATCATAGTGAGCCGAGAGGTGCCACTTTTGCAGGCAACTCTTTCTAGGAATGCATTCAGAGAAGCTACATGAAGGAAGTATGGCTGCATGACAGCATGTGGCATAACCTCTTAATGATGCCCCCTCTTCTTTGTGGTAACCCAAGAAAGGACTCCTCCCTAGTCTTTTTGAGGCTCCCTGAGAAGAGAGTGGGTGATCCTGGGGATTGCACTGTGGAGCCCACCAACCCAACATTCTGGCAAAGTTTGAATTCAGATATTAAAGAGAAACTTGGCAAAGGGCGTACTTAGCAGTTAAGTGTCCATCACAGCTCCAAACTCAGTATACAAATATACTAACCATGGATGTGTAACCTTAGACAAATCACTTCACCATTTTGTGCCTCCTTCCTCATTTGTAAAATGTACTGGAAATAATATCCTACATTTATCACAACTGAAAAAGAAATACATGCAGAACCATCGAGCACATAGTAAATAAAAATGTACTTGTTGGTTCTGAAGAGTGACCACTGGTTTCAAGTGTATTTAGTGATTTTCTGATTTCTTTTCTGAAGAAAAAAAGAAAACCACATACACATAGTTCCAGGAAATGTTGCAAGATGATAAAAATGTTTCAAACCCTCCCCCATGAGAAGATTTTTCAATAACTGTAAAACTTGGGCAACTCTAAAATTTGTCCAGCATGCCTTTCTTTTGGGTTTCTTTGTCATATTTTTTCATTTTAATCAGAGATCTTGATGACTTGGACATTAGAAACTAAAACCAGATTTAATACATTAGTAAATTATAACTTAAGAGTGAAAAACATTTGCTTCTACTTAGGACTTATATATTATTGGTCAATTCAAAACCATATTTAATATTACAACCTTTGAATGTGCTTTTATTAAAAGATTTTTTCCAGACTTTGCTGAACCAAAAAGTTATTTTCTTATTATCTTTCTTCTCCGTTCATTTAGTAACATTTTGATTTTCATTGCTTCCAGTATTGTGAGAGAAAATCTTCAGTCATTTTTCTCTTTTGACAGAGTAGTCTTGAAGTTCAGCTATAAACGAATGGAAGAACGCAGGAAAGACAGTTATCATATATATTATACTTTGTAATAATTGTTTTATCTACTTATAATTGAAGGAGTAACCCCAATGGTTCTGGATGAATGTAGGAAACATTCTCCTTGGCCAAACTTGGTTATCAGTAGGATTGGGTCAGTTTCTTAAAGGAGTGTATAACAGAAAGGAAGGAGGACTAGCCTGCAATTTTATCTGCCCTTTGAAATGCGAGATAGTGGGGAAATGATCCAGCTGTAAGTGCTAACCAAGAAGGCGACAACATGAGATGTAGCAATATCACTCTCAGTCTGGAGAATCAGTGATCGGCAGGGAGTTTCCACAACGTTTCTTGGGGAATTCACAGTGGGTAAAACCCAGCAATAGGGAACCCTTAAAGGATCCTGGTGATACCCTCATTTCAGCATCAAACACATCAATCAACAAGATGGCAGGGTCCCAGCCATTTGATTTTTGGCTCAGGTTAGGATCCTAGACATTGGGAGGAGACTGACTAGAATAAGCAAAATACTATCCTTGTGGTTACTAGAAAGGGAACTAGGAAAAAAGGGCCAAAACCTGTTTATCAGATATAGATGGAGATACAGATATAGAGGCACAGAATGGAGGGTGGGACTCAAGAATGATATAGGAGTCCAATTTTTGGAATTGTTCCTTGGCATCCAGGTCAGACCATTGACAAGCATGATTTGGAACTAAGCCTACAGAATAAGAGGGTAGAACTGCCACATGCCACATTTAGCCCTAGGAACTGCATGTAAAAGTGGAATGTCAGCAAGTAAGAAATGGGGAATGGAAGACAGAAAAGAGAATCTAGGAATCCATCCATACCTGATACAGGGTAAAGGTCCTCCAGAATACTTAGGAATCCACACCTCAAGGCCTTCAGCTTTCTGACGAAGTGCCTAAATTGAAGTTGTGACCCTTAACCACTTCAAATCAAGCAAAACATATTTTTAGCCACACCAAAGAAGAAAGAGAAAGAAAACTGGAGAAGTTTGTTGGTCTGTTATACCAGGCTGTGTTATATAATGACACAGTTGCTCTTGTATTTCAGGGTTGGCTAGAAGGTTGTGTGAGTCTGCTCAGAAATGGTGCCAAGCACAATATTCCCGATAAAAATGGCCGTCTGCCACTGCACGCTGCCACGGCTGAGCCTGATGTGAGGTAAGTAGCCAGGGTCACACAATCCTCACATTCGGAGGGACTTAACTTGGATTAGAAGGGCACCTAATCAGCCCTCTGAGGTGAATAAAGACAAAGCCTATCCGTTTTTTTAAGTTGCAGCAGACAGGACCTCATCTCAATGAATCAAAATATCCCGGAAGAATGTTAAACGCTAATCTCATGCCTCTCCTACTTCAATAAAACCCTTTTCTCCTACACTCTGATTTAAGAAATGCTAGTTTTCATCATCTGAATTCACATATTCAGTCAGTCAGTTATTGATTCAGTAACTGTCGAGTGCTTAATCATGGACCAAGTACATGGACCTAGTGGTGTCAGTAAGCATGAGAGTGTCTCTGACCTCACAGAGCTTACATTCTAGTGAAGGAATAAACAAACAGGGTAATTTCTAAATAAATAGGATGATTTCAAATAGTGGGAAGGGGAGTGGAAGAACACTGAGTGGGCAGAAGATTGATGTCTCAAATCAGAGTCACGCCAACATTTATGTGTTGGAAGGAAGCAAGGAACTCAGCAAAGGAGAGAGACAGGGAAACCAGTGGATTAGAAGGAAAATGAGGCCTGTAAGTTTCTGGGAGCTCTGTAAAGAAATATGCACAAGTAAGTTGGGTGATCCAGAAGGTCACATTTTTGTAAGACAATTGAGCAACAAAGGAACAAGTTTTGTCCAGACCAAGTGTAGCTTCCCCAGTCCTCTATGTCTAAAAGGCTTTAGTCTCCAATCTTTTGAAAGCCCCTTGGAGCAGCTGATAATAGCATTTCCCAGTGTGGAATCAGCAATACTCTGGGCGCTTCCTTAATCTCCATAGCACAGAACATGTCTTTGACAGGGATTTAGCATCCCCCAGATCTCGGAGCAGGCCAGCACTGCAGGGGGTGCCTCAGCCTCCCGGAGCCTTATCCTCTAGACCCTGCATTCAGAACTAAAATTAAGGCTCTGTGGGGGTTCATGAGACCAGGCCTCTTCCAGGTTGAGAGTTAACAGGCTTTCTTCATTTCATTCTGTTTTATACCAAAAGAGTTTAGGAAATTCCAGAACTATTCCCAACCAAGCATTGCCTCTTATTATCATTGGATTATATCCAGGAATAATAGAAAACTAGGATTTAGTCAAAGCCCAACAAAACAAGGAAGTTTAGAAAAGAAACAGCAAGCTCAGAGCTAACAATCAATAGACATCAGAAAGGGATGACTCTCTTTTGATGAATTGGGAAAAAGAAAGAATGACTTTTCTAGACAACCCATAAAAATATTTGGTCACAAAATCATACTGTTTTCCCAAGAATAATCTTTCAAAAATATGTACCTTCAAGACTATTCTACCTTGATTTACTCTACTTGGTGTACCAGCCTCACTGAGTGGTCATTTCAAAATCTGCCTGATTCTGGAAGATAAATGCCTGCTTTTGTTATGGTGATTATAACTTTTGTAACAAATAAAACCCAAAGCTTCAGTGCTTTAACACAATAAAAGCTTTGTCCCAGTTAGAGGTTCCTGGATTAGGGGTGACTCCCCTCTGTATGGTATCTCAGAGACCTAAGTTTCTTCCGTCTTGTGGCTCCTCTTTGTTCTGCCTGGGGATGGGGAAAGAGTGTGTGGAAAAAGTCCCCCCACCTTATTTCTTTAAAATCTCAGCTTTGATTCAATTCGCTTTTCACATTCTTTTAATAAGGACTAGTCATTTACCACACGGGCCAGGTACCACCCCAGTGTGTAAGGAGCACTTGGGAATGTAGAATCCACCTCCCAACTATGACTCCAGTCTAAAAGGAGTTCATGAATTCTGGTGAAAAGCTGTCTCTGTCACCCCCACAGGCCATTGCACCTGAGGGGTGAGCTAAGACTTGTCAGTCAAAATCACCCCTCAGTGTTAATCTGGTCAGTTGATTAGGCTCATCATCTCAAATCACTACGGTAGTAAATAAAAAACCAATCCAATTGTACTTCCTCTTTTGTGGACATATTAGTCTATTTCTTATTATGCCCAGCAGTGTCTTTAGACTCTCTAGGATCTACATTACATCACTATAACTGAGATAAATGCAGAGTTGTGGTTTCCCCTTTTACTTGAAATTATACCTAATGACCCAACCACCACCTTCGGAAAAGCTAAAGCCAGAAAAATAAACATCCTTCTGTGTGCTGATGATATGGTTTTATTGTCCTAAATGGACATTTAGCTGATTCTGGAAAATAAAATCCTGCTTTAGTTATGATAGTACTAGCTGTGGTAACTAGAGAAACCCACAGATTAAGATTAACTATTCCAAAAGCAAAATCAACATTTCTGGTAAATGTTCTCCAAAACTGAATTGGGTGAAACCTCAACAACCCATAGAGCAAAGTAAATGGCTTTGTTACCTAGAGAACATTTAGAAAGTAGCTTGCCTTAAAAAATTTACTGCGACATTACATTGCTTAAAATTAGATATTTTATCATTGTTTTTGTGAGAAAGTGTATGGCCATGGGAGTGTTTGATAACATCTGCATTCAGTGTTTCAAGCAGAAAGTAGCCAAACCATGTCCTTCAGCGCAAAAGTTGGCCTTCTATCATCCATTTGTTTGTGTATCAGCATGAACTCATGATTGTTTTTCTGGGGAAAAAATATATATATTATATATATGTGCGTGTGTGTGTGTGTGTGTGTGTGTATACACAGATAGATAGATAGATAGATAGATAGATAGATAGATAGACAGACAGACAGATCTGGCTTGTGTATACTTCCTTATCCCACAACCATAATGCAGGAGTGACCTTCCATTCGGCCATGCAAACCTGTTTTTCTTATTTTTCCCAAGTGCGCACAACTGTATGCTGGTTTGGCTAACCATGAAGCCTATAGGTCTGCACTTATCATGACGAGGAAAGGGAAGACAAGCAGCACTGATTATTTACCATGTTCTGAGCAAAGTTCTGAGTGCTTTCCATGTACTATCTCATCTAATCTTGACCACACCTTTATGTGATAGGTAATATTTCTCTCCCCCTTTTATAGATAAGAAAGCTGAGGCACTAAAAAGATAATTAATTGCCTAGTGCATGTGTAAGGCTAAGTAACCTGCCCGTGTGTCTACTATGCTCCTAGGATCCACTGTTGTGGACACTGTAGGATGTATTTAAATGGCCACATTCTGTCATTAAGCCCCATGTTAAGAAGCTTTACAGAACTCCTTATTGTTTCATTGTCAGGAAATACTTTGTTATAGCATCTAAAAAATGAGAAACCACAAAAAAAATTCTACTAAATGGAAGAATTGCTGTGCTTCTCCTGATAAATTATTTATTTTTGCTCTGCTGATACTGTGATTTATGATTATGTTTTTCTCTCTGTATGTTTAAAAAATTCAAGTTTGTGTCCCACATCTGGCACACTTGTCGGACCATAACTGTATCTTCTTCACCCTGTCTTTGTTTTCTCTTTGCCTAGTTTCTTCCCTTGTAATCTTGTTTTACTATATGTATCTAAAAAACACCTAACATCCTTTTTGGATTGAGGTAAAGGATGGCCAGGACTGCCAGCTCTGGAGTCAGACTGACCAGGTTTGAATCTGGTCCATCTCTTAGTAATCATGTTATCTTGGACAAAGTTAACTTGTCAAGACTCAGCTAGCTTTCTTTCCTAGAAAGTAGGAATAATCCATATTTATCTCATGGTTAATAGGCAGAAATAAATGAGAAAATATGTGAAAAGCACTGAACACTGTCAGTCGTCAGTGTTCAGTAAGTGTTGGTGATTGTGATGACAGTGGTGATGATCATGATGGGAGATAGAAAGAAAGAAATACCATAGATCAGTGCTAAAGAATGAATCCCTGCTAGTGCCACCCCACCAGCTCTCACCTCAGCCTTCTTCACCTTAGCACACACAGGTCCACATAAAACATGTTCACATACATACAGGTGTGTTGGGGAGGAAGGATTTCCTCTGTCCTTCAAGGTCCTTCTAACTGGACTAAGAATCAACTTGACATGAGACAGATTCACAGAAAAAAAATCAAATTTAGTAGCATATGTACCAGGAATCCACACAGACATGGAAATTCCAGAGACAGTCAGTCAACATGAGGCTTGTATAAGCTAAGGAAAGGTATAGGGGTTGGAGCATACAAAGGGGAGGAAGGCCATTAGGAGGAAGTGAAGAGGAAGTGTTTGGAAAACAAAGATTACCCTATTGTTCAGTTAAGTTTCTTAAGTAAAAGGGAAACTATTAATAGATGTCTTCCAGGTACCAGCAAACAATTGAGGGGGAGCTAAAGAGTTTTCTCTGAATCTACTGGTTGGGGTTTTTTTGTTTTTTTTTTTTTAATGTTTATGTTTGAGAGAGAGACAGAGTATGAGCAGGAAAGGGGCAGAGAGAGGGAGGCACAGGATCGGAACCAGGCTTCCGGCTCTGAGCTGTCAGCACAGAACCCAATGCAGGGCTCAAATCCGTGAACATTGAGATCATGACCTGAGCCGGAAGTCAGATGCTTAACCAACTCAGCTACCCAGGTGCCCCTGAATCTACTAGGTTTTGATTACATTTAACTCAAAGTAATGTCCATGCCAATGGCCCAGCTTAGGGTGGCCTGCCCTTAGCCCCTATAAGAGCATTACTAGACTTTAGAATCCACTGAGCATCAAATTCAACCATTCAGCTCGCCTGAAATTCCCTTTTTTACCTTTGTTAGTGCACATTCATATCTATTTGTCCCCTAACCCTAAACAGGGATATCAGGGATGCTTTTTGTAGTGGTATCATGTGCGCTCTTTTCTCATTTTGACTACCCATCGTCATTCAGGGATAACTCATCACTATTCATATGGGGATTTGAAAAATACTATTTGGCTTCTTTGAACGTCCAAATAGTCTTGATTCCAGTGCTTTTTGTTTTTGTTTTTGTTTTGTTTTTGTTTTTTTGAGGGGAAAAAGGAGGAGAAAAGCAGGAGTGATGTCATTTCTTTTTCACATATTCTAATTATAAAAGCAAATAAAGGTAGGTCATATTGTGGCATATTAATGCATTAGAGTTAATCTAGAACCCCTGTAGCTTTTTGATGTGTTTTTTTTAACATTTCACACCATTTATTAATGCAGTATACATTAGATCCAAAATCTGCAGTTTCTAAGCATACCATGTTTTGATCTTTCAGATCTTCTGCAGTTTTAGGTTATGTCTACAGACGTACCCTTAAGTGGATGAGCAACACATTCTATAATTATTGAAAATATAGTACAGAGTGAAATGATTTAAATATAATTTAGGCACATATTGATTATGAAAATAGATATCTCTCAATACAATACTTCTCTGTCTTGGTTAAAATAATAAAGCAAAGAAAATAATTCATTTCTGAAGTTGCTTTCCCTCTCCTGTAAAGGTCCGATCTCTCACTATGCATATGTACCCTTTACCATCAAGGAAAGCTTTGCATATGTATATATAGAAGAATAAGCTACGTAAATGTTGAACACATGTCATTCTCCCAAAGGAGACAAAGTGGTTTTGAATGATTCATTGCTTCAAACTGATAAGTCTGTAGAATTCAGAACCTATTTGGACACAGCTTACATCCCTGCTCTTGGGACAGACATTAGGACGCGGGTTACTGGTAAGGAAGTACAGGCCCTCTCTCTGCTATTGCAGACATAAGAACTCAAGAAAACAGGCTAGAATTTAAACAAAACCAGAAAACAGAAGTAGAAGAACCACAGGTGCTGATTGGTATTACATCCTGGACCAGTCCAACGCCTTTATTTTTGGCTTTATTTATTTGGCTAAGGGCTCTTGTTCAGAGATGGCCCCCATTCTGAGAGAGCAGCCTTGTGGCTGTGCAGATTGTTAAGTGCTGGGCTTCTACTGATGGCCTCACCCCAGGAGAGAGCACTGGGCATTGAGAAACAGTGAAGCAAAATATCATTGGAACCAGGTCCTGATCTTAACCTGTGCACACAGACCTCGCTTTGCTCCTGGGTTAACAGAATCCAAGCAGTTACTCAGAGCTTCAAAATGCCTTGCAGGGGAAGGGCTCCTGTGGAGTTTCCATTCGCGAATAGGGGATCACAACTTTCTAGGAGTTGTCTTGGTGGTGGTGGTTCTGGACCAGTGGGTCTCACACTTGGGCACGCAGAGTCGCCCAGAGGGCTTGTCAGAATGGTGCGAGGCCCATGCCTGGAGTTTCTGGTTCTGCAGGTCTGAGGGGGCCTTGAGAATTTGCACTTGCAGCAAGTTCCCAACTGATGCTGCGGGTCTGGGGACCCCACTTGGACAATCACTTGTCCCGTGTCCCATGTCCCTGCTGTCCAGTACATAGTCGTTAGCCACAGATGTCATGGAGCACGTGAAATGCAGCAAGCCCAACTGTGGGGTTGGATTCTTAGTTTTATTTAACTTAAAGGCTGTTAACTTTACTTCTTAGAAAATTCTTCAGTACATTAGGAACCTCGACATGAGTCTGAGTTTTCAGTTGTGAATTTTAAATATAGCTCAGGTCTTCCTCATGAAAACTTCATGTCCAAATTGAGAATCTAAAACACACGAACTTTGAAGACCGTACGAAAAAAATGTAAAATACATCATCGTTAAAAATATTATTCACATGTTGAAATGATAATAATTTTGGATGTGATGGATCAGATTAAGCCATAAAGTTAATTTTACCTGCTTTAAAAAAAAAAGCTCTGTTTTTTTTTCAGAAATCAGCTGCCAGATTTATTAATTTATCTGAAACTAAAAACACAAGCAAACAAAAAGTAGAATAAAAACAGAACTTAAAAAAAAAGAGAGAACTTTAGATACATTTCCCAAAAGAGTTTATAATGCAACACTTGAATCCTGTATTGGAAATATTCTTAATGTTGGCCAATTACTCATTTTGTTTTGTGAGTCACTACCTTAAGCAGAAAAATAGTTTGTCCTTAAATATTATATAATTAATACCAGTTCTTTCGTTGATCCATTAAGATAACTCATAGCCCAATTCTTCCCCAATGGGAAATTAGAACTAGAATATTAAAAGGAAAAAAGGAAATAAAGGAAGAGAGAAAAAAAGAAAAAGAATCCTCAATACAATTTCATTTAGGTGCTATTTTAAATACCCACTTTTAATTTCTCCAAATATGTTAATACTCTTTCCAATAAATCTTTAGCTGAATATTTTAAAATTTGTTTTTATTCTAAGTGCTATAAATGGCCACATGAGCACAGTAGGGGGGGAAATTCTCATTTTTAAGGCATATTTATTAACCCATCATGGGCCTAATGATATATAATGTATATGCAGAACAATCATTGAAATCACAGGTTACATACATACTTTGAAATTAAAATAGATTTTTTTGTAGGATTAAACATGAGTAGTTTGGATTACGGTATGTGGGCTTCCCAATTACTGTTCAATTTAGATATATGAGCTGTGATGTGCGTCATTTTGGAAAATGGGTACCCAAGAAATCATCTTTCAACAATCGTTCCTGTGCTCATCAAGAAATGCTTTTATAGGTTCATTTTGGCTTTGTGTATGGACCACATTGCATCCTTGTACTCAGGTATTTATATTCACTTTAAAATCTACTAACACTTCGATTTCCAAATCTAAGCATGCTCCTTCCACTCAGTGCTCAACTAGAAGTTGAATGAAGCCTCAGACTGTAGCTGCTTGTAAAGCCAAGGGGACATCTCACTTAGCCCTCCATCAAGGTTCTGTGATGCAAACAACTCATGAACAAGCCAGCCAGTTCCAATGTACAGTCTTAGCTAAGCTGCAGCTCAGTGAGGATTTAAGCTTATGCAAGAATAAGGGATTTATAATTATAAACACAATAGCAAGTTGGATGGACAAAAGCAAAAGAATGCAGGTCATCTCACAATTCCCTTTCCTGCTTTGAACCTGAGCTTCTCAGGATGTCCAAGCTTTCTCCATTTCAGCTCCCTATGGCTTTTCTTGCTTCCTTAGCTAGGACATTCAGAGGGTGCCAGTGTGAAAGAGAGGGCATGATCATTAAGACAAAGCTCCAAAGAGAAAGGAGTTGTGTTTGTACAAGCTGCACATGCTAGCGTTGGAAGGCAAGCAGCGATTTCCTCTGAAAGCAGCCACAGGGCTCTCTGGAGATCTTTTTCATGGTCTCCATGGTTACTGGCAGATTTTTATTTTTCCACTGCCAGAGTGCCAACAGCTCTCCCTCTTTTCATGGCTCTTGATGACAGATAGAGAGAGGAAGGAAATTATTTCTTTGGGGTCCTGTTCTCTCATTACTAGGTAATGCAGTCTAAACTGTAGGGGGATGATCGATTACAGGATACTCTTACATCAGCAGCTTCAGGAATGGGAGAGCAGGCAGCGGGCTTAGGGACCCTTTTCCCCAACCATCACTGTGCTGGCCAGATCCAAGGCTGTGAGCCCCAGGGGCCAGCAAAACAGAGAAGCCACTGAAACAAGCTGTCCCTGGCATACATCTAGCTGATCTCTCTCTGGTTTACCAGTCACCTCATGGAGATCAGGGGTTCCCAAAATATAAAGAGTAGGAGCTTTTAAAAATTATTGTATTGTAGAAACAGAACATTCAATGGCATGTAAATGTCATTCTAAGTGCTTCATAGGCATTGACTCATTTAAAGTCACAACAGATCTTTAAGAAGTTAAATGTTAATATCATTTCTATTTCACAGATGAGAAAATATGGGTACTGAGAGTTTCCTAACCTGCATAAGATTACTGGGTGGTTGGTAATGGAATAAGGATTCTAATGGAGGCAGTCTGGGCCCAGCATCTGTTGTCTTACCACTCACCATGCTGCCTGTCTGGGAACACCCCTGCTGGGCCTCTGTGCCTGATCCTGCTACCTAGTATCCTGCTACTTGTGCAGCTCCATAGAGAGCTGAGAACAAGACAGAGCTCGTGTTGATAGGAGACTGGGCTGGGGGTCTTGGCAGGAATACTTCTGAGATGCCTTAGCACAGAACAAGGGCTCTGAGAAAACAAAACTAAGGGGTCTGCAAGTCTGGCAGTTAAGACAGATGTGGGACAAGCATGGAAGCCCCAGGCTGGAAACCAAACGCTTGCTTTCTAGTCTGGTCTGGATCACCACCAGGGCAATATATGATGGCCCTGCAAGCAAGATCATTTGTTCTCACAAAAGCAGAGAGAGAGAGAGAGAAAATACTTATCTATAAGTTTGTTTCCATCTTTGGAGATCAATGAATCTAAGACACTTAGGCATCAAATGGAATCAAGCAATGTAGGTTGGCATGTATCAATCAGGATCACAACAGGGAAGTCATAGAATATTAAAAGGTAACTGAAGAAAGTTTAATGGAAGCTATTTAAAATTAAGTAACAAGAGATGGTGACATAATTCTCCATCTCCACTTCCCCCCAAAAAGCAGGAAAATGTTCCACCACTAGGCCAAAAGGATCAAGAAAGGGAGCTGTTACTGGAACCTGCTACAGCTCTGGCTGTAGAAGAGGACCCACCGGGCAGGGGCTGTGGCCTTTGGCAAAGAGGAAAAGTCATTGTCAGAAAGGGAAGTGGCTTCTCTCCTTTCTCCTGCCAGTTCTTCTGGCCAAACCCAGTAGGAAGTCAGAGGGCAAGGGAACTTGGATGATAAAGTTATTGCAGGTCAACCTCAGAGCCGGACATTGCAGGGCAGCAAATGGATTTGAGAGGCAAATAGAAAAATATCCAGGTACAGGATTCATCCCATGACCTTTGGAACACCCTCCCCACCACCAGGATGTGACAAGAGGTCATGCTCTCCCCTCCCTCATTCCCATCAAGTCAAAGCCTGACTTCCTTCAGTGTGATCACCGCTCTGCAGCAGTCCCAAAAGATCCTGTCTGGCTACGTATGATCTCAGTCTGCTCAGGGTTGGCTGAGGATAACCAGATTGGACCACAGCTGACCTCTTGCCTTTCTTTCCCACTCTCTCCCCACACCTCGGACCAAACGAACCCTAGAGATTAAACAATGGCAGTAATGAGAGCGAGAAAAAAGTCAGTCAACAGTTGCCCTCCAGCCTCCTAAAGCAATTATAAGGGAAAAACCCAGGAGTGAAATATAGTTACAAAGATAGAAAGTGTTATCCAAAAATGCAATTATCATTATTATTATTATAGCCTCTTCCCACTAGGTGGAGAAATTTTAGAAGTCAGAAAGCTTGCATTCAGTGCCACGGTTCTTTTAAAGTCTGTCCTAGGAGCTTTACACATATTATGTTATTCAGTCCTTACCACCACCACTGTTATTATCCTGATGATAAACGTGAGGCTACCGAAGCACAGAGAGGTCAGGCAGCAGTGAGGACAGAATTAAAACACAGCATTATCCTGGCTCCCCAAAACAGATAAGACTGGATTTAAACCTTAGACTTCCTAGCTATTTCACCTCCACAGCAAATAACTAGAAATGCATCCTTATTTAAGGTCTGTCTGTGTTACATTTACCACTAATGCAACAGGATCAGTCCCACTTTGTTTTATCTGATTGTACGTAGCAATTTAAGACTCAAGACTAAGTGTCATCTAAAATAAGAGACAATGAAAATATGACTGGGGAGAAAGCTAAACCATTTCATTTCTTCAAATAATTCTTCCAAAAATAATTTCTGAATTCCCCTCCCCATCTCCCCTTACAGTCCTTTATCATTTTTATGAGTGCATGAGTTTGCTAGGGCTGCCGTAACCAAATACCCACAGACTGGGTGGCTTAAGCAACAGAATTTTTTTCTTTTTTCGAGTTTCTGAAGGGTGGACATTCACAAGCAAGGTGGCAGCAGGTGGTTTCTTCTGAGGCTTCTGTCCTTGGTTGGCAGATGGCCACCCCCTTGCTGCCTTTTTACATGGCCCTCCTCTGCAAGCCATGCCACTGGTGGGCCCTAATCTCTTCTGAGAACATCAGTCATATTAGATTAGGGCCTGCCCTGATGGCTACATTTTAATTTAATTACCTCTTCAAAGGCTCAATCTCCAAATATAGTCATGTTATCAGGCACTAGAGGGTAAAGCTGAATGAATTTGGGGGCAGGAGGAACACAATTCACTTCATCACAATGAGTATCAATTGGTTTATTTATTCCGTACCTTTCTGAGTGGTTTTCAGACCTATTTACCAGAATTTCCTGAATAACTCTTTTAAACTGTGAAAGCTTAGCTTCTCTCTGGACCTACTGAGTCAGAGACACTGAATACAGAATCCAGGTCCTTGTGGTTTTAAAAAATTTCCCCTGGGGATTCTGAGATTGACCCAAAGTTTAAAATTTCTAGGGTTAAGTGTTCTAGGAATAACACTTGATGTGTTCCAGTCATGCTATAAATGCTGTATGCATTATCTCATTTAATCCTCACAATGAGTTATAAGGTAGGCACTTTTTATTACCCCATTTTACAGATGAGGAAGCTTAGGCACAGAAAGCTTAAGTTACTTGCCTTCAGTCGTAGAGCTGGTCAGAAGCAGGGCTGGGACGTGAACCCAGGCGGTGTGGGTCCAGATTCTGGGTCACTACCCACTACAATCAACTGCTCTCCCACAGTGTTGACCTCAGTCAATCAAGTGTGGGACCCAAGTCAGATAAAAACTTGAACCTGAGAATCACTGGTAGTTGTTTCACATTGATTGCTGTCATTTCATGCTTAGATATTTGCATGTTTTACAAAAAATAAGCAAAGTTGTAAATGCTGACAGTCTCCTAGCATAATCTGTACATTTAAAAGGCATGACAACATGTACCAAATGGTGAAGCGATTTGAAACCACTGTATATGGTTATGTAAAAGAATGAAGAGTAAGTGCTAGAGGAATTTAGTTCTTAAAGTGCACCCATAAGGACACAGATCTGGTGACTTAAGATAAGCCTAAAGATCTACTTTCTCCATTCCCTTTGTCCCTGTCCCACTCTCCAGCGGCACCAAAATGGAGAGGATCTGGGATGAGAAGAGACAGAGGAATCCCTTCAGGTACCTTCTTACCAATCACACTGTCTTCTTTTCTATGAATCTTTCCCCCTATATAAACAGGGCTCATCTTTACTTGGAGGCCTTCAATGGACTGTACTTGTAATGTAATGTTCTCATACACATTCTGTTCTTTTGAGCCTCTTCTATTTTTCTTCACAGGCTCCTAACAGTCTTGGTGCAACAGTCAAATCTCAGCGAGATTAATCACCAGGACAATGAGGTGAGTCTGCCCTCTCAAGGAACAGTTGGCCATTGTGCATTTTAGGATGACAGGAAGGGCTTTTCTGAACCAGTGCTTCCTGTCATAAAGGTTCAAGGAGGGGATGGAGCACATGCTGGGGAGCCTATCCTGAGAGGGGAGCTTGTGTCTTTACTGTTAACCCTCGGGCAGAAATTTCTCACCACCATGGTATAGCTTCTACTGGGGAAGAATTTCTTGCATTAAGTACTTAAGCATTTATCATACCACTGAAATTTTGTAATTTCCCTCTGGACATTGAGAAATAAATATTGCTCTTTCCTGTCTTCTTGAGTCTCAGAAACTTCAATGGCAAGCCGTGGCTGCCAATTTTCTCTCTTTGAGTGAAAGATGACAGATAGATGATAATTCCAGGCCCGGAGGCTGCGTTATTAACACCAGTGATCACAATTTCCTTTATGTTGCAGAGACAACATAAGGCTTCTAAGAAGACAATGCAGCACTGTCACGCAAAATTCCTGCCAGAGAGTTATCAGACACCAGGCAGAGCTGCCCCAGAGTAGCCTAGGGTCTTATTCTAACTGCTTAACTCTTTTAAAAAACAGGACTGATTTTTCATTGCCCCACCTGTTTTCTTTAATAAGCTTCTTTAAACTGATTTTATTTTATTTTTCTTTAATATAACATGTGCTTTGTTTGGCTATGCTGTACTCAGAATGTCTAATAACATTAAGAAAGTCTGATAATATTGAAAATGCATATGCCTCCAAGTACCAAATTGCACTGTTTTCAAGGAAGCCAGGTGGCCATACACAGCAGTAATGGGAGGAAGTGCCATAACAGGGGCTGGGTCTGTAGTCTTTCTTGAACTTTCTGATTACAGACTTCTTCCCAGCTGGCTTGGCATGAATGACCACACCAAAAAGCCCCTGCTTCCCAACTGAGTTCTGAATTTGGACACCACCCTGACTCAGTGGTCACATGCCACTTTTACCCTCCATGTCTTTAGGGGTTGAAAGCAAAACCCTAAGAGAGGGAAGACTGCACTGTTTTAAACTTCTGCTTTTAAAATGAGAACCAGAGATGAGAAAGCACACGTTGATCACTCTGCCCATGGTGTGAAAGCAGGGAACTTGAGTGGTGCAGTTTACGTCGGCTAATCAGAGCTTCTAGAGCTTGGGAACGTTGACTACCACTTCTCCCACTTCCAGCTCCTACCCTCACTCACCAAAACTTGGAGCTTCTTAAAAAGGAGGCAGATTCAGTCATTCATACCCTAACGTTTAACTCCTCTTATAGACCTCCCCCTCTGTCCAGCCTTCAGCTGTAAGAACATCCTCCAGCTAAGTGATAGTTCCTTCAAACAGCATTAATTGTTATACTTTGTGGATAATGTGTGCTAAATATTGAAATGCCTACAGTTCCTTCTCATACAGAGTGACCTCTAGAGGAGAGTCCTTCTACTGTTACACCAGCGTTGTGACTCAGTGGCTTTTATGTGCAAAGAGAAGGGACCTCATAAAGAACACTTCCATCTATGTTGCAGCTTCCTCTTTGGACCATGTCACAGCATGTCTGAAACCCATCTAAGCCAACTGCTAATCCTTGCCTGTGTTTTGTTGCTGGTATGGCCAATCCATATAAATTTATAAGGTCTAGAAGCTTTTACCACTGGGAAATAAGGACAGATCTGAGATGGAAAGAACATCACCTTGGTAGATTTCCTGCATTTGGCTTCTCAAAGCTGTGAACAAGCAGTGGCCTTCTCTCCCTCTCCCTCAGTCACTTTGCCAGTGAGCTCCAAGCACAATGTAGTCTTAATTGTATTTGAGGGGACAACTATTAAAGTATAGGCACGTACATACCCTGCATCTGCTAAATAACAGGAAGGAAAAAAGATCAAAGTCAAAATAAATAAGAGAAGAGGTAAGTTAATGCTGCTAGTGAAGCATTATGGTTTTCTAATACAAGAGGCAAGAGCAAGGCGTACCTCAACAGAGTCCAAATGAAATTATTTTCCAAGAATAACTGTAGGATTCCCAAGCTTATCACAATAAGTGATTGAAGACTGAAGAATCAATTAGTAGAAATCTAACTTCATTAAGAGATCATTTAGATTATAAGCTGAAACTAAAGAACTGAGAGAGGAAGAAAGCAAGCCTCTCCTATAACTGTTCCAGTAAAACAAAACGTAATAGTACTTTATATCAGAGAAGGGATTCGCACTGTAGCAGCTGTCCTGATCTGAGCTCAGTGACTTAAAACAATTTTTATATTATTAGTTTTTACTTGTATAAGTAATATATGAACATATTTGCTTTTGTAAAATTTAAATATTCCAAGTAATGGTAGGAAATCCTTGATTACTTCCACCCTATCATCTTAGCCTCCAGATAATCACTGATGTGTCTCTTTCCCAATGTGTTTTATATATATTCACAGATGTGGCTGTAACATAAAGAGTATCACACTCTGTATGTTGTTCTACAACTTTGTTTTCTTCACCGAAGAGCTCTGTCCATGTTGATACATGCAGATCTGCCTCATTCCTTTTAATGGCTTCATGATGTTCCACACTAGGAAAATACCTCCATTTAATTTGCTACTTCCCTATGAAGGTATACTTAGGTTGTCTCCAATTTTTCACCATAACAAACACTCTTGTAGAGTGTTCTTGAACAAGCTTTTTTGAGTATTTTACACAGTCATTTCTCCAGGAGAATAATTGTTGGGCACTACGGTGTCATGTTTTTTTAATACACATGCCTGGTGCTTCTCCAAGATGTCTGTGTCACTTCATCATTCCGTCTACAGCTATTAATAGGGTCCGTGTCATGTTTTCTTGTTGTCTTAATTTGCATTTCCTTGATAACTAATGAGATTGAGTACCATTTCATACGTATAATGGTCCTTTTTATATCTTCTTTTGTGACTTGCCTATTTATATCTTTTCCCCACTCATCTGTTGGGTTACTTTGTCATTTTTGTATGGATTCATAGTTTATTTTCTATTCTGAACGTTAATCCTTTGTCTGCTGTTGGATTGCAAATAGTTTTTCATAACCTGTTGCTCATTTTAGAACTGTTTGTTATGTCTTTTCTAGTACAGAAATTTTGTAGTATGATATAATCAAAGTGATCATTCTTGTTCATTACTGCTTTTGCTTTTGATGTATTTTTAAAGAAGGCTCTCAAGACATAACCCCTAAGCCCTGTAAGGCCCTAACCCCACAAGACATAAGTACATTATGCTAACTTTTCTTTTCATTGTTCTGTGCTAGTGATCTGTTTGTTTTTCATGTTTCATTAACCACAGAGCTTAATTGTAAAGTGACTTATTTAGAAGCTATCCACAGAGCAGAGTTTCACACCGCAGGGAAAGTGAAATGGGCCAGATTGTCCTTTGTGCCTTTGTCCTTCGGGACCTCAGAGGAACCACTAATGTAGAGAGAGGCTGTCTACTGCAGTTATAGGGAGATAACAAATTGCTAAACTCCTGGAATCTAACCTCTCTTGCTCTCATATTAGCTGTGACAAGAACAACACACCATTAAAAGGGGCAATGAACTAATGACATCTAGGTTAGAGCTTTAAATGCATTCATCCAGAGAAGGACTGTTTTGCATTGTATTTAGGATCCAATGTTGATCCTATATTGAATGCAAATTCTGATCTAAGTACATTTTTGTGAGCAGCCAGACAATCCAAACTTTCATTATAACTGTACTCTGAGAAAATAAATCCAAGTTACAAAAACAGATGTGACCTTTGGATGTATTTCTTAGAACTAAATTCACTTACAACATTCCTAAGGCATAATCATAAGCAGAGATTGTGCATTATAAAGGCAAAATAAAAAATAAAAAGAACAGTGCCTGACTCTAGAAATCATTTTACTTTACAGTTAGCAAAAGGTAAAAATAATAACATAAATTTTTTAAAATGCTCTAAAATTTTTGTTCCAAAAATTAACCACTTATAAAAATAAGAGTAGAGTCAATGAGTAGAGTTACAAACCATCACTTTCCCCTTTCCCCATAAAAGTCTAAAGTAAGGCCATGTCTTTTTTATCCTGGGATCCCTAGAATCTAGCTCAGTAACTTGCACATAGCAGGGCCCTCACCCCAAATATATATTTATGTATATATGTACATATGTATTATAGATGGAAAATTATTCAATTTAAGGGAAAGTCTTATTTTATTGACCTTTTCTCTTTATTTTGTTGACCCAAAGCAGTTGCCCATTTTATTTGCCAGACTTGACTCTTCAGGTGACTTTTAATTATTTCCAAAATCTACTTTCAGAAAAAGATTTTATATCATTTAGGATCTCCAAGAAAATGTACTCTAGACTCTAGGCCAGGAGTCCTTGTTCGAGTATGCCAGTGTGCTGGTGAAGCCTTTGGATACTCCATAGAAAAATGTTTGAAATTACATAAAATAAAAAACATAGGGTTACAAAAGAAACCAATTATATGGAACAAGTTGCTAAAATATTATAAAGATCAAATCTCTGTAATGGTACTATGTAAGCTTGTTTGTTAATGCATTTATTAAGATTTAGTGGTGGGACCAATAACTACTGTACTAGTGATACATACAAAGCATATTTTGAGATACCTGAACTAACTAATGCAATATAAAAGTATCTGTGATTTATATATTTGGCAAAGCCACAGGTATTATTAACAGTATTGTGGCTTGTTGCCTATATTCATATTTAAAGAAGATGCTGGTTTCAATTTAAAGTTAATGACAATAAAGATGTAATTTATTTCTCTGATCTGAGCTCACACAAAGCCTGATTCCTGTCCTTGGGTAGAACCCTTGTTGTGGTCTCCCAAAAACGTTGTTGATCAACAAGTGTAATAATTGTAGGCCTCCCAAGGTGATCTGCTTGGAATGGGAAAATGGTCATTTTATTTGCTCAAAAATAGTACCTACCTTGTCTCATGTAGGCTTGATTCCTGCTTTAATGGTTAACAATTTAGTGCAGAATGTGGATGTTCTGTTTAGTTGAAAAATACATATAACAACTTAGGTCTCTGTTCTGAAGGCTTTGTTTTATAAATTTGTTCTCGTTGGAATTTGCTCTTTCACTTCCATGACTTAAGTTAATCTATGTTGTTCCTCTTATGTTAATGCCTCATGTAAATTATAACAATCTCCATCCTAAAGGTTTTTATATTTTTGTTGGAAACATTGTTTTTGTCATTATTATAGAGAGAAGTGAGTGCTTTTGAAGAATACCATTATTAGTAGCCATTCATACTGTCCTAAAACCCAACATCTTATTATTTTTAGTTATCAGTTATAATCTGTGGCTATTATGATGTCCACTGCTTATCCAGATTAGAAAACTCTAGGGGGTGTCTGCGTGGCTCAGTCAGTTAAGTGTCGGACTTTGGCTCAGGTCATGATTTCATAGTTTGGTAGTTCTAGCCCTGCATCGGGCTCTGTGCTGACAGCTAAGAGCCCTGGAGCCTGCTTCAGATTCTGTGTCTCCTTCTCTCTCTGCTCCTCCCCCACTCATGCTTTACCTCTCTCAAAAATAAACATTTTAAAAATTTTACAAAAAGAGAACTCTAAAACAAAGATAATAAAATAATTTACTGATCTTTGTGGTCTATATTATAAAATGTTTTCAAAATAAAATTGAAGAAAATGACTTTCATTCCTGCACTTAGAACCATCTATTTTTTAAAAATCTTTTAAAGCACACACAAGTTATTGTTGTGTCCTGTAGACAAAAAGTAGGAATGAATGATGCATTTATACCTATGGTTTGTCTACAGGAGACAACTTTTGTGAAGAGTAGTCACATGTGATTGGGAGATTAATAGTACGTGAATTTTAAAGTGTCAGCCAGAGCCAAGCTGGACTTCTGTGAAATCCTAGCTCCTTTAGAAAATCTAGATCCTCTGAAGGATCTAGAATTGTTTGGCTGACTCCTCAGCCCTTGCTATAATTTTACCACCACCCCCACCCCCACCCCAGGGCACCAAGACAAAAGATATAGCAAACACCATGCCATATCACACATTTCTCTCTCTGTGCCTTTCAGTATCTGCTGGAGCTGGTCTAAAGGTGCAATCTTGAGCACTTAATCACATTTCTGGTTCAGAAAATACAGAAGTTGCAGTGGTTTGGATAAAAAACAAAAAAGAAAAAAGTTCTGAAACACTGATAGGACTTGTAAGCCCTTAAATAAAATCTCAGTGGTACAGGCTCAAGGCACAGAATTACTCATCTGCATAGGAGCACTGTCCCAGAGCAACCCTGCTACCATCCAACAGTTAGGACATTCATTCAGTCCTATCAGCAGTCTCAGAATGGATTCTAAGCCAACTGAAACTTAACATTTCTCTTCAAAGCATTCTGGAGAGCTGTGCTCTTATCTGAATGTGAATTACTTTTCAGATATTGAGCCAAGATTTTCTGTTTTTCAAAAGAATGAGGTTCTCCTGTCACCAGGGCCATCTGGGAATTTGTTGCAACATGTCTGCAAGTGACTCCTAGCTTTTCAGCTCCTAGATGCTTCCAAGGCTGACTGAGACCTCAGTGAAATTCCAGAGAGCAGCTGGTAGAAAAGGTCTCCATAGTTTGGACACAGGTGGATGATTGGCATTCAACAAACTGGTATTTTATGCTCTCCAGTCCAAGGGAGCCTTGATAACCAGTAATCCTCGAATTCTTCCTGTGAATATTTCTTCAACACTTACCGTGTGCTTGGTGCTGTGGGCATACCACATCAAATGAGCCTTGGCCTCTGCCTTTAAATGCATCACAGCTGGACCGTGACCTGTCACCGCTCAGTGCAGATACTAGGCTCTGAGCATAAAGTCAACCCCTTAAATGGGCCACCAGTCACAACTGTGATGCCTGCTGGCTCAACAAAAGCTGGAGGAAAGAGGAGGAGACAGTTGTAAGAAAAAAGTATACTTTCCTAAACAAAGTATGTTGTGTAATACCACGAGCTGCTCTGAAGCTGATTTTGAAAGTTTTGGTTTTCATATTACTAATAAGAGGATTTATTTTTGTTTCTCATTAGCCCAGTTGAAAAAAAAATAGCAACAGAAGAGTTCCCGTGACTTGACTGAATGTTTGCAACCTGTTATATCGTGTAATATAAACGGTGTGTGTGTGTGTGTGTGTGTGTGTGTGTGTGTGTGTAATTGTTATTATTTCAAGAAAGAATTAAATGATTCTAGTCTTGATTTAGGGTCATTCAGATGATCACCAGTATACCCAAATTCTAGGGGTGGGAGGAGAAAATATATAGTTTAATACCTTACCAAAATAAATACTTTCCAGCTGTATATTTAGTAAGAGCCTAGAGGCAATGTCAAATGAAGCAAATAATAATACAGTATGGCAACACTTACTCTAATGAAAACCACCATTCCAGGAAACTAGAAGACCCTGAATTGTGTTAAAATCACAAAGAAAAGAATTTTCAACACTTGTGCTCATTTCCTAAATCAAAGCCTACCAGCATGATGTGTGGAAAGAATGCTATTCTCCAGTGTTAGAGAGACCTGGATTTGAATCTCAGCTATGACATATATCCATGGCCTTGGACAAATTACTTAACCTGTGTTTTGGGTTCCTCACCTGTAAAATGGGCCAAAAAATATTTACCCCTTAGGGTTGTGTATGTATGTAAATATTCAATGGCGTTATATATATATACGTTTCTTGACAGGAAGTATGTATACAGAAAATGGTGGTGCTCCTCCCCACCCTGCCACTTTACCAAAACATGCAGAAGTTGGGCATTTAAGGGTTTTTTCGGTAGGAAGGTGAGGTTGTTTTAAGGAAATAACTCCTGAAGCTTAGCAGTTCTGTTTAGGAGGTAATGACTAGCAGTGCATGATCACAATTTAATTCATGACCACATTTTCATACTGAGTTCTCATATAACTAAATCATATCTATACATACAGTGATTGCCATCTACCTATTTGGAGGATCAAAAATCCTGCCAGGTTTCAGTTTGAAAAGTTGGCAACAATGACCATATTAGAAACGTTGATTTTTTTCTATAAAGGAGAAGTCATGTTTTGCCTTTTTTAAAATGTATATAATTTTTAAAGGCATAGCTAGATTTTACAAAAACAAAAAGTTCAATCAAGGGCAATTAAGACCTTCATTTTGAACAGTTGCTTACTATTTACTACCTACGATGTTCCTGACACTGTTCTAAGCTCCAGGGATAAGTGGATAAGGGCCTACCCTCATGAAATTTACACTCCATTGACTTCAAATTTTCTTTGATGTCTTTAATGCTGGATACTGATAGCCCTTCACGATAAACCGATGACTCTGAAGCAAATGGGAATCAGCACTGGGAAAGGGAAACCCATGCATAATAAAAATAATCTGATTCCCTTGAGTCCAGATTTTATAATGAAGAGAACTTTTTTGAAATGCCTCTAGTTGTTCTGAATCCCAAGCAAATACTCAGCTGTCAGAATAAGAACAAGAAGTTCTTCGGCTTTAGTATCACCCTTCTTTTCCATTTAGAACCAATTTCTTGAATTATCCTCAAGAATATACCTGGAGGCTCACTTGTATGTCACCTATAACTTGAAAGCAGACTGTAATATAATGATTTAGAATTTTCAAACTGCTCAAAGGGATTAGTGTTTTAATGCCAGCACCCCACAAAGCTCAAACCCTAGATTCAGTTCTGTGCTCACAGAACTTGGGAAGTTCACAGACTTGAGAACTTCTCCAGAACTCAGCTTCCTCTTCTGTAAAATGAGAAGAATGGTGGTACCTTTCGTAATTGGTCAACTGCTATAGCAATTAACTCAAAGAACTCAGTAGTCTAACACAGTAAAAGCTTACTTCTTTTTTGTTTTTAAGTCTATTTCTTTATTTTGAGAAGGAGAGAGAGAATGCATGGGCAGGGGCAGAGAGAGAGGGGGACAGAGGATACGAAGCATTCTCTGTGCTGACAGCAGACAGCCCCACATGGGGCTCATGTAAGAGATCATGACCTGAGCTGAAGTTGGGCGCTTAACCAACTGAGCCACTCAGTTGCCACAAAAGCTTATTTCTTTAGAATCATAGTCCAATACTGGTCAACAAGGTAGGCTTATTCCCCCTCATCAGTAAGGGTCCTGGGCTTCATAATTAACATGGTTCTAACATCTTCTCCAGTCTTATTCTCTGCATTCATTTGTTGGATGAGGAAGGAGAGAAGGTATGGAAGACCATATGGGTTTTGTTTTCTATGCAGGCCTGGTAGGTGTCCACCCCTTCTGTCCACATTGCAATGATCAGGACTCAGTCTGATGGCCATGTCTATCTGCTGGGAGGCTGTGGTATGTACTCAGTGTGCCCCTCAGGGAGAGGAAAGTTTGGTGAACATACAGCAGACTTCACCATAGTACTTAGTTCAGAATGTTGTTAATTAAGTAAAATAATATACATAAGAACTCACAAAAGTCTTTGGATCAATAAACATTAGACTCTATCTTTAGGTTATCTTAAGAAATGACTATAAAAAGAACTTTAAAGTTGCCCATACTCCTTACCTCCTTTACCAGGCATCTTAATCTAGCATCATTTTAGATATATTTTGTGTAATTGAAAGGTGTGGGGAAGGTGAACAGGCCATCTTTTCACAGTATACTCCCAAACAATAGTGGTTCCTCTTGGTTACCATTTCCCAGCATAAGCTCATTTTTTATTAAATGAAGCCCAAAGTATGTGACCTTAAACTCTAAAAGAAACTGGGATTCACCAGATGGACTCATCTAAACTACCACAGAGTGGTTTCTTCTGAACAATGTAGATCAGATCATGTCAACATAAGTTTAAAACCCTTCACTGTCTTTCCAATGGCTTAAGAATAAACTCTGAACGCTTTATTCAGAGTGGGTGTCCCCATTCCACATTCCCAGGATCAGCCTTGCCTCCCTCTCCAGACTCAGCTCACATGGCTCTCTCTCCCACTCCATTTCTTTTTTTATTCAACAGCTATTTATCTAGTCTCTGTTGTAGCCACTGGGGATACTGCAGTAAAATCCCTCGTGGTGGGATATGGCAGGTTAGTGTGACCCCAGTTACAAGCGGTTGCCTCTGCGGCTTGGCACTTGCTGTTCGGCTCCCGCAGCCTGGCTCATAGAGGCTCCCGTAGAATAGTCACTAACTCCACAGTTACTCTCTCACAGCATCCCACCTGCAGGCTTTACAGCATTGCACAATCTGGAAAAGCCTTTTGCTCATTTATATTTGTTGTCTGTCTTCCTCTACCACACTGCAGTTCCCGTGAGGGCAAGGATCTTCTTTGTCGAATTCACTACAGTATTTTCAACACTTATTTCCCTGGCACAAAACAGAAACTCAGTAAATATCTGTTAATTGAAAGGCTTAAGGAATAAACTGATAGGCAGCAACCAGCTTATGTGGCAATGGTCCTTGGGCCTGGGGAGAAAGTGTGAGTTCCATTTCCCTTCCTGACAGGCTCTGCTCACCTCTCCCCTTTCTGACTGGTTTTGTAGGGAATGACACCACTTCACTGGGCAGCTTTCCACAACCGGCCTCAACATACCCAAGTGCTGCTGAAGAAGGGAGCAGACCCCACTCTTGTGGATAAAGACTTTAAAACAGCTCTACACTGGGCAGTCCAGGTGAGAAATTGGCCAGCAAACTTGTCTTAAGTTTAGATGGTATAAAGCAATGTTAACAGTTCTCTGAGTATGTTGTAACTGAGAGATGGAATTAACAAAAGGTGCAGCCGCTGCAGTGATATGGAGGTTGTTTGTGTGCTAGAGCAAGTAAGATTCTCTGCCCTCCTCCTGTCCCTTCATATCCAGAGGGGCAACAGCAAACCTGTCTATTTGGAAGATGTGAGCGCATTAGTTGTGGAGAAGAAACGCTGCCAAGATACAGAGGAGGAAGAGAGCCTGCTTTGGATGTTTTACACACACACACACACACACACACGTGCACGTGCGCACATGTGCACATACAAACATACACATTTAAAAGACACATAACATCTCCCTCACTTGCTCTCTTGCTCTCTCCATCCACATGCTTCCTTAGTAGCTGACAGCATACCAGGAAAAACCTTCAAAGGTTTATTAGGAAAATCTCTTCGAAGTCTTTGGACCAAACTCTCTTCTTCCTTCCAAATCACCCAAAGCAGAGTTATTCCAGATGAACCTGAATTCTATGCTGAGCAATGAAAATCATGTCTCATAATGCTATGCCGTGATCATAAAAGGGAGTCTTTAGTGACCAAAGAAATCAAAATAGGCCCAAGAAATCTATAGCCCAATGAGGGGGAAAGTGAGAATAAAGTGAAAGAATGATCATAACTAACATTTATTGACGTGCTTTCTATTTGCAAGAGGAATGATTAACTAAGAGTCTTCTCCTCCATCCTTTAGAGGAGAGCGGTATTATGCATCATTTCAACAAACTTGCTAGCCTTTTCTGTCTTATGATACCCAAGCATAGACACCTCCACTGTTTATCTTCATCAGCTCAGTAAGGCACCCTTGCCATATTGCTGCCAGGATCCTTGTAAGAGGGGTTTCTGCCTGCCTTGATGGTGGTTTCATTCGGTTGTTTCACGTGCCAAGCATACCAGAGATGGGCACCTGGCACTTTCAGGCCGGAAGGAAGAGGCAAACAGAAGTGATTTGGAAACTGCTCTGGTTTTGTCCCTCCAACTCTGCATCAGTTACTGTACCAGGACCAACCCTGAGCAAAACTGTGAATTGAACAAAACTTATTTTGTCATCCCCACCTGCCCATAGCATCCTCCTACACACTTTCAGTACCTAATCTCCCACCCTGCCCCCTGAGGGGCTATCCTCTGGCTGGGCAACCATGTGTGCTGGTGCTCAGCTGATGTGAGAGTGACAGCCAAATCAGCATTTCCTGTATTCACCCTCATCACCCTTGCATTTTAATCCATCAGATTTCTGATAGGGCTCACTCTCTGCTCCCTCTTCCTCCACCCCACCCCCAATTAGAGCTGGGGCTCTAGTCCTGCACATGCAATGGAATCATCAGCAGTGCTTGGAAAATGATTGGTACCCAGACCCCACTTCACACCTTCTAATTTGGACTCTCCAGGGGTGGGAACCCTTGCTCTTACCCTCAAAGAGGCAGTTTGGCAAAATAAAGTCAGAAAATATGTTTGTATTGATGGATGTGGTTTTGATCTGAGAAAAATCACCAATACCTTCTTGGTTTAACTATCAGTGTATTTTTGGGGTATGAATGAGATTGCGCATATGACACCGCTATGTAATGTGCTAGGTAATTAGAATAGATAACCATTTTTATTATGGTTCCTGATTTCTTCCTGACAACAGCTTAGTTATCATACCCAAATCATCATATTCTACTAGATGATAAGCTTTTAACCTGCTACATTGATTTCAGGCCTGTCTGCCCGGTAAAATCATCTGAAGAGAATTTAAGCAATATTGGATACGGAAGCCCCACATCCTTAGATTTTTGTGTCCGTGGTTCCGGAGTAGAGCCCAGGCATCCATATTTTTTTTTTAAAGCTTTCCTTCATCGCAGGAGACTCAAATATGCACCTAGGGTTGAAAACTGATGAGGGAGCATAAGGCACACTGATGCCTCACAAACCACCTCCCACCTCACCCACCCCCCAGGTGGGGTATGTGTGAAGTTCCTCAAGCACTGCTGGCTGCCCAAGAGCAAAGGAAAGGACTGAGAACAAATAGTTGAACTAATAGAGATCACAGGACCTGAGCCTTCATCAGTTTACAAATATCTTAGTAAATTACTAGAAAAAAAAACAATCTTATCAATAGTCAGGAACTCCCTACTATTAATTATAATGATTTGCTAGAGGGAAAAAACAACCTGAGCTGGACCACAGGTAGGCTTCCAGTATCCCGTGAGTCTTCTTTAGCACTTGGAAATCCCTTTAAGAAACTTCCTCTTGACTTTATCTCCCCCAACTCCATGGCATATAAGCAGTCATTCTTCACAACCCCAGTGCAGCTCCTTCTGCCCATGGGTCCTGTCCCTGTGCTGTAATAAAATCATGTTTTTGCACCAAAGACATCTCAAGAATTCTTTCTTGGCCATCAGCTCCAGACCCCCATCTCTCCCAAACCCCATCAAAAACACTATGATAAATGAATTCATTAATGGGTACTAAAACTGTATCTACTCCTATCTGAGATATTTGCATTTTTGACCATGATTTTTGTATAAGCATATTGTGTCACTCATTTATTTACTAATTGCCTAATATATATTTCTTGAGCACCTACTATGTATCTGGCATTGGGTGTAAAAAGCTTAACAAGGCAGGTTCCTTCTAACCCCCCTCCAACTGTATGAAATACGCTGTGTGTGAGTGTGGGAGTAGGTTAGCGTACTTTTTCTGAGGAAGGCATCCATGACTTTCTTCACTTCCTCAGTGAGGATCAGTGACTACCCACCAAAAGGTTAAGAATCACAATTGTGGGAGAACTGTGCACCCTCTGTCTGCTTGTGGTTAGCAGTGAAATTCAGAAGTGGTGTGTCCTGGCCTTTACTTGGCAAAGAAGGCTAAGCGTAATTCCAAATGTCAGCTGAAACCACAGTTACACTTGCCTCCTTTAGACTTCGTGTTCATTTATGGTACAGGACCAGCATTGTGCTTCTTTTACAGTTTTTCCACATGAATGAGTCTATTTCCCTTTGTCATTTATTCCTTTCCCTGAACTTGCTGCTCTTCTCTTTGGCCGTATGGACCACATTTAAAGCTATAGCCACTTTGGAATAATAAAGCCTCTGTATTAGACCTAGACAACCAAGGCAGGAAAGAATGGACACATTAAGCTCGTCTGGAGTTGCGCTTCTGCCCCATCTCTCAGGTCCGTTGGTAACTGGTGGTGCCTTCCTGTGGGCCCACTGCCCTCATTCACCTCCTCTGTCTTCCCAGGAGACCTTGCCACTTGGCTCTGTCTGGGTTAACACTGAGCAGAGCCCTGACCCCATCCAATCTCCCTTGATGGCACCTCAGTCCCTTCCCGGCATGTTGTTGCCTATCTGTGAGGAGACATGGGTGTCTCTCCTCCACAAAGCAGAAATTCAGTTCCCAGTCCTTTTCTCACTTTCTTCCCCAGAAAGCCCGGTCACTTCAGCTATCATTCCCGTCAGAAGGTTCTCATCAGTTTCAGTATTTGTATTCCTACTTTCAGCCCTTTTCTTCTCCATTTTGTTCTCACATTGCCACCAAGTGCTCTTTCTACAAATCCCAAAGAAATGTACAAATACAACGGTTATTCCACCAAAACAGTTATGGTCACTATTGGTCCTTGGCTAAAAAAACTTCAGTGAGTTCCATTTCTCATACAGAACAAACTCCCTGCGCTAGCACCTACTGTGGTGAACAACCACTCCCCACCCTCCACCCACTCCCTGACCTCTCTTCTTTAGGCTTTACTCCAATCATACTGAAATATGAGCAATCCCTTTGATACTTTAGAGAGATTCATTCTGTTGCCACCTTAATCACGTTCTTCTCTTGGTGAAACCCTTCTTCTTGGACTCCTAACATCATCCCTTCCACTTGAAGAATTTCTGCATATTCTTTCTTATTCCTGAAGGCCCAACTAAATGCCACCTTCTTTGTTAAGCTCCCTTTCAAAATTGTTCTCTCTAAGTTGTGCAGCTAGTACTTTCTTAAATATCTAGGACTGGTTTCGCAGGCAGTGGGATGCTGATTCTTTCCTTCTGGACTGTGTGCTTAAAGGCAATGTGCCTTATTCAGGTAGATGTCTCTCAAGATCCAGAGCAGATCTTTGTGAATTTTAGGTCCTCCAAGAGGTGTTCACTGAATCCAGTCCAATAAACTCACCCATCTCAAATCAATGAAATTAATGGCTTATTAGGTTCTTTATTTAGAACACCATTTGTTAGCTTAACTGAACCTTGCAGGAGTGTAATAGTCTTAATACCAGGGATGTTTTTCTAATGGTAGGAACTAGGATAGATATGATATAAGATCAGTGAGGGGGGCAAGTATCTACTACCCCTCAAATCTCACCACTAGCTCCCTCCTCTGCTTACTAGAAGATATGTTTATTTGGAATCTTCCTCAGAAGTACTTTTCCTTCAGTGCATTTTTCAAGGGAGAGTAGAAAGAAAAGAATTACAATAATAAAAAACTATTTCATGTTTGTTCATTCAGTATGTGGTTATGTGGTTAAGGAAATTAAACACACACACACTCTCTCTCTAATAGCTCTTTAATATAACCTTTAACCCTCTAGTGCTTGAGACTGGTTTGGTTCAGTTGGTCAATATGGAATTCTCCTTCCTGTAGTGAAGACCTGTGGTCAACCTTCTGGATTATATCAAAGTCTTATAAATATACTTTTACTCTAAATATATTCAGAATAACAATGGATAAGTGTCATATACCAGTGACCACCATAACGTGGAAGAATCTTAGAGCTGCAAGGGACCACAGCAAATCATGTAGTGCCACTATGCAGTTCACAGGTAAAGAAACTAGTGCACAAGGAGGTTGTCATTTGACCAAATACACCCAGCACCCACATAGGCATCCAGGCCATATGACTCCCAGGAGGACTTACAAAACCACTAAGCCCAAAGTAAACAAAGAAAAAAATGCAAAATCCATCTCTCTAGGCGCAAAGGCCAACCTGCTTAGGAAACTGTAGTCTTGAAGGGCAACCTAAGTTTAAGTGGCCGTGTGTCAGCTCCCCGGTGCTTAGTTACAGAGAGGAAGGGATGCAGCAAAAGGAGAAGATGACAAGGACTCATCTAGGAGTAAACACAAGTAAAAAAAGAAGTGAAAAAAGTAAAAGGAGGAAGATAATGAGGAAAAGAGAGAGAAGCTAAAAAGGATGAGTATTCTGTTTGGCTTTGGTTGTAGTTTGTAAGGCTTGTTTTACTCATTTATTTATTTTTTGCTCAGTAAATATTTATTGAGTATTACTCTCTGCTAGGCTTCATTTCAGCAGAAAGATTCCCAGTCATAACATTTCACAGGGACAGGGTAGAGATATCCTGGAGACCTTCATCTTGTTGGACAACCACAAGTGGGATTTAACCCCTTTCTCCACATTAACAGAGCAATAAAGAGTTTTGTTTTTTGTTTATTTCTTAATTTCCTATTCTATAGTAGTTTGTTTTCCTATAGTTTTGTTTTGTTTTTTGATTGATTGTTTTCCAAAGTAACAGAAACCCTATGAAATAAAGAGCTGAGGGTCACCATGCCTCATGCCCCATCCCTCCAATTTCTGTGTTGTGCTAGCTCTCCAGGGGAGTCAGCCCCAGGCTTTGGGGTATAGTGGCCTCTGGAGTCAGGCCAAACAGATAAAGCCTGTGTCCAAAGGGGCTAACCACGAAGATAGTTCAGACTTTGAGCTAGGCTAGTAGGCAACTTTTTTATCTAGTTAGCCCTAAACCCTCAGCTCTCAAATGTTCACCTCATGTAGATAAGTAGATCTTTCCTTGGAGCTTCATTCCCAGCCCGAAGCATCTGGCTCTAGCTTAACTGATGGGTTAATTCTTCTCACCTTTAAAAGGGCTGTGTTATCTACAACCCTAGCCTCCCATTTATCCACTTCCAAAAGAAGAAAGGAGGTTGGAGTGCCGTCCAAGATGAAGCCACCACAGAACTAATTCCCTAGACATTGTTAACAAATAACCAACTAGTCCTAAATATCCCACTAATACTCTTTGGAAGGTCACCTAGAATAAAAAGAATCTATAATCAGAGTATTATAATGTCTTTTTTAGCAATCTTCCTATTGCAAAATTCTTTTTATAATGTTTAATTTTGAGAGAGAGAGAGAAAGAGAGCATGAGTAAGGGAGGTACAGAGAGAGAAAGGTGAGACTCAGAATCTGAAGCAGGTTCTTGGCTCTAAGCTGTCAGCACAGAGCCTGACTCAGGGCTTGAACCCACAAACCATGAGATCATGATGTGAGCCAAAGTCGGAAGCCTAAATGACTGAGCCACCCAGCCCCTGCCTGTAGCAAAATTATTATACACTAACTTAACTTCCTTTGTGGCAAGGTATTTAAGGGTGTTTAAGGATTCAGCTCAATTGTGACACTATCTCTCTGGAGATAGCATCAGACTTCACGGGTTAAGCGTTCAGTCCCACAAGGCTGCCCGTCACTTCCCACTTCAGGTGCCAGTCTCAAGCCCTAGGCTGCTACCTATGATTCTGAGTTACCAGCTACAGATTGGAAGTTTCACTGGCGTCCTGCTTAGATTTGATTAACTTGCTTAAGCAGCTCACAGAACTCAAGGAAACACTAACATTTACCATTTTATTAAAGGATATGATAAAGCATAGGAATTGATAGCCAGTTGAAGAGATACATAGGATGAGGTCCCAAAGAAAGGAACTTCTGTCCTCATGGACCTTGGGCCTGACCCTGTAGCACATGGAAGGCTTTTTGTTCCCCAAGTGTGGAAGCTATCTGAAAAAGAAACTAAAAAATTTCCCTCTTGGGTTTTTATGGAGGTTTTATTACATTGTCATGATTAACTAAGTCACGGGTCATCGACTGATTGAATGTCTCGCCCCTCTCCCCTCTCTGGAGGTTTTAGGGTGGGGATACTGATAGTTCCAACCCTCTAATCGCATAGCTGGTGCTTCTGGCAACCAGCCCCACCCTTGGGTGGGGTACAAAAGTCACCTTCATTAATAACAGGACACCCATTTCACCTTTATAGTTCTGAAACATTTTTAGGAATCTGAGAAATATATTTTGCTCATCTGAATGACTATATATGCATTTCTTATAAATCATTATATTACACAAAATCTCTTATGAAACCTCCCTCATGAGGTGTAAAGTGAAAATGACTAGCGCTCACTAGTTCCCAGCAGTTTTCAGAGTATGGTAACTGTATGGATTTTCCATGGACAGAAAGAAAACAAATAAAACAGAAAACAAATAGAAACAAATCCACAATCCGTATCTGCCCCTCAGTGCAGAATTCCAGAGCTCTATAAGAATAGGATCTGTATAGTATTGTTACTTCCATTGTTTAATGACATTTCTCCCAAATGGAATCCCACTCTCCACTCTTCCTGAGGGCTCTTCTAAGCACCACCCCATTCTTTCTATCCTGGTGCTTCTTGGTCACTGTGACCCTTTCTGGCCTCCCAGGCCTGAAGCCTACCTTTGGCCGACATGGCCAGCTTGCCAAGAAGGAAATGCTGTTACCAGGAAACCACTGAGCGGGAGCCTCAACTCAAAGACTAGTGCTCTCTTGGGCCTCTCAAATTCCTGTGAGGGTGCACCATGGCAACCCTCTGAGCAGAGGCTTTTAAATCACCTCATGTTTCACTCTGTAAAAGGTCTCATTGGGCCAGGCACACATCACTGCTACTGACGTTGCAGTCTAAACAGGCGTTTTTACTTTTGTTTCCCCAGTATGAACATGCAGGATCAAATAAACAAACCGTTCCTTTTCTCAGGGACAGAGTGGTGTGGTGGTGAAGTGCAAGGGCTCTGCAGACAGGCTGTCCATCCTGGCCATGTCCCTTCTTGTCTGTCACCCTGGGCAAGTTGCTTGATCCCCGTGCGCCTGCATATTCTGCTCTACAACATGGGGATCAGAGGAGTACCTGCCTCACAGAGTTCTTATCAGGATTAAACGAGCTGGCATGTGACAATGCTTAGAACAGTGCCGGACACACAATGTCTACTCAGTAAAGTACCTTCTCAAAGAAAAGGAAATATAGTGACAGTGTTGTAGAAGTGAGAGCAAGGTATAGAGGGAAAGGAGTTGCCTGGAAAATTCAGGATAGAAGACATTTTGGAGGAAAAGGATAAGAGGTTAGAGTCCTCATCTAGAGAAGCTGTGTGACATGTCAGTCCTCAGCAACACTGCTGACTGGGCCCGGCTGGTCGGGGTCCAGAAGAGGCTGGTGCGGAGTCTGGGGAAGCAGCCCGGGTTCCAGTGTCACTTCCAAAAATGGCTGCTCTGAGGATCAGGCGAGGAGGGAGGAAGACACTGGGTGAAGAGATGGGTTTTGTGTTTTCTATCTGTGCTTGACTCTACCCCTTTCACACAAAGAGAGAACTGTGACAGGGCACTTTCCCCTTTGAATCACCTTGGCAACCTGAATTCTTTTGCTGTTCCAGGAAATTATAAACAAAATAAACACATTGAACTGACACTGTTTGCTTCTGTTTTCCTTCTCAAATGGTATTTTTTCAAAAGGTGTACATGTTGGGGATGAGGTGCTCTTGATTGTTTTAAATGTATTTTAAATTCCTTCAAAATATGTTTAGGTAACATCAGATGAAAGAATCTTAGGTCAATAAAGCAGGCACAAAAGCTTGGATGTATTCAATGTGCCAACTTCTGGTAACCACGCATGCCATAGAACTTCACCAATTGATCCAAATAACGTAAAAGTTGTTGTTACACAGGAACGATGGAGGGAGCAAGAAGATGTAAGAGGGAAGATGAGAGGAAGAGAAGGAAGAAACTTGTGGGTAGGGACCACTTTATGGGCGTGTGACCAGTACAGCCCAAGCAGGACCCGTGCTCAAAAGGGAGCCCTGTGCTTGGGGTATAATGCTCTGTGGTCACCATCTGAAAATTCTCATCAATTTTATCTTTGAATTTTTGTCTGGTAAGTGAAGTCAGATAGGACACTGGCGCCATGGCTCACACAGTCCTGCTGCCCCACCTCTCTGCGACAAGCTCTCAGCCTCCTGACAAAGGGTCTGGACACAGACTTGAGGAGGGTCAGGATCAAGCATGTGCTGGGCTGCAGGAGGAAGGCCTGTGAGGGTGTGCTCTAGTAGTAAGACTCTCCAGCCCAAAGGAGCACAACACAAAATAGCAAATAAAAATCACTGTGCCATGTCAAGAAAGACACCAAGAAGAAAGGACTGAACTTCTTCGCTGCCATATAAACAGGTGGCTCCACATTTTCATTTTGCTCTGAGCCCCACAATTATATATCTGACCCTGGTTGCAGCATTTAACACCCACTCAGCCCTCCTCCTGTACCTCAAAGTTGAGAACTGTGAGGGCCCCCATCCCTTGTCCTACAAGAGGTTTTAGAACTCGTGTCAGCTGCTGCCCCTCATGCAGTGGAAGCACATTCCAGGGTTAATGGTGTCACAACCATTGTAAGCCAGCAACAAGCTGAGTAATGGGAAATCCCGAGCGTCAAGTGTGTAGAGACAAGGGAGGGAAGGAAAGGAAGAGGAAAGGTGAAGTGAATGAGTTCTGTTCCATGGAAATGTAAAAACTGACTCCAACCCAGGGGTCAAATAAACAGGGTAACACAGTGAGAAGACCAACAGGAAATTTTATGTGGAAAAATGTATCAGGAGGTAGCCATTGAGCAGCATTTGAAGAATATCAAAATAGCAGCTTTTTAAAAATCCAATTCTATTTATTGCCCAGGTCTCTGTCCCTAGCATGTGGTCCAGCTCTGGGCTTCCAGAACTACACCCTTCCCCTCCTATTTCCTTAACCTGCTCTTCATGCCTCCTAGGGACCTCTATTCTACCCATAAGTCCTAGTGCATGGAGTTACAGGGTCTGTCTATGGATTCAATCAGAAAATTAAAATGCTAATGAGTTATTTGGATTGTTTTATAATCTTTCCGGAGATATCAGAAGAATCTAAAAGATAAGACTTTCTATTGTATCATATAAAATGAGAATCTCTTTCATCGGCCAATGAAGATTTATTGTCATCCAAAATTGCAAATCCTCATACAATGTTTTTATTGATTTTTCAGGTCAATGAAAGGTATTCAACACCAGTAATATGCACAGATTTTACTAACCTGTTTGTGCAAGTTGAAGAGATATAGGACACTCTTAAGGAAGAATTGGTAGCTTTTAAGACTGGGACAGGTTACTTAAAAACGTGTAGAAGAGCCTCCTTTCAGAGATAGGATGAAAAGTTTATTTTAGATCTACATAGAGATGGATCCAATTTAGATGGTCGTCTGAAGTTCTTTCTTTCTCAGATTTGTTGATTTCTTACTGATTATGATCCATTTCCTTTCACCAAGGATTAAATTTGATCATTACTGGATCATCTTGGTCATCATTATGACACCAGTGAGTACTCATCATGGTCATTTTGTTAACATGAAAATTCACTCTAGGGTGCCTGGGTGGCTCAGTCTGTTAAGCATCCAACCTCAGCTCAGGTCATGATCTCAGGGTTTGTGGGTTTGAGCCCCTCGTTGGGCTCTGTGCTGACAGTGTGGAGCCTGCTTTAGATTCTCTGCTTCTTTCTCTCTGCCTCTCTCTTTCACTTTCTCTCTCTCTCTCAAAAAATGAATAAATAAATAAACAAACAAACAAACATTAAAAATATTATAATTGCTTAAAAATTTTTTCACTCTTCTGGTTTCTCAGGGGTCAACCTCTGCTGTAGTTGGGGAAAAAAATAAATACATTTGATGAATTAGTTATTTTCTAGGTAGCCCCCCAGAATGTCAATCACGCTTTTATTTAATTTAAGTTCTTCTTAGTTGGCTAATGATGGAAGACAATTTAGCTCATATGGGAAACAAAAATCCTCCCAGTGACAAGAGGCAAGTGGGAATTTGTTGGAGGGTTTGACAAA
The DNA here is from genome assembly GCF_006229205.1 of Suricata suricatta. Taxonomy (NCBI): domain Eukaryota; kingdom Metazoa; phylum Chordata; class Mammalia; order Carnivora; family Herpestidae; genus Suricata; species Suricata suricatta. The sequence goes on along the minus strand of NC_043705.1, from coordinate 38,258,749 downwards.
ATGTGTTTACTTCCATTTTTAGTTTTCCCTTTCTCTCTTTTTCTTTGTTGCATTTTTAAATTTGTATTTTATCTTAATATAGATAAACTGGGAAGAGCACTGGATGATACATAATGAGCTTCCTTTGACTCTCTCCTCCAGAGCGGAAATAGAATTTTGTGTTCCATCATCCTGAGCCACCACCAGGGCCCGTCCATAATCAACTACGACGACGAGAGTGGGAAGACGTGCGTGCACATCGCCGCAGCAGCGGGCTTCAGTGACATTATTAACGAACTGGCGAGAGTGCCTGAGTGCAACCTCCAGGCTCTGGATGTGGACGACAGGTATTTGTGGCAACTCAGAGTGCTGAGAACTAACAGTTGTCTTCGAATGTTAATCTTAAAGAACATGGTTAAGGGGCTATCCTATATGACTATATCCTTGACTGCCAGTAATATTCACACATGTGCTTCTGACAATAAAAATTGCTCTATATTAGTCAGGGCAGGAAAAATCATTGTTATGGAGAGAAATGCTGTGACTGTACAGTATTGTCAGATTTTCCACTTTTTGCTGAATGTTCTCAGAAGGCTTTCTGTATGTCAGCTTCCTGCTATATATGCACTTTTATTCTTAACAGTAAGTCTTATTTTTTTTCATTTCTGGATTATGTCATAAAGTCTAAAAGTTCTTTTTATCCAGACAAGAGCATAGAAAAAGTGTTGTATTCAGAGCTAAATGTGACTTTTTCAGGTTTTTCTTTTTTTCCCCAACCATTCAGAATACATTGGCAAAGAAAAGGAAGCACGATCCAGAAAAGGAAAGAGACTTATCCCAGAGGTAGTTAGCAATGAAAAGAAGACTTGTACCCTTCTCTTCCAAACATGGAACTTTTCATCCATAACCAACGATTAGAGGTTTTCAATTACACTGCTTATCTAATCTTTGTTTTGGTTAGGCATTGATTCAGTGGAAATACAAGAATAACATAACAACAAACAAGATTATTGAAAATAAGTTAAAGTCTTACACACTGTGTATGGGTGTTTTGGCCTCTTCTGTTGAAGTGCAAAATTAGCCACCTATTTATCCTGATTTCAGATAAACCCCAAGAAGCACCTCCTACTTCCTGATACCTGAAATTCTGATAACACATGGGGAAAATTCTTGAGTTGCACATGAGTCTCAGGATTTGGAGATGGTTAACATGATGACTTTAATTAAAATTAAAGTGTAGATCACTGAAAAGAGACCTTTTCCCAAGGGCAGATATTGATCTTGAGCAGGTAAGACCATAGCAAGACTAAAGTTACAGGAAGAGAAAAGGCAAATGAGCCAAAAAAAAAAAAAAAAAAAGAAGGAGAAGGAGAAGAAAGAAGAAGAAGAAGAAGAAGAAGAAGAAGAAGAAGAAGAAGAAGAAGAAGGAGGAGAAAAAGGAGAAGAAGAAGAAAGCAACACATTTAAGAAAGGAGGGCTGGAGAAAAATTTGCCTACTTCAAAATACTTTCAGAACCAGTTCCAAATAGGATATTTTTCATTTTGCATTATCATACACTTAGCAAAGGAAATCCAGTTCCCCAGGCCTCAGGGAAGAAAGTAAAACCAAGGGCAGGTAAAAAGTACAAAAGATGAGATCCTATGTGAATTCAAAGAGAAGTAAAATCTCCAGGAGACTCTATTTCCTGATCCAAAGCTCAACTCACATGTTGCTAAACTGGCCAAATCCTGCCCTCTGTTTTGTTTTATTTTCTGCAACCTGCAGCTGTGTCTCCACACTGAAACTGTGAGCTTGTCTTAGAAGTAGAATTTTTTCAAAAGTTTTCTAGGTGTAAGTCCTTTAACCTTTTGTAGGAATTGTGACTTCCCTATACTTCTTCTCGTAGTAGGGAGAAAGTGTTTGAAGCAAAGGGAAGAAAAATAAGGCAGTGATTTGAAATGAGAGACAGTGGTGCCTCAGTTGGCTGGGCGTCCAACTTTGGCTCAGGTCATGATCTATGGTTCGTGGGTTCGAGCCCTGTGGTGGCCTCTGTGCTGATGACTCTGAGCCTGCTTCTGATTCTGTGTCTACCTCTCGTTCTGCCCCTCCCCTGCTTGTACTCTGTCTCCCTCAAAATGAATAAATACTAAAAAAATTTTTTTAAATTAAAAAATTAGAAAAGAGAGAGAGGGAAAATATGCAGGCACTAGCCCTCCTAGATATTAAAGTACTTTCTAGATATGTAATATTTATTTTTTTAAAGTTTGCTTGTATATTTTGAGAGAGAGAAGAGAGAGAGCAGAGGAAGGGCAGAGAGAGAGGAGAGAGACAGAGAATCCCAAGCAGGTTCTGTGCTGTCAGTGTGGAGCCTATTTTGGGGCCTGATCTCAGGAACTACAAGATTATGACCTCAGCCGAAATCAAGAGTGGGAAGCTTAACCAACTGAGCCACCCAGGTGCCCAGATCTATGATATTTGAAACATGGTATAATTAGCCTAAGATTGATGGCACAGAACACATACCTCAGAAGTAGCTCATGTGGCATAAATGTCTCAAGTTTCATCAACCCATGTTTAATATCCAACCCATTTATCTTCAAGAAAGATAGTCCTTTATCAAGGGCTCCCTACATGCTTCTGGGAATTCTTTAGGGAATGCTTACATGTCCTATAAATCATCCCTTAACTACTGACATCTCAACCAAGGTTGCATGCTCATGCCGATCATTTCCTGCCCTTCAGACACTACCTCATCAACCGCCTCTAATGAATTTCTTCTGAACCATGGGCCCTGTCCCTCCACCTTCACATTTTGATAGTTTCAGCTATCACAGTGTGAAGGTGTGTTTGTGTGCTGTGTTTTCAGGAAATTTGGAGATAAGAAAGGAATTACAGATTAGATAACCTGATATTGGATACTGCATATTGCCCACAAAGGCTCTGTTTCTCTGCAGAATAATTTATGTTTTCTGCCTGTTCTTCTGGACCTCTTTTTCCATGTTGCTGAGCAGAAGAATTAAAACACTCAGTCTTCACAGTTGTTGTGAAGAAATATATCACACTGCTCCAAAGTGAGTTGTCATGTGTCCATGAACCTGATGAGATTGATGCCCAACCCTTTATCTACTGAATTTATTGGCAATGCATCCTCTAAACAGGAAGGCGTAATCTGGCTGGGGCCTCCTCCCTGTCATAATAGATATTGTCTGGAGACCTCTCTCAAGTAGAATGGAATCAGTCTCATCTGCCACATATTCATATAAGCAGGGTGATTGATCATTATATTGAAAAGAAATACGGGCCTCTTAAGTGTTCTCACGTTGCTGGCGTAGTTTGAGGAGGAGGATGCTTGATTGACAGAAAACACAATCCACGCATGGGGATCTTGGCCACGCTGAGGTCAAGGCTACTCTCCCAACTACTGAGACCCGTGCACCTTCATAGAGAGCTCCAACTGAGCCCTTCTCCTTCTAGCCCCTCGGCTGCCTCCACGTGTGAGAGACTGCTTGGCCACCCTCTGCCCAGTGTTCCGGCCACACCACAAAGCCAAGGGGGAAGCTTTCCATCCTTCCTTTCCTGCCTCAGGATTGAGCCTTTCCCAGGGCAATTTAAAAATTATAATATTTTCTTCTAGCCTCTTGCTTTTTATTTTCCTAAGAAAATACTGGTTTTACAATTTAATAGAGGTCTAAATACTGAGGAATATGTATCTACCCTTTGGCTGATGAAGGACTTTCTAAGTATAAAAATCTAAAAGAAACAAAAGTGACGAGATACCTAAATCTGATTATTTTAAAATATTTTGTGGAAAATCACTATAAAAATTATAAGTCAAGTAACAAATTAGAGAAAATGTTTGCAAAAAGATCAATATCTTTAATGTATATGGAGCCTACATAAATTAGTAAGAAAAACTAACAATCTAACAGAAAAAAATGGCCAAGAGGCATTAAGGGTCATTTCAGTGAGAAGACTCAAACGACAAAAAAAATGTGTTTCAAAATTTCAACCTCACTATTAAAGAAACACAAAAGAAAACAACACTGAGGTATTATTTTGCCTACCAAATTGGCAAAGATTTTTAAAGGTGATGATAACACTCAGTTTAGGGAAAGAATAGGGACGCAGCTGGTAGGGGGAGAAATTGAGTCCATGTTCTTGAAAGACAGTTTGCACTATGTATAAAGAGCCTTAAAATTGCCCATAGCCTTTGACTCACAACGTCCTCTTCCAGGACATTGTCAGAAAGGCCAGAGAAGGGTACAGGCCCCAGAATGCATAGAGCTAGAGGACAGTTTCCATCATCCTGAAGCCCATATAATACTTAACTTACCATTTCCACACTGTAAACAACTACACATTTTTCATACCACATCCGGACTTTGAGAAGCTGTCACCAGCTAAGCACCCTGTGCCATTTCTGTGCTCTGACCCTTGTGCCGTTCCCATGTGGTCCTCCAGGACACCGCTGCACTGGGCTGCAGCTGCAGGCAAGGCAGACTGTGTACAGTCACTGCTGGAGCTGGGCATGGACAGCAACCTGCGAGACACCAAGGAGAGCACACCCCTGGCCTACGCCCTGTACTGCGGCCACGCGGCCTGTGTCCGACTCCTCTCCCAGGAGAGCAGGTGAGTGCACCCCAGGGCGGCGGGGGGGGGGGTGCACTCTTGTTTTGTTCTTCTCAAACATTTATAAAATTGAATGAAACTTTTTCACTTGCCGATGCACAAAACCAGCAATAAGTTAATATTGTGCTTGCCATTTGTAATGTATCGTGACATGTTCTCTACTCTGTGGAGCAAAATTATAGTAGTGAACCCAAATCCACCAGCCTAACATCCACTAGACTTTCATTCCTTCTTCCCTTTTTCTCCCTTTCTTCTTCCCTGTATGCCATGTTCTCATCATCTTTTTTCCGTAATCAACAATTCTCAAACTTTTTGTTCTCAGGACCCTTTTCCACTTTAAAAATGGGGAACCCCAAGGAGGTTTTCTTTATAGGAGTTACACCTGTCTGTATTTATGGCATTAGAAACTAAAACTATTTTTTAATAAAATATGTAGTTATTCATTTAAAGCAATAATAACCCCATTACATTTATGTGTTGACATAAATACCATATTTATAGTTAAAAATAACCTTTTCTCCAAAACCAAAAAAAAAAAAGTTGTAATGAGAAGAACAGCAGAGCTCTGCAATGTTTTGCAAATCTCTTGGATATTTTAATAGAAGTATAATGGAATACAGCTATATTCCCACATCTGCTCCTATATTCAATCTGTTGCAGTACATTGTTTTGATTGAAGTGTCCGAAAAAAAATCTGGCTTTGCATAAATACGCAGTTGGAGAAGAGAATATTTCAGTAGCATTTTCAGATAATTGAGGATACTTTTCCTTTGCTATTACACCCAAATTTGACAAATGTTAGTTGCAATGTGGACTATCAGCATATTGATGAACTTTTTATATGCTGTTGTATTAAAATCCATTAGTCTGTCTTGCACTTTAAATGGGTCTTATACCTATACAGGATTTTATAGTATATTGTTTTGCTCATTTGGGAAATATTGGTTTGCTTAGTTAGGAATATTTTCCAAATGACACATTGTATTATACAGTATTAAAAAATCACATTTGTTAATATCACCACTGATCTTATTGGAAGAGACTTTATGCATCAGGAAGCTGTCAAGCATACAATGTGCACACAAGTTTTTCAAAATTCTAAGTTTTGCTTGAAAACTAGACTTTTGTCGTTGGAAGCAATTACTATCAATTGTTTACCTTGAAATAACAGGCTTATTTTATTCATTTTTGAGAAACTTTCAGCAAATACTCAATTGCAAGATTGTTTGTGAGTCATAAAAATGGTGTTCCCTGAGAAAATGTATCTAGGTTAGCTGGCAACTCAATCAATTATACAAGTGTTTTACCTCAAGGCAACCATCATACTTCATTATACAGTTGAACTGCTTATGGGTACTTCCTGTTTGGTCAAAAAAATGTATATTGAGAGGTCAATTTTATTAATGTTAATTTTATTTTTGAGAGAGAGAGAGAGAAAGCATGAGTTGGGGAAGGGACAGAGAGAGAGACACACACACACAGAATCTGAAGCAGGCTCCAGGCTCCAAGCTGTCAGCACAGAGCCCAATGCAGGGCTCCAACTCACAAACCATGAGATCATGACCTGAGCTGAACTCAGCGCTTAGCTGGCTGAGCCACCCAGGCACCCCACAAAGGTCAATATTTAATAAAATTAATAACTTTTACTAGACATTAATAAGTTAAATGGCAATTTTTTCAATGTAAGTCCATTGATGCTACTGTCTTGATTTGTATTATGGACCTCATACTTTGATCCACTATCTCAGTTGTACTTTTGGCATCAAAAGCACCACAGTGAAAAGGGCATATTGATATAATGAATATAGTTTTAGCCTCATAGAACCCCTGAAGACTGTTGGGGACCCACCCACAGGGTTTAGGGACCACACTTTATGACCCCACTGGCCTAAATCACAATCTGTAGCAGAAAGAGGAAAGATTATAGAAGATACTAAAGTAGGATTAATTTGCACAGGGGCGTATTCTTTCGAGGTCAGCTTGGAAGAATGTTAGAGCTCTCTTGGGGTGACCTCAGGGTCCAGACGGTGTGTTCAATAGCTCACAAAGCCCATTGGAAGGTGAAAGAATGAAGGTATAAAGTGCATTGTGGAAATAAAGATTCAATTACACACTGTGTGACCTGTAAAGAAAAACACTAATCATATGCAGTCGAGTGGTGATGTTTTGCAAATTACAAATTACAGCATCTCACTCCAAAGAATAATGTTGCAATCTGGCTTTTAGGGCACGCACATGGGTCAGGTTTCATCATTAACTCGTACCACAGAAAGCACTAAGTCAATTGTGGCCTCAAAATAACAGAATTTTCCAAGTAACAAAAACAAATGGTGCCTCAGGGAAACTCTCCACATAAGAAGAGCCAGCCGGACAACTGCTGACCTTTTTTTCTTTGGAATCATTTGCCTGCTCATTGGGCATTGCTCACTTTTCTTCTGCTGCCACACCCGATCGCTGGCACACACACTTCCTCTTGTGCAGCTGAAACCCAGACAAAAGCTTCTTCCCTCGGTCTCCTTTTTTAAAAAGTATTTTTCAATAGGAAATTTAGTAAAAACTGAAAGGGAAACAAAGAACATTCAAATAGCATAAAATGGGCAGGCTTCCTGAGGTAGATAATGTCCAAGCTGTGCCCAGATCTTCTGAGATTTGTTTTAGAGAAAGCCTGAAACCGTTCTTCTCCCACCTCTACAAGCTCCCCCTGCTTTGACTAGTTGAAGCCTGAACTCACCTTTAGCCTTCATCTCTGGGACTTAAAACTTATACTCCTACTGACTGTGTTTGAGAAGTGAGAACAGTAATGCTTTAAGCTATTTTCGGCTTAGTTGATCTCTTAGTGAAAATAGATGATCTAGAGATAAATTTTGAGAGGACAACTCCTCAGGGACTAAGAGGAATCTAAGAAATAGTCTAACTATAGCAAGGAGGGGAGTTACAAAGGGTTTTGTAAGTTCTTCCACATCACCTTTGACTGGAAAGTGCTTTGGGGGTCTTTGGATTACCTAAGACAAGCGTCTCAAGCAGATGGTATAGAGGGAGGTAGTTTTTTGGTTGGGGGATTGTGTTCACTTCCTATCCTCTCACAGAGTCCTTGTTATTGTATATTCCCATAGAACAGAGCCTACTCGACCCCTTCCTTCCCAGAGCAGTAGACCCCAGAAGAAGGAGGGACGATTCAGCATGCTCAACCAAATCTTCTGCAAAAACAAAAAAGAAGAGCAGAGAGCCTATCAGAAGGATCACAGCAGGGATCGACAGATGGGGGAGCACACCTCGGAAGTTGATGACATCATCACCACCTTTGACAGCATCGTAGATACCAACTGCCAAGAAGGGCCAGGCAATCAGGTGGCTATGATTGACTTTAAGAAGCAGACCTCAGAGAATTCAAAATATCTCTTGCCAGAAAAGAAGCCTCTGGGCCCCAAGGGGCTTCCACCAATCAGAACACAGAGTCTCCCACCCATCACCCTGGGCAATCACTTCCTGACAGCTTCCCAGGGGGCCACTTCCCATGCTGGCCTGAGCTCTGGTAGTCATCATATGGCCCAGCGATCTCAGAAAAGCCGGAGTGAGCAGGACTTACTGCATAACAGAACTGGTTGCCAGGTTTTGCTAGATAACCCCTGGAAAGGTGATTCTAACCAGGTGTTCTGTAAGGCCGGGACTGTGCCTTCTTCTGATAAGCGGCTGGACAGATTGCTCACCAGTGGCTCTGGTCACCAGGAGGTCCTTGGGCTGCCACATCTTCCTCATCTACATAATCCTTCATCAGGTATTACCCTTGCCTCCCTCTTCCTCATTCCTAGCACATTCTCTCCAAGAAGTGTTTCATATCATTCTGGGCTAGAAACTAGGGTGACAGTAGCCTAGATGGCAGGGCCAGAACAAAATGGATGATCCTTGAATCCACTGGAGTCAAGATCTTTAGGCTATGGAAACATTCTGCTTTCCTCCCCTGAGGGCAATCATCAAGTTAAAGTATGTGCCTTCTTATATTCCCAGCAGATACGTGTAGTGACTGTCAGATTAAAGCAGAAATAGTATTATTTCCAGTAGCTAACATTCTTAACCAGGGGTAGTGGCAATATCAGTTATGAGGGACTGATTTGTTTGTATAATGGCTTGCCTTTAAATCAGGTGTTCAATCCCTACTTCAGACCTACAGGAGCAAAATTTTGGTAAAGGAGGAGGGAAAATGTCAATACCCTCTAGGTCTACAGGAAGAAAGGAAACATATTCACACATTAATAGTTCAAGTTTCCACACATACCAAAGGCTTTCATTGTAATTCTCCCTCTCATCTCTTCCTCTAGCCACCCAGGGCCACTCATCCAAAGCCACCAATATTATTTGTTGTTGTTTATTCTTCCAGAGATATTTTATACACATGCATACACACACACACACACACACACACACACACACAGTATGTATAAGTAAGTATATATCCCCCTTTAAATAAACGTATCACCCTAAAGAATTTCTTTTTACACACATACAAGAAATATATATAAAAATTATTTTTTAAATAGACCACAGGCGATTCTGATGCACACTAGAGAAAGGGAAACATTGTTCTAAAGCAGAGGCTGTAAACAGCTTCCAAAATTAGTTCATTGCCACGATATCTTGTTTTGATTTCAAGTGAATTAATTGCTAATATTTAAAAATCATGAGGTATTACATTAAAAATGGAAAATTCTAGCTTGTCTTGAGAAATTAAAAGGTCTGGCAACACTGAACCCAAATTCCAGTTGGTAATAAGGGGCCGAATATGAATACCCACAGTCCCCTTGGACACCAGCTGGACATCACTGTCCCGAGTTCAACCCAGTCCACAACACTAGTATTTCTCCAAGGAGTGTCAGTGTTCTTCATCAATGTGTTTCTGTTGTTTTTTTCATAGTAGGATTAGGAGAAAAAAATGATGTATCTTGAACCCACATTTCTGTTGAACATAGAAGAATGAAAGACTGAGAGCTACTGTATTGTAAGAAGTGGAGGAGGGAGGGGGCATCTCCGTGGCTCAGTCGGTTGAACGTCCAACTCTTGGTTTCGGCTCAGGTCAGGATCTCGCGGTTTGTGGGTTTGAGCTTCATGTCAGGGCTCTGAGCTGACAGTGCAGAGCCTGCCTGGGATTCTCTCTCTCCCCCTCTCTCTGCCCCTCCCTTACTCACGCTCACTCACTCTCTCTCTCTCTCTCTCTCTCTCTGAAAATAAAGAAATAAACTTAAAAAAAAAGAAGTGGAGGAATACATATATTTGGAAATGAGAAATAGTCCTTCCTGTTTACTATGCAGCATGAGCCTGGCTCTCTCCCCTCATTTTTGTGTGCCTTGTGTCTAAAACAAGTAAGGTAGAGTATGGCTCCCCTCATACATATTTACATGTATGTGTGAGAAACAGACATCCTGGTGTCTGATAAAAACTCCACCCAACATTTTATTTCCTCCACAAAGCACTGAAGTATGTGGTTAGTGGCATAGGTAATGTTGCTTTTGTTCTACAGAAGGATCAGGAAGCAAAGATGTTAGTCGTCTTCTTTTGATACTTTAGTGGCATGCAGGGCCTCAATCTTTCCTCCTTTGTGGAGTCTGTCCTGTCCTGGCTAATACCTCCTCTTTTGAAAAGCTTTTGAAATTTGTGAAAATCTTGTTCTTTTTCTGTTCCCAAGAGAGCCTCTGTCTTTTCTATCAATTAGGTTCGGGCTCAGCTACCTGTAACAGAAACCAAAGCAACAATGGCTTAAACAACATAGAAGCTTATTGCTCTCATACGAAAGAAGTCTGAAGTTCCCGGGTGCTTGATAGCTCCATGATCACCAAAATCCTAGGCTCCTTCCTTCTGTGTGCTCCACAGCTCACCATATGACTTCCATTCTTCAGGTTATTTCACAGTCCAGTACGGCTAACAGAAAAGGAGGAAAGGAGGACAGAGAGGGGAAACATGGATTTTCCCAACCGAATCAGCTCCCATTAAGACATCATTGCCCATAAGTCCACACCTCTGTTTACATCGCATTAGCCAGAACTTTAGTCACATGGTGACACCTATTGGCAAGGAAGATTGGGAATTGCAGTCTTTTGTCTCAGGACATGGCTGTCCCTTAAAAATTGGGTTTTTGTTTCTAGGAGAAAAGGGAGATTGGATATTAGATAAAGAACTAGTAGATTATGGCATTTGTGCCATCTAAAACTCTCTATATTATTGGAAATAAAATGAAATTCAATAAACTCGGTTTGAAAATTTGCTTCATTTGCCAGTGAAGTGACTTGAAAAGTCCTGATGTGGCAGACCAGCAGAGAAGAAGCAGAATTCACCAAGGGGATCTTAAATAATAGCTGTGGCTACATCAAAGCGTTTATTTTTTCAACCAATGTTTTTAAGCACTGATAATAACTTGGAGCCATTCGAGGCAACTGAGTTGTGATAAGATAAATCTCCCAAGAATGTCCGGCCTATAAATGAGTTTTAAAAGATACAGATTTGCTAAAATGATTATACAACTGACTTCAAGTTCATTTCTCATCATGTTTAGATACAAGATCATAGGGTTTTGAAATGGAAAGGACCTTACTCATTCATGAAATGGTTAGAGGGTCTGTCATTCTAATTTGTCAAGAGGCAAACTACTAAAAGGCTTAAGACTTCTGGTTTCAAGTTCTGGCTCTGTCACTTACATGCTGTTACGTAATCCCTCTGGGCTTTTGTTTCTTCACCTGAAAAGAATGGGAGAAAATACCTAACCATAGGGTTGTGTGTTGCTGTTAAATTAAAAGAGGTGATACATGTAAAATACTTAGAACAGCGATTTGAACACAGTATTTTACACACACAAACATATTTGGGCTTTTTTAAAACTACGTGCCAGGCCCTATACTAAGCACTATGCTTTAGTTACAAGCTAGAAATGACCTTGTTTTAAGATGATGAAACTTAAATAAATGTGCTAGTCAACTGCCTGATTGCTCTCACCTCTAGTTTTTTCCTCCAATTCTATTCTGTCTCTCAGGGAATGACACTTCCCAGTATTACTTGCAGCTGCTTCTAGGTATTTTTGGCCAAGTACCAGGAGGCACTAGCCAAAGAGGAAGAGCAGGAGGAGGGAAAACAGTGTAGTTGTCCACAACATCCCTCTTCTTCTTCTGGAAGCCCCCACAGAGGTTCGACCTCCTCCTCGTGCTCCCTCCCCACAGCTCCACACTCTGTAGCTCTGGTCCCGCTTAGCTTCGAGGCCTGGGTAATAACATCCTTTCCCCTCATCTCTCTAGCCTAGAGATGCTTTCATTTTTTTGCAGTGGCTGATCTCTGGGTTGTCCTTCTACTCTCTCTTCTGTTTGGCTTCTTAGATTTTTTATCAGCAATAGAACCAACTTTCTATATGAAATTCCCTCTGTTTCAAAGACCAGGACAGGTCTCTATTTCCCTGATGAGCCCCGACTGATTAAGCAAGACGTCATCTCTCTGAGCCACAGTTTCTTACTCACCCAGAGGCTGGGACCACTATCCCTGATCAGTTTTCAGTTATAATTCACATGGTCTAGAAGAGTTAGAATAGATTCCTCCAAGTTTTACGACTAATTGATGACATATTTTGTACTTGAACCCATAACTCCCAAATAGGAAGGTGTCACCATGGCAATGTACTTCTCTCAAGTCCAGTTGGATAGTAAGCTTACCACTTACCCGCAGTGTACTTGCCTCAGAAATGACATTGTCCTCCCCAAAACAAGAAAGATTTTCCTGCCTTATGGATTTTCGTTTTGTGGACATTTTTAACTCAATTTGAAATGTTTTTAGAACTACTGAGGCTTCTGGACTACAGTTAGGAGGGTTCACTTAAGCAGTTTTAGTGTTAGTCAAGGCAGGTTGAAACAGCAGGTTTCTACATTGAGCTCCCATATTTGATATGAAAGTCTAATACATTAAAGCAATTGGATACTGTAAGTCATACCACTGCACCACTGATTTGAACTTGGATAGTCCCTTAGCATAGGATTTTCTCTTTTCCTGCCCTGGATTTAGTAGAAATAATAAGGGCTAGCTAACACTGCCACTGTTTGAATTCCTGGCAGCCATTAACCTGTGCTTGCATCAGCAACCCTGGACATTTAGCTGTAATGATTATTGCTTAATATTCATTGAGACCTGTCAGTGGGCTAGATGGAGAGAGATGGGTGATGAGGCACTTAACCTAATGAGGAAATTTGGAGCACATCAGCTTAATTCACTGCAAACAGCTTTCAGAGAAAATGGAACAGAAAGCTCTGCGGTGTTTGCTACCAGCCTGGTTATTTACAAGCCATCACACAGAAAGCAAGAAAGCACTGGCTTCCCTTCTCCCTCAAGAGAGAACTTTCTTTTCCGTAATTTTCTAAACTATCCTAGCAACAATGCAGTCTCCTCCTAGTGTAAGCCTGATCAAGTGATACCACCCCCCCCCCCGCCCCGCCCCCGTTTGACCTCAGTCTTTTCCATGACAAAGGCCAGATTCTTGAGCTGGTAAACAAAATCCTCCCAGCGTGGCAGGACCTCACTTCCTGTTGTACGCTTCTGTGCTTCACATGGCTAATCCTTTCCCCCATCCCCCTGAACAGTTCCTTGAACATCTCTCAGTTCCCTGAAAACCCGTACCTTTCACTCTATGACATCAGTGCCTATGTTATTTGTACCTTCTGTCCACTTGTTTGCTTGACAGACTTGTACAGTCTTTTAAGAACCTGTTCAGAACTTCTCTGGAAGTCACCCTGACCTCTGTAGGAGGTGTGGCTCTTTCTTACTGTGACTCATAGAAGAATAGCTCTACCTTGTTGAGCCTCCTGGCGGGGCAGATGGCAGACTGAACTGTGTGCTTCCCCTCTGATAACACTGCAGAAGAGGAGTCTTTAATCCCTATTCTGGAAATGAGGAAATTGAGGCATAGAGAGGTTAGTGCACCTGCTAGGCTAGGTCACAGAGCTAGATAGGAAGTGACTGAGCAGACATTTAAATGAGCTCTGTGGGAGTTCAGATACCTCCACCTCTCTGGACCCCTCTTTCCTACGTGATGCCCTCACAGCACTGCTCATGGGCTCCAAAAGTATCCATTAACCTGTTTTTCTTCCAATATACACTGTGATCTCCTGAGCATCTTACCTTCTCCTCTTTGTACTCTAGGCTCAGGAATACTGAGTGAGCACACAACAAAGGAGTGTTGAACTGATTCAGTTGTTAAATAAAGGAATTTAGTTGAAAATCTCTCCTGCCTTTTAAGTCTAGGACAGTGGTTCTCAACCCTGTCCCCACAGGCTGGAGTTCCTCTGTGGTGTCTGCAGCACAGATGGAATCTGCACAGCTACACCTTGTCCTTCAAAACTAAGCCAAATGCCAGCGCAGAATGAAGTTGAGCTCTCCTTTCACTTCCCAAATCACTGTCACACCCTGATTCTACCCACTTCTCTCATCCTGCCAAAATTGCTTTAGCTGCTAGGGAGGCAGGCTGGGCTTTAGGTAAGAAAAACCTAGGTTGGAGCCCAGCCTCTGTCACTGTCCATCATATGACCTTGAGCACTTTGGAGAACTCCTCCAAGCCATAGTACCCTCTGGGATGATAACATTATCTATGTCACAAGAGAAAGTGATTGTCAGGATTAAATGAGATTATGCATATAGCATTTAGCCCATTCCCTGACAATAGCCCAATAAACATTAACCATAATTATCATTATCTCATTTTTTGGTTTTGCAAATTTCTGCTCAAATTCATGGATAAATAAGGTATGAGTTGATAAGGGTACTTACTTACTTACTTACTTACTTACTTACTTACTTACTTACTGTTACTCTACCTACTCAGGAATGTTTGCTTTTTAAGTAATAGCTTGTGAAGTTATTTGACCTTTAGGATAGAAAGGAATGAAAATATAATATCCACCAGAGAGACTGGAAGTTTTGCTCAGTCTTCAAATGGCAGTGCTCAGATTACTGCCCCTACAGTGTGCCATTGGACTCACCTAAGCAGATGGACAGTGGACCTTGGCTAATGCTTCTTCTCTTTCCCCTTATCTAAGGACAACTTGGTCCACACAGAAGAATCAAACCTACAAGCAGTGCTGTAGTTCTGATTCTTACAAGAGTACTAGGCAACAAATCAAATGAATACATTCCCCACTCTCCCGGAGATCATGTTTAACACTTTACAGAATAAAAATGTAATAATTGCTAATGTTTACCTTGTAAGCTAAATGCTTTACATTTGTTCTCCTACTTTATTTTTAGGGCAAGTGAAAAAGACAGATACAATTATTTTCACCATTTTGTATATGAGGAAATTTTAGAGAGGGAGCATCTCTTGTCCAAGCTGGCAAACAAGTCTGATCCTGTCCCATTTTGTCCGCTATTTATAAGGACCTAAATAACTTGGTATATCTTTCTATTTTCAGATATTTAGATCTATCTCCTATAATCAGTCGTGTGTTGACAAATGTTTAAAGGCTGGCTCTCTGGGAGAAAAATCAGTGCTTGCTGATTTCTTTGGTATAAATACTTCCACCAGGGCCAATGTTGAGCCACCACTGTGATGTCAACCAGCTCACTAAATTCCTGAAATTTTAACCATTGGTTCCCAAGAGCCAGTACACATGGCTCCAGCACAACACTACTTATGGTCTAAATTAGAGAATAGAGTCTCCCAGGTGACTTCACCCAGATCCTTCTTCTAGGTCAGTGACGCTCATTCCTACCACACACTAGAATCCCTTGGGAACCAATAAAAATCTGATGCCCTGTCCCAGCCCCAGAGATTCTTTCCTAATTGATCTGGGGTTTGCCTGGGGCAACAGTATGTTTTTAAACTACGCAGACAATTCTTATGTGTAGTCAGAATTTGGAAACCATGATCTAGAAGAATATCTCCTCATCTGTATCATTCAGCACAGATTTGACTGATAGGTTGTACTTTATACCCTATTTTGCTTTTACAAACTTTCAAGTTTGGCCACTCTACAATGAAGTTTTATTTAAATTTATTTATTCAAGAAATGATTTCTGATGCCTTTTTCTTTCATCTAACTAGTGACTGGCATATAATAAAAACTCAATGAGCTGTAGCTATTATTATATTTTAGTTGTTATTGGCATCTTAAGTTTAGTGATCTCTAACAATTTTATGATTATCTTATCCATTGGATTTTACAATTTGCACTTGGTTGCATCTCCAATTATTGATACAATTATGTTTGTCCCCAGGACAAAATTTTCAGCATCTTTCCCCAAAGAGACCCCAAATCAGGGATCTTCCTTTCACCCGGAACAACCTAGCTCCTCTACCAGACCAAAAATGTAAGTATTATGGACCTTCTTCAGCTTCCTTTGCAAGTGTTCACATGTCTAAACACAACTAATTGTTATTCCAGTTTACTTTCATTTTTCAAGGGACCATCAGGCGCCAAAACTTGTAAATTACAGGAAAATAGAATAGAGACAGTCTTTAAAACTTCATCCAACTTGGTAATGCTTGTTTAAAATAAAAAATACTTCCCTCCCTTGAGGAATTTTTATGTTTGGATTATAAAAACAATGACAGAAGTTTATTTTGCTATGTACTATTTAATGTGTTTAAGAAGGTGCTTTAAAAATTCTTAAGATTGGTCTCTTGACATTGGTTTCCCTATTATGATGAACAGTTGGAAATATGTATCATCTCTATACTCAGAGGCTACATATAATCAGATAGATGCCATTCACCCATAGTACTTCTGACATTGTTTATTTATTTTATAATATTTTGTATAAAAATTTCTCACAATATAAAATATTAAATATATTCTATTCAGCCAGTGATCTTCAAGTTTTGGGTGTACTTAAGTATTACCTGGGGTACTTGTTATAAAGTAGATTTCTGGGCCCCACACCCAGAAATTCTGAGTTTGTATATCCTCATATCTGTACAATGAGACAGGTTCTATTATTATCCTCACTGTGGAGATGAGAAAATGGGTTCAGAGAGGTTACGTGATTTGCCCAACATTATGCAGGTATTAAGTAGCAGAGCCGGGAGCAAAACTATAGGACAATGAGTTAGCCGCCTCATAAAAACACAGTTCGTACTGGATTCTAATTTCCTTCCTTCCTTTTCTTTCTATCCCGGCCCACTCATTTATAACATGTATGCAGGCACGCAGTGTGTTGTCTCTCCCTCTCTCTCTCTCTCTCTCTCCCTCTCACCATAACTTCTTAATTTCAGAGGTTGGATGATATATGAGCTACCCTGTTCAGACAAGTTTCTTAACCTTCAATTTCCTCCCTTAGCCTTTAAGAGTAGTGCCAGCCTGAATGGTTGTGGGGAGGATTACATGAGATAACATACGGAAAATGCTGGCAATTCTTTGCAAAGAAATAATATCCAATGTGTCTTTTCTGCCCCAGGCTGTAGTTTGGAAGGGACCACTCAAGAGCTCTAGGATTCCTTAGGTAAAATCAGTAAACCACGGGGTCTTAGTATAACCCTGTCCTTTTGCAGAGAAGGAGAGGGAGAGGTGGAGATACATGTCCAAATTCACACAGTCAGTAGCAGAAACCAAAATCCATTCCTCTGCTTTTACTGATTTGTGTAAAGCGAGAGTTTTGGATGGTGTGAATTCAATCACTGGATGAAATTCAAGCCTGACCTTGTCTTTAAACAGAAATGTACTCACAAAGACATCTAATTAAGTAGCCAGTCAGCCTCCAATCCTGGTGCGGCTTGGAGAAGCCAGAGGGGATTTTCTTCAGAGGAGCCCAGGAGCTTTGCTCTTCACAGTTGAGTTTAAGGAAGGAAGGAAGGAAAAGAGGAGATAAAGACTTTGATCAAGTGTAGCTCTGTGAGAAAGAAATGGACAGCTACACAGTGCTTTTCCTAACAGAAACCCGAGAACGTTTTGAGGCTCGCCGAAAAGTGCAATACAGATGTCTTGGGGCTCATTTAGAGCGTTGTGCTGACTTGGCCATCAACAGCTGCTCCACCCTAGGAAAAGAGAGCTCTGCCAGGAACGTACAGCCCCATTGTGTTTTGATCAAACTTGGCCCTGTCTTGTATTTGTGCACATTTCACATCCCTGATGGCACGTGGTGAGCTTGAATAGATATAGACACACAACTTTGTCCTGCAGCCAGGCTTTCACCGAGACAAGCTCTGTAGAAATGCCCACACTCCTTAAGACAACATTGTTCTCCCACCACCGTTCCTGCTGAGACTCTCAGAGACGCAGACCTTGAAAGTCTCTCCTTCTATTCTTTCTCCCCAGTTCTATCTGGAGACTCTCTGAGGACAAACCGAGTACTGCCTGCTATTCCAAGCCAACGGGGACACGGCATACCAGCCAAAGAAAGTGAAAACTTTGCCAATCCCACCAATGATGAGAATTAGCTGTGGTTCACTGACTGTAAAAATAGAGATTATATATATTTTCAACTGTCAAGGGATGAGATTACTCTAGTTTGTGAGAGCAAAGACTGATTTAGTAAATTACATTCTAGAAGCCATTCACAATTTTACAACTCCTTCTTCCAATAACATTTCCCAAATAAGCACTTGGAATCTTTGATTGCATATATATTTTAACTCTGTGAGTTGCTCTGACCTCTACATGCCAAAACTAGAAGTCCGCATATGTTATCAGCAGGGAAACTTAGCTATGTTTGGTTTGCATTGTGATATCAGCAGAAATTTTTTTTTCCTGAATGATTTTATGTTTTAAAAATGTATGCTTTGCTGAATAAAAAAAAAACAACAGAAAAGCATATTCCATAGTTTTCCTTCACATTCATTGCAATTCTACCTTAGGTTGATGAAACTTAATTAGAATTAAAGTAGCAAATTCCTTTAATCACAGTTTAGTCACAGCGTATGGCTTTTAAATGTGTAAGCTTCTGTAAAATATTTTCTAACATCTGATCCTGGCAACAGCCCAAATCCTTTCCCAGTGTTTATGTATCTTCTTTGTCATTTGATTATTTCCACCTATTGTCACTTTCAGATGGGATTGTTCTAATAGTGAGAAGCTCATGTGAGTTGGAAGGGTCCACATCCTGGCCTAATAGAATGAAATCGGCACTTCTCATACATTCCTCAAATACTCTATGTATTTAATCATTCTTTTTTCTGTTTCAAAATAATAGTCTCTGCCTACTCAAGACATTCCCAAACTTATGACTTAGTGAAGTGTAAAAGGCTACTACTAAATGTAGATCTTACTAAGATGTTTGTTTGTTGTTGAGACTGATCTGCATCTCAAGGCCTAGCCATGTAAGATCATAGTCATTCCATGTTATTTCTGAGCCCACATGTTATTCTCTAAATATCTCAAGTACAACACTTACCCTTTTATATTAGCATTATTTGTTTAGAGAGGTCAGGCTGTGCCATTAACTAAATAGAAGCTCCTCTGAAGCTAAATCATAGTTCTTTGGCTTTGAACTTCTAAAAATGTATACGGTGCTCGGCACATCGTAGGCACTCAGTGTTTTTTTTTTTTTCCATAAAAGAAAGAAAGGAAGGAAGTTGGGATGTAGAGGGGGAGGTGGCAAGATTGAGAGATGTAGAAAGTGATAATAAAGAGGTTATGATGTCCACAATCTCGTTTTTACAATGATAGTAGTCTGAATTAGGGATTATAGAAGAGAGCCTGTGACCAGTCTATCACCCCAGCTAGACAGTGACCGATAGGGAGGGCACATCCTGGTGCCAATGGAAGAGCTCTCAGGACATCAACTCAGAAGGGTTTCTACTGTTTTGTTTTGTCTGTGGGCTGCATCTTTGAAGAATCATTTTCTGGTAAGTGCCTACTGTGTCACCTGTTTACTTCTGAATCTGTGTTCATCCACAGTAGACACGACACCTGGTCCTGTCCTGCTTCGCTTAGTCGGCATAGGCTCACCTCTGCTTCAATAATCAACAACACCAAAATCTCATTGACTGACAGTTTTTTTTTCCCCATTCATAAAACATGCCCCATACCAGGTGGCAGAGTTGGCTGATGTAGATTCTACTTAAGCATGCACCTCCTTGGTGACAAAAACAGTGGAAATGCGAGGTCAGTCTTATTACCTCCTCTCACATTTCATTTATCAGATCAAGTCACAGACATGCCTAACTATAAATGGGGCAAGGAAATGCCGTCCTTCCATGGGTCAGGAAAGGGGAGAATTGGAATATTTATAAATTATCCAAATAAGACTGTTTTCTTATTTTACCACTTATATTTCCTTTCATTGCTAAGATACATGTATTTACACACATAAACATCATAACTTTGCATACATTATTTCATTGGGATCATGATATCAAATCAACTATATTGTCCAAGTTGGACAAGGAATCCAAGGCAAAGAAAGAAGTTAATTTGCCCAAAGTCACACACCTAAGAGCAGAACAGGGCTTAGCAGTGGAGTCTTTCTAGTCCCAAGTCCACATACATAATTCCCAAATCATCATTTTCCTGTTCCAGAAATTTCCGTGGTGTGGTACATCTTTCACAAAGCCTCCCTTTCTGAATTTACTTATTTAGCTTTTATGCTGTACAGGCATAGTTGAGCTAAGGTTAATATATGTGGAAAGAGCAGACCAATTCAGTAATTTGTGCTAACCAATCACAATTGTTAGAAGCTAGGGTTTCACCCAATTTTTCTTATTCCCCTTTGGTAAGCACTTTGTTCCTTCTCCCAGTAAGTACTAAATTCTAAGGTTCTTGTCTTCATAGAATTCAGCCAATATATACAGCTTTTTGTGACTCCAGCTTATTCTTTCCAACTCTGTTAAATCACAGCTTGATACACAATTTTAGAAAACCTCATCAAGTGACTGATTAGAAATATTGTGTTTGCTTCCCAGAAACACAAACATAACCATTGATTTTGCTTTTGCCCTTACTCTTTGAAATTTTCCAATGCATGTCTCTAAGCATCCTGGCATTTTAAAGGTGGTCTTTCCCAAAGAACCATTTGGAATTCACCCTAGGGATTATATGGGGTAATTAACAAGGAGCATCTTTGACCTTAGCATGAAATATGACACTCGAGTTAAAAACTAAATTAATAAGGGACGCCTGGGTGGCTCAGTCGAGCATTCAACTTCAGCTCAGGTCATGATCTCACAGTTTGTGAGTTCAAGCCCTGTATCAGGCTCACTGCTGTTAGTACAGAGGCTGTTTTGGATCCTCTGTCCCCAACCTCTTTCTACTCCTCCCCTGATCATGCTCTGTCTCTCAAACACACACACACACACACACACACACACACACACATACACACAGAACAAAAACAAAAACAGAAACAAAACTAATTAAAAAACCATGGTAGCACCTCTCACATCTAGTAGCTAGCCTCTCATATTGCCTTCAGGGAAAATGATATATTTTTGATAATGCTTACTATGAGAAAATGATCTTTTAAAATCAGAAAACTCTATCAGATTCAATTTCCTAGACACTGGCATAGAAACAATACTGGTAGATGAAGACTGTCAACAAATGGTTTGTTCCTATCAAAACTAGTATGTTTTCAAAGAAAATGCCTTCTGATTCTGACCTCTATTTTAGTCCAATCTTGGTCTTTTAGGCAGCTGAATTCCAAGAAATCCCCAAAGGCCAAATATGAAAAGTCAATGAAAAAATTGTATCAAAAGCTCACTGGGCACCTGGTGGTTCACTTGGTTAACATTTGCTTGATTTCAGCTCAGGTCATGATCTCAAAGTGTGAGTTTGAGCCCCACGTTGGGCTCTGTGCTGACAGTCTGGAGCCTACTTAGGATTCTTTCTCTCCCTCTCTCTCTCAAAGTAAATAATAAACTTTAAAAAAACTTAAAAGTTTTCAGTCAGCATGCACAACTGTCATCAGAAGGACAAAGGTAGTTTTCACACTAATGTGTGAAAAACAGGAAATAGCTTGTTAATTATTAAGTCCCTGGTAAAAATTGTATTTATAGTAAATGTAAGTCACCTTGCAACTGCTAGTGGTCCACAACTAGGAAAAATGAGAGCAAAAGAAAGACTGCCAGTTCCCTCAGGGGGACAAGGTAAAATCTAACATGTTAACTTTAATGCTGGGAAGCTGGAGTTTGGAGATTTGGAGATGTGGGACCAGCTGTAAGGAGAGAAGGTGGAGTGGACAGTGTAGGAGACTGTAGTTGGCTGCACATTGGCAAAGAAGGGAAGAGCTGAGCCCAGATACAGATGACCATGAACATCTTTGGTGCACTGAAGGCAAATAGCAGTGAGTGACATTAAGGAATGAAGGAAGGAAATCATTTCCATCATTTCCATTAATGTGATATATAAAAGTACTCCAAAAAAGCTTTTAAAGAGAAACCAATTATATTTACTGTTAGTGATAATAAAAAGACAGTTTATGAGGAAGCAAAGCCACATCTTAGAGCCCAAAGAATTGTTCTCTGCAATAAACAAATCAAGGACTGACCTCACTCTCAGAAGATGACACTCATTTGCTTTACTAACACTTAAGACATTGCCCGAAAATGTCTCAGGACGTAATGGTATTTCTTCTACCTCATCAGGGCTCAAAAGTCAGATTTAATTGAATCCTACCTATCGATGAGACACAGAGCTACAAGCATTATGCTCTAACAGGCTAAAAAGGAAGCTGAAGACCCTAAAAATGGACTCCAGGGAGAAGTTACCACAGGAGTTTTCTCAAAATCTCTGTGACAAAGCCAAGCAAACCTTTGAATTCAAGAAAAGGTAAAAACCAAGACAATGTTCAGGGTGCCTGGGTGTCTCAATCATTTAAGCACCCGACTTCTACTCAAGTCATGATCTCACAGTTGGTGAGTTTGAGCCCCATGTCGGAGTCCATGCTGACAGCCTGGAGTCTGCTTCAGATTCTGTGTCTCCCTCTCTCTGCTCCTCCTCCACTTACAATGTCTCTCTCTCTCTAAATAAATAAACATTAAAAAAAAATTTTAAAAACAAATAGTCCAGTGAAGAAATGGGCAGAAGACATAAACAGACACTTCTCCAAAGAGGACATCCAGATGGCCTACAGACACATGAAACAATGCTCAACATCACTCATCATCAGGGAAACACAAATCAAAACCACTCTGAGATACCACCTCACGCCAGTCAGAGTGGCTAAAATGAACAAATCAGGAGACTATAGATGCTGGCGAGGGTGTGGAGAGACAGGCACCCTCTACACTGTTGGTGGGAATGTAAACTGGTGCAGCCACTCTGGAAAACAGTGTGGAGGTTCCTCAAAAAACTATCCATAGAACTCCCTTATGACCCAGCAATAGCCCTGCTAGGGATTTACCCAACGGCTACAGAAGTGCTGATGCATAGAAGCACATGTACCCCAATATTCATAGCGGCACTGTCAACAATAGCCAAATCATGGAAAGAACCTAAATGTCCATCACCTCATAAGTGGATCAAGAAGATGTGGTGTATATATATACAATGGAGTATTACATGGCAATGAGAATGAAATCTGGCCATTTGTAGCAAAGTGGATGGACCTCGAGGGTGTCATGCTAAGTGAAATAAGTCAGGGAGAGAAGGACAGAAACCATATGTTTCCACTCATAGGTCTAACAGGAGAACAGGAGAAACCTAATGGAGGACCAGGGGGAAGGGAAGAGGGAAAGAGAGTTGGGGAGAGAGAGGGATGCAAAACTTGAGAGACTATTGAATACTGAAAATGAACTGAGGGTTGAAGGGGAAGGGGGAGGGGGGAAAAGAGGTGGTGGTGATGGAGGAAGGCACTTGTGGAGAAGAGCACTGGGTGTTATATGGAAACCAATCTGACAATAAACTATTAAAAAAAATAAAAGCTAAAAAAAATATTATCCTGCCTTAAAATAAAAAAAGACAAGGCAGTGTTCTCATGTGTCAAAGTAGCTCACTCTAAGATATCTTAAGATATCTACCCCAGTGTTCTCTGAACAAGTGACTTCGGAGGAGGGAAAAATAAAAATGCAAATTTAAAAAGGAAAAGATTTAAGGAATCTCCCCTCCTTTGAATTTCTAGTTCCTGAGAGCTAGCCCATTCAATCTCCATAGTATGGATATTAGGGCGCTCCACCTCACCTTTGCCACATTCTGCCAGGGCAGGATGAAGAGTCAAAGTTCCATCAAGCCCTTTGTACTATTCTAACAAAGGCTTACACAGTGAGTAAGATTTTGCTTCCTTGGATGTGCTGGAGCCTACTCTTTCTGGCCACCATCGGTGGCTTGAAATTGGCATGGTGGGAACATTTACATCATGGAAACTGGAAAATACTACAGACCAAGGTTTTCTTTGATTTGAGATCTGGTTTTCCACCATACCACTGGGTATAACATTTTGGGGGGTAATCTTTCAGATTTAAGAGCCCTTTAAATTAATTTTATCTTCTGCAAAAAGCTTTATTGTTTCCCTTTGGTCAATGGCTTGGGGCAGGGCTCCAGGGTGGTTGAAGAGCTGCCTGGTGGCCTCAGGAGGAGGCCCAGGCAGAAGCCCTCACACCAGGAAGGAGCCGGGGGTCCCTGGGAGAAAGGCGGTGAGCTGGGGAGGCTCCCCATGGAGCTTGAGCAGGAGCCAGGTGAGGACATGCCCCTGCCCCGCCGGCGGGCGGGCCCACGGGGTCTGGCAGGTGGTGTCCATCTTCGCCATGGGCGGCACATGCGCAGCCAGCGAGGTCCGGCAGGTGGTCGCCGGCCGGAGGTGGGTGGGCGCGGGCAGAGGCCCGGTCCGCGGGCGCACAGGAGCCGTCTTCAGGTTCCTCCCGGGCCGGGCCTCCTGGGCGTTCAGGGTTCGACCCCGCTCACGGCGCGCTTTCTGCACGTCCTGGAAGCAGCGCTGCGGCCCCGCCTGGGTGACACGTTCCTGCCACGCCGGGGACCCCGGAGCCTCTCACCAGCTCGCGGCCGGCGCCCACAGAGCCTCGTCCTCCCGCTGGAAACAGCCGCCCAGACAGAGGTGAGTGCGGGCGGCGCGCAGAGGCAGGTGGACCGGGCGGTGGACGCGGCCACCACCCTGGGGGGCATGATTCTAACGAATGTGGGAGCTCCGACCGGTGGGCAGGAGAGCCAAGAAGTGCGGAAATTGGTGTTGGCTCTTCGGGGAGGCACAGGATGGTGGAGGAGATGGCTCCGAAGGTTGCGGCTGGAAAAGAGGTTGCAGGGTGGTGAGAGGCTGGAGGAAGCAGCGTCCTGGGTCTGTCTGTCCCTTCCAAACACTGTTGAAGCAAGAGACAGATACTCGAAACTATGCAGCAGATTGCAATATTGTTACTACATATCCTTTTGCAAATCACTGATGCGGAGCACAGGAATCATGCCTAGGTTCGACTGTATTGTGATATTTCATGGGATAGAGCATAATCCAAGGGTTCAGGAAACCCATGTGATACGTGCATGCATGACTCAGCCCTGTAGTCAGAATGGGATTTCCCCTTAGAGCCCCCATGAGCCGATCACACCTTAATGAGTATTCCTGGATGAACACTGTTTCTCCTTGTTACCTTTTGAGCCTATTAACAGCTCACAGGTCAGTTTTTCTGTTCAAGGTAGGTATCCTGGTGCTAATGCAGGCAGTAAGTATTCTTTGTAACTTCATTCCTGATCTTGTAGTTACCCCTACATCCTATAACACTCAAGAAATGTATGTTTGCCCCCTTAACTGCCCTCCTAGTTAAAAGATAAATACTAATCATGGTAGGCAGAAAATGGATAGGACAGTGCCTTTCCTCAGGCCAACGCTTCTAGGATCAAGGGGATATTGTCCTTATATTTATGAACCAGGCAAAGTATGTATCTTTTATACAGAAATGGATGTGTTGCATAACCAATCACTGTTTGTTGGTAAAGAAAAAGGTTAGTTTAAATCATGTGACCCAAGAACTCAGACAACACTCAAGCATAAAGGCCTCTTAAGTATTCAGTTCTAGTGTCTAGATATGGAAATTATTTCCATTTCTAGCACCTTTTTCCGTTCTTGCCTAAGTGTGTTCTGGATCTGAAGCATTTGATTATAATGCTTTCACACTGTGGTTCATGGTCTCAGCAAACATGTTTTGACTCTTTGCCCTGTGGTAGGAAAAATAATGTTTAAAATATTAAGGGTAAACAAATTTATATGAGGTTAAATTATGACAGTTTTTCCATATTAGAAGGAAAAAAGTCACTTAAAAGGTGTGCTCTCTGTTTTGGTCATTTTTAAAATTTGAAGCCAATAAATTATCTCTTAATATGTGAAGCTTAAAAATAAACTAGCCAGTTAACCAGCAAAAGGAGTTTATTTGGGAATAGAAGAATTGCAATTCCAGACATGCAAACTATGGCAACCATAGGCAAGTCCGGAGAACTATGGAGAGGAGTGTCCTTTTATGGGGAAAGAAGGGTGTTGGGAAGGGCTGTTGGGAACAGAAGTCCATTGGAAGAAGAAAAGAGCTGGGGGTGTGACAATTTCTCATTGGCTGATTGCTGCAGCTGTCATTGGCTGGATTGTTCCTGGGGAAGGAGAAAACTCGCTACCGCTGCGGCTGGTAAAGTAAACTCCTTCCTACTGGGAAATTTGAGCTGTGCTTCTTGGTGGGCTCAACAAACAGGGGCACTTAGTGTGTGAAAGCTCCCCCGTCAGGGTTTCCTGACTACCCTTTAAATGAGGTTTCCTTTATTTATTTTTACAAGTAAAACCAAATGTTTACTCTTAAATTAGTTTTCCACTTTTATTTTTTAAATTAATAAATAGCATTTTATTGCTTTAAAAAACCTCATTTTCATAAAATACATTTTCACACTAGAGATTCCACAGTGGGAAAAATACTTTATTACTTGCGGTGTTATATTTGGTAGACAGAGTTTTTAGGACAAGTAAAATAAATATATTTGAGGATTAAATCACCATGTAGAATCTGTAATTCTTTGAGACATCTGTAAGGGGGAAATTCCCTACATGGAATGTCTCTACACTCAAAAGCTCTCCAGGCTCTTCTTCCGAGAAGTTAGAAATTAATGTGGGGTGCCTGGGTGGCTCAGTCAGTTAGGCATCTGCCTTCAGCTCAGGTCCTGATCTCACAGTTCATGAGTTTGAGTCCCATTATTGGGTGAACATGAGCCCTCCTTCAGGTGAACCCCGTTTCTCTCTCTCCCTCCCACTCTTTCTCTCCGCCCTCCCTCACTTGTACCCTCACTCCATCTTTCCTCTCTGTTGCACCCTCTCTCTCTCTCAAGAATAAAAAAGAAAGAAATTAGTAATGTGAGATATCAGTATATCCTATTTTTTCCTTTTATTTTAAAATGTTTTATGTTTATTTACTTTTGAGAGACAGAGACAGAGATTGAGCAGGGAGAGAGAAGGGCAAAGAGAGGGAGACACAGAATCCAAAGCAGACTCCAGGCTGTGAGGTGTTATCACAGAACCTGATGTGGGGCTGGAACCCAGGAATCGGGAGATTGTGACCAGAGCATAAGTTAGATGCTTAACTGACTGGACCACCCAGGTACCCCAGGATATCCTAATTTTTAAAGTTTCCATAGGACCTGTAACCATTAGTTACTGGTTGGTATTGAATGAACAGAAAGGGAAGTTTTCAAAGATAGAACACTGACGAATTTTTGCGAAGTCTTTACTTAAGAAGTAATAGCCTTTGGGATGCCTGGGTGGCTCAGTGGGTTAAACATATGGCTCTTGATTTTGGCTCAGGTCACAATCTCACAATTTGTGAGATGGAGCCCCACGTTGGGCTCTGCACTGACAGCACAGAGCCTGCTTAGGATTCTCCATCTCCCTCCCCTCCCCCTCAAAACAAATTAAAAACACTTTTTAAAAAAGTAACAGTTTTTCCCCTTCTCCATCATTCCCGGGACAAACTCAGAAGTTTGATCAGGTACTGATAGAACAACCGAATTCCCTGTAAGATTTTGATAAACTAAAAGGCAAAAGCTCACGGATAATGCTTAGTTATAAAATGAATCTTCTGAGAAGCTGGGAGACAACGCATAAGTTCACCAGAGTAAAGCACTCAGTCTCCAGATTTCTTGGATACAATTCCTCTCAAACCTTTTCCTCAAAGACTAAATTCTAAAAATAACCAGGTGATGAGAGAGATTTGTTGCACCAGTGGACTTATCTGTTATTTCCTCCTTATTGTGAGTTCAACGGCTTAACAGAGCAGAGGCACAGAGGTGTACAGTACAGTCTATTCTCAAGGTATTAAGTCGAAAAGGTCAGAGCTTCCACAACATGACATTAGCTTTGCGATGCCACATCATGAAATAACAAAGCCCAGCAAGGGTTAAAGCCAACAACGCCGAAACCCCTGCCTTGGCAGCTTTCCGCAAAGCATCCCCTCAGACATAGTCAGTAACCACTTGTCCAAGGCCCAGTGACTATGGAGAGTGAGGGCTGCAGGCAGGGAGTATTCCATCACAGAGCCACAGGCCAAATCAGCAGCTGGAATTAAGCCCAGGTGCAAAACACGGCCAACCCCCGCGAGATGAAGCCGAGGAACCACAGTGGCGGCTGGGTGACAGGTGCATGTGCTGTGTTTCCTACCATCCCGGGGCAGGGCAGACCTGGAGAACGGCTAACACATGAGCAGGTCTGACCACTGGCTTCTGTAGAAACAGAGCTCTGCCTCATTGGGCACTGCACAGGACAGCCTCTGGAGACTTGTCCCTCTCTCTCTTGAAGCTACTTTTATTCATCCACACTGTTACAGAATCCCCAGAGTCACAGTCTCAGAACTTAAAAACATAACAAAACAAACAAACAAAAACTCTAGACACGAACAAACTTGAACTCAAATTGAAATGATCACCCAGAGTATTGACATTGTACCTCTTCAAGATCCTGAAGATGAAAACCAGGGTCTTTTTGTAGCTGGCACAGGGTCAGAGTATGAGGAAATCTGGACTGGTTCTTATAAAATGGTAACCGTTAAGGCAGAAGAAAAAAACCAATTTACATATTTGACAAAGATGCCCCATTCTCAAAAGTGTTAGCATTGCTGAGTATTTCTTTCTCAAAATGATACTTCATACTAATTTGACCATATTTCCTCATCAGTGAATCTAGTCAGGAAAGGAGAGCCAACTTCTGTGACTCCGTAGGAAGTGTGAAGATGATGGGGGAGGAGGGGACATGGAAACTAATGCTTTCACCAGAAAGCCCCTGCCATTCTCAGCCCAACCCAGGGGCCAAGCTGAGAGTTTCTCAGGGTGGAGGGACAGGAGGATCAAAGGTACTTAATGCAGCAAAAGGTAGAGAGGTGTTTCTGGTGTTCCTTAGGCACAGCTCTTTTAATGGATTATCTATTACCTTCTCTCTTCACACAACCCTTTGCAACACAGCTGCTCAAAGGAAGCAAAACAAACTGATTTCCATGATCCCATTTCTCTTAACCTATCTGTGGGTATGCTTATGAACTCTGGAAGAATGAGAAGGAAGGAAAGAGGCCTGGAGGACCCATCAACTTTTTCACAGCCGTCCTCAGTTAATAGAGAGTTGGCTTTGAGGAGCACAGCCCCAGACATGCGCACACGCAGACATTAAGCATAAAGTTAAAAATCCTCGGTCTCTTCTGTGTTTTCAATGTCATGCTGGTTCTTATGAGAAGAGAAGCTTAGAACAAAATGTCAGGAAGCTTCTCACATGTGTATTATCTTCAACATTTGAAAGGTATCTGTAACAACCATTTTAAAATCAGGTTTAGCTTAACAGAATATAATGCTTTGCCCTGAGTTTATTACCTTAAAATTTCACTGGCAAGAACATATGGGTAATTGCCTTTTTTCAATTAAACTGAATCTGGACGGGTGTCTTATTAATGGTTTTTCAGAGAAAATAATGTGATGAAGAAGAATGGCCACCTAGATCCTAAGACCAACATTTTCCTGAAATGTGCTAGCCCTTCGAACACTGCAAACTTACTTTTTGATTCTTAGAAGTATACTTCTTCATAATGGCTTTAAGCTTATAATTAGAAATTCCATAAAAAGTTGTGGTAGAGAATACCAGAAGAAACTAAGTAGTCTTTAATAAATGCTCCCTTGTTTTCTTTACCACTTTCTGCTGTTAACTATCCCTTCTCCAGATGAAGATTAATTTAGCAAAAAAGTTGTGAACACCCGTTATGTACATTGTTCCAGGCTGAGGAAGCTACAGTTTGAATAAAACAAAATGCCTCCTTTTTAAAGCTCATTGTTGATGAGGATGCCAATCAGAATTCTCCAGGTTGAATTACGTGGGTAAAGCAGTGACAGAGACTGTTAATTATCTGGGGTTCTATTTTCTGACTTTGTCCCATCGGTATCCAAGAAACTCCATAAAATCTGCTTGCCAGTTACTGACATTGCTACTGCTAATAGCTCTGTTTCTCCTGGGTCTTATTTCCTGTGAGAATTGATAAACTATACAGGGAGAAAAGTAGAAAACCAGAAGGGACCATGCCACTTAATTTAAAAAGAATCTTTAAATGGGCAATAAAGACAAGGTTTCATTAAGAGGAAGTTTTCAGGAGGTATTTGATGGTGGGGAAGGAGCTGGAGGCCACAGGACAGAGCATAAACAAAGGAGACTTTTGTAGCCAGAGTGTGCATGATGGAGGAAATAAAAATCCGGAACAGAAATACCCATTCCAAGCTGAGGCAAAGAAGAGAACAGGAAAGAAAAGGAGAAGCAGGTGGAGGTCAGTGAAGGACCTCAAGCATTAGAAAATAATATTTTTAGTTGAGACCATAAATAAGAGAAAGGAGAAACAGCAGCTAATATTTTTTTTGTCAGACCTGGCCCAAGTGCTTTCCATTCAAAAATAGCTACTATTCCTCAGCTGTTTACTAAGAGCAGCCATCGTCCTAAATTTAGAACCTTTAAGAGTCCTCTTGTGTAACCTCACAACAGTCCTACAAGGTAAGGACCACCACCGTGCCTTACAGCTCTTCATGCTGGGGCCAGGCTCCCTGACACGCTGTTTGGGGCATAGTCCCTGCACACACTGATCCCCCACAGGGATACCTGATGCTGCTGAGACCACAGGTGGCCACCAACACCCTGATGTCCTTTTTTCCTGGGCACAGCAGAACTACATTTCCCAGGCTCCTACAGCAGGTGAGCATGGGCAGATTCTGAATGTGAGTGGCTGTGATGTGTCTGACCTCCCTAAAACCTCTCCTAGAGCCATTCATGCTCT
Source organism: Suricata suricatta (assembly GCF_006229205.1). Lineage (NCBI taxonomy): Eukaryota > Metazoa > Chordata > Mammalia > Carnivora > Herpestidae > Suricata > Suricata suricatta. The sequence goes on along the minus strand of NC_043705.1, from coordinate 38,228,012 downwards.
CTCTGTTCCTTCACCAAGAGTAAGATGCAGAGGCCCCAGTGGAGAACTCTGAGGTCCTTGAAGATGATGGGACCACTACCTGTAGGTTCACATGGTGGTTCATGAGTGGTACAAAAACTCAGAAGGAATGAGATTAATGGACTATGATCATTGCCTGATTTTCTGTTTTCCTGCATGGAGATCTTTGAACCATCCTTCTACCTTTGCTTCTGCCATTTGAGGTGAGGTAAAAGCTCAGAGATACAGCACCAAGGTTCTGTGGAAAGACTGACATCGTGTAAGCCTGCAAGCCTAAATCTCTGGACAGGTAGGACTCAACGGTTCTCTGAAGGTGAATAGAAATGATCTCATCTAAAGCAAAGGCACATCTCACTCTGTTTTGGGACTTCCAGGCTTGGCTCTTGGTCAAATATTGCAGTTATTTAGACCCCCCCATCTATTAAAAAAAAAAAAAAAGCGAGCATCCTTGTGTCTCCAGCAGAAGCAGTGAACCAACTGGTACTCAGAGTGCCTCTCTGACATCACAGGTTACTTTGCTCAGTTTTAAGAGACGAATGCCTATCGATTAGAGAAAAGTGTGGTTTATTTCAATATCTTCTATGAGCAGCTGTCAATATTGCAAAATCATAGAACTTTGGAACTGAAAGAGATTTTAAAGAAACTGAGTTTTCCTCATTTGTGAAATGAGTATGATGGACTAGAACATCCTTAAGTATCCTTCCAACTGTTAAGAGTCTACGATTCTGTATGTATGATATATGTGTACGTATGTACCCACATACACGAAAAAGAAGCCATAAAGTATGAAACTGAATTCCTTTTTAGCAAACATTGCAAAATGTATATGTGACGCATTTCTTTTAAGAAGTCAGTCTCAACAAACTGTGCACATGAAAGCAACTTTAATGTTGCCCATTACTGCATGGGAAGCAGAGATGATTTTTCCGGGTCCTAGATAAAATCTCAGGCAGGTCCCATAGCTTTTCAGGCCCAAGAACAGTCTGTCATTTTAAAAGTGCAGAACAGTTTAACTTCTTAACCCCAATATAATTCTCCTCTAAACTTCTAGCTTACATTGGCTTCAGGCTTGGAGCCTGCCATGAAGTGTCAGTAGCTTCCTCTCTCCTCTTTTATCTACCTCTTCTCCAACTTCCTGGCACATGTGTTACCCTCTCCACTCTATGGAGAGAGGGGATGAGGGAGCAAAGATGCATTCTCAAGGCTGATAGTGTGTGCTCTGGCCTCTGCCCACATCCCCCATCTGTGGTCTGCCTTGCTGAGAACAGCTCTCCACTGGCCAGGTGCTGTATCTTCCCACTGGCCCCATGATGCTAACTGCCCACCTTTCTTTTGGGGTCTTAGTCTGTTCAGACTGAGAAAGTGTAAGAAATAGAAGCCACCCAGTCTATCATACTTGGTATAGTGGCCCAAGTGGACTAAGGCAGCACCTGTCCTGCCCAGTCACAAAAAGGTCATGAAAATGCTACAATTTCTTCTTTGTGAAGGAAAAATGGAATAACTTAATCCTGGAATGTCTGGCTCTTCCTATTAGTTCATTGCAAACTCTTTGGTAACAAATGTGGGCAAAGTCTCTGGGGATGGCAATGGCAAATGTCAGATACATAAGTTACAGTATTATTTATAGCCTCTGCAGATATGCTCAAAATGTCAGACATATAAACATCTGTTTGCTCTAGAAGATCGTCAAAAATTCCACTAACTCAGAAATAGTGACTTCATTGTGCCCTACAGTGACCTCCTTTTCTCATATTAGCAATTAATATTAGCATGTCATCTTAACAATTCCATTTCTACAAGCAAACCAAAAGATGGCTTTAGTTTATTTAATTATGGGAATTAAATTGAAATGAGAAATATGTGGTCTAGTTCAACCAGTTGAAAAACAGTCCCTAAACAAGTATGTTTTTAAACATTTCTAGGTGTCTAATGAATGATTAGATGCATATGGTCAAAATAAAGCATGGATAACTAAGAAATCTACCCCCTGAGGTCACTGTTGCTTAAGGCCAATGATTAGTTCTTGGGGCTTTTATACAACAGCCCCTACAAGAATGATCTCAGTTTTAATCACTACTGAAATAGAAGAAAAATGAAAGTGACTTTATTTAAATAACATTTCAATGGAATAATTAAGGAAGTGGTCTGGCCTTTTTCCCCTACCCTTGGAACACAGCATGGCACACAGTGAGCACTCAATGAATATTATTCTTGATGATGAAAGGAGCATGAGGACAATAATGTTAGTGAGCTCAGAACAGCCCATTGTCACTGAACCATTCTTGCCCACAAGCATTAGTTGGAATCACTATCATTTATTCAACAAGTATTTGGGCCAGCACTGTGTATGGCATTGGAAACGATGTTGTTAACCAGAGATGATCTACCTTCAAAGTGCTTATAACTACCAGGGAAACAGACAAGGAGACAGGCACTGACTCTAGTATAGTAAGACTTTGGAGGGAGGTACTCTATTGACTCTAGAGGCACCTAAAAATCAGAAAAGGCTTTAATGCGGGATTCGTATCTCTAACCTAGGATCTAATTATTAGCTAGAGTTGGCCAGGAATAGGAAGGAAAAAGAGTCCATGGAACTACACAGACAGGACACTGCCAATAGTTTAGTGGGATGGGTGGTAGTAGAGATGATCGGAGACAAAAGAAGCAAGCAGAGAACTCAAGATGAAAGTCCTTGAAAGCCATGTGGAGAAATTTGGACTTTGTCCAAAGGGTAGTGAGGCACAATGAGGGGATGTTTGCTCTGATGTGAATGCATAGAAAGATCACTGGCTGCAATGAGAAGAATGGAAAGAAGGGGACAAAAATGGGGGCAGGGAGACTAGTTAGGAGATTGTTGAATTAACCAGGTGAGAGGTAAAATAACTTGAACTAAACGTCAGGATAATGAGGATAGAGAGAAAGAAATTGATTTGAAATAAAAGCGATAAGTAGAAGAAGTAAAAGTTATAGGCCTTACTGACTGCCTGGATGTGGGGAATGTGGCAGCGAGAGGAGCTGGGGACACCATCAGGATTCTGACTAGGGCACCTACCGGGATGGATGACAGTGCCATTCACAGAGAAAATACAGCAGGGGAGTGGGCTTGGGCTGGAGATGTGATCTGAATTTAGGAAATCCCATACTAGCCTGGGTGGTTTAGTTGGTTAAGCTCCTGACTTCCGTTCAGGTCATGATCTCACAGTTCGTGAGTTCAAGCCCCACATTGGACTCTGTGCTGACAACTCAGAGCCTGGAGCCTGCTTCAGATGCTGTCTCTCTGTCTCTCTCTGCCCCTCCCCCACTCACGTTCTGTTTTTCTGTCTCAAAAATAAATATTTTTAAAACCTTCTAAAATGCTGGTGGATGTCCATGTGGAGATGACAGGTGTACTGTTGAATTTTCTATGGATTCTGCAATGAACAAATAAACTGAAATGGAACCTACAAAAGATTCTTAGAGGTAGTGGTGAAACAGAGATCACTAAAGCCTAAGGAAGTCAGTTCCATAAGCACAAGGGTTACCAAGTATGAGATGCTGCTTAGAGCTTAAATCAAATAATGCTGGAAAAGCCACCTAAATTTCAGCAACAAGATCACTCATGATCTTGACAGAAGCAGTGTTAGAGGAATATCGGGAAAGAAGCCAAATTTCAGGAGACCACTGTCACTGAAAACATAGTTTATTACAGTTCACTAGAGGAGGGGCACACCAGGTCACACAGGGCCACATGAGGGAAACACCGGGGTCGGTCAGCAAGGAGAGAGAGATGGGCGGAAACGTGGGCAGAAGACTTTATTTTGGTTTTTACAGGAAGGCAAGGCAGTGTGAGCAGTTTTAGGACCTCCTGGCAGGAATAACTCCAGCAGGCTCTGGAAGCAGAGGGCCTGTCTTGAGTTATCTGACACCCAGCCCTGAGGTAGTTAGGATAGGATAGTGGGCCACGTGTAACAGCCCTGTGAGAGCCACAGAAGAGAGGGGTTAGGGTATGGGCTCGGAATTGGTTAGTTTGCATGAGACAGACAGACTTCTGGGTGAGTTGTTTTAATTCTCTAGGAGTCAGCTAACCTGGAGAGAGGCAATGGGAAGGAAAAAGGATGTACAATGAACTAAGTCTATCAGGCTGCAAGGGAAAGTCTTAGAGTTGACTGTGGCAGTGAGCAATCTCTTCAACTATGGTGGAAGGAGCAGAAAAAAGGATGAACAGAAGAAAGGTATGTGGCAAGAATTTGAGAGAGTTTCTTTCTATTGCCTTTTATTTTCTCTTAAAAAGTAGGAGAAAAAATTACCGACAGGAGACTGACTGGATAGATAGATAGATAGATCGATTGATCGGTAGGTAGGTACCAACTTTATGGTCACAAATTTTCTCTGAATGTGATTTCACTTAGAAAACATGACAAGTCAAACCTTGTCATTCAGTCATTCTCTTTCCTTCCTTTAAAAAGTAGGTCTTGGAGCACCTGGAAGGCTCCGTTGATTAAGCATCGGACTTCAATACAGGTCATGATCTCACGATTCATGAGTTTGAGCCCTGCTTTGGGTGAGCACGAGCTCCACTTGGAGTAAACCCTCTTTCTCTCTTTCTCTGTCTCTCTACCCCTTGTGGGATTTCTCGTACTCTTTCCCTCTCTCGCTCATTTGTACCCTCTCTCTCAGAAAAGAAAAGAAGAGAAAAGAGAATAGAATAGAATAGAATAGAATAGAATAGAATAGAATAGAACAGAATAGAATAGAACAGAACAGAATAGAATAGAACAGAATAGAATAGAATGTAGATTTTAACTCCTAGGCACCAAATGTAGGGTCAGGGCAGGCCTTAGCCAAGCTCACTGGGCATTGTGGATGCCCTCACAGCTATTGGCAATCCTGGGAACAACCTCAGATCATCAGTGTGATTCCTGTGTACCTAGGAAGCCTCCAATCACTGGAAAGTTGTAGAGACACAGAAGGGAGGGTTTTGTGAAGCCCAAGGGCATCTGGTGGCCCAAGGAAAGGATTATTGAAGAAGTGTGGCTGGCCTCAGAGAAGCAGAGGCCAAGGAGAAGGAAAATAGAATAGAGGTAGAAGTCCTGAAAGGGTGCATGTAGTCCACTCATAGACTACCACAGTCAAACAGTGTGCTGTATCCAGAACTTAGAGATGCACACTTTTCTCTCTCCTTCCTCTCTCAGGTTGATGTTAGTTTTATGATTCTTTAGATCATTTTCTGTATTCACTGGCTTCAGTAAAGCACCAATATGCTTTATGTCCCAAGCTATTGTTTCCTGTTTCTTGGTTGCTTTCATTATATATTCTCAGAAAGCTGAAGCTGCCTCAGACCCAGTGTGGCTTTACACAGCAAGGGGACTGTCCACCCCACATAGCTGACACCAAAAGGCTGCAGGGACCCCTGCATTCACCCCTGGGTGATGTAGACCCATCCCCAAGTGTGCATCAGAAGGGCCCTCACTTAAAAGCAGTTTTCAAGGTTCTGCCTTTCCCTGCAATCTGCTTTCCAAACCAGCCACATAATAAAGCAGTGGCCAAGTTATGTGCCACAATGCCCAGGCCTCCCACTGGGTCCTGAGGAGGAAGCAGAGGAGCTTTTCCCACTTCCATGCTCTGCCCCTATTCTGGGGATCAGGTTTTTCAGTACCAAAAGGAGTCCTTGAGAGGTCACCTGATCTGTCACCAGCACCTCTCCCAGCATGCCCGGGCACACAGGCACACATATATGCTCCCTAAGCTGTGCAAAAAAGAGGTTGTAACACCTCTGGATATAAAGATTTCATAAACTTCCACAGTGACTATTTCAAAATCAAGTAGAGTTCTGGTTTAGCCAGCCACAGAAAGAAAAGTAGAGAAAGAGAGTGGATGTGGGTGGGAAAGAGCGGAGAGGCAAGGAGGGGAGCCTCAAGGACAAGGGGGAAAGCAGGAAACAGAATCATTTAGAGGAAAAAACACAAAATAAGAACACTTAACTGACCACTAAATTACGAATTTTGTGTGAAAGTACAAAGTCCTCTCCTTTCTCCCCTTTATTACCAATCAGACATTTTACCATGTTTGGGAAGAATGAAATAGGACCCACTGCAGCACTAGAAATATAGCTGTTGGCCTTGTTTAAAACACACACACATACACTCGCACGTGTGCGTGCACACACACATACACACAACACAAATGGAAACCCGTTGCACCAAAGTCAACATTCATATCAGACTGGAGGAAACCATCCCTCAGGATTTCTAGCACACACTCCCTGCTTTCCTGACTACTCCTCCAATTCTCTCGTAGCCTAAAGAGGGACTGACACTTTCAGGAATCCTTTCTGTGCCTGGAATTTTCATGTTCTCTGACTGCCGTTGGCTCAGGGCCTCTGATTCAAACACACAGCTCCTCCAAAACATGCCACCAGCTCCATTCTCTCTCTGCCCCAGGCTGCCCCCCTCTTCCCCTCCCTCTGAAATGAGAAGTAACTCCCATTCCTCCTTGCTGATTGGCTGGAGTGTCTCAGCCAAGACAATTCCCTGTAGATGTTAAGGCAGAGACTATGGCCAGAATCCCTCCTCTTTCTCAGTTGAATCAATGGAAATGTCTTTTTTCTTTTCTTCTACTTTGTTTGCTTGCCAGCCAGAGGAGCTGGTGTGAATGATTTACTGCCCAGAGACAGACCCTCTTGTCTGGGGCAAAAGAGTTGGGGGCTGGTGCTGCTGGGCCTTCCAGTCCTTGGAACACAGATTGTGTTTCTGGGATGAATCTGGAAGGCTGTTGAGTTCATGGAAGTTAGGAAGAAACGGTTTTAATTGCATTCAAAAATTGTGGCTTCTGGTTGCTACTACCCATAATGAAGACTCAGTACCCCAAGTTCAAAGAGTTTCTCCTCAGCATGTTTTATGGGCTCTAGGGCTTTATGTGGCTGGTGGCAGCTATGGGGGAAGCCACGCAGGTTCCATGCTTTCCTGGAAGACTCACAGCGCCCAGTGGCATGCTCACATGGAGGCCAGGGTGCCGGGAGAGCAGTGGCAGGCTCTTTGAATTTTCCTAGCACACATATATTTGACTTTTCAGAAATTAAATATGCTGATGACATAATTCCAGACAGAAGCTTAAAGAGTTCGATATTCATTAGTCCAGTTTCTTGTTCTACTTTGTAAAGTCTCATTAGGATTTCTGCAAATGCTCACATGGAGCTAAATTTTTTTTTTTTTTACAATAGGCCAATTGTTTATTGCACACTTCATGTTTGCCAGGCAGTTGTGAAGCATTAGGACCAAACATTAAAAATAGTCATTGCTCTCTGAGAGTGGCAGCAAAGTTGGAAGAGAAGAATCTTGAATGCTGAATTGCCAAGATGACTTCAAAGCAGATAGATAACATCTTGGTTTGTGATAAGAAATGTTAAGGCTGTCCCCAGGGGAGTGAAATCACTGCACGCTGGGGGGTCTGAGAGAGCTTTGTGGGGTGGGTGTGTCCCCGCTGAAAGGCAGGGGCCTCACATGAGACTGTCCTGGCTGAGTGTTGCCTCTGCTCTGTGACTTTCGAAGTCTCGGTTTCACTTCTGTTAATGAGGATAATAATAGCAACATACCTCGTAGAACTTCTATGAGGATTAAATAAGATCGAGCGAACAAGTGCCTAGCACACAGCAAGCCCTCAATAAATGCTAGTAGTAGTATTATGAGCAAGGTCCTGGAGAACGGGTAGAGTTTAGACAAGCAAATGGGGGAGGAGAGAGGAGAGTCCAGGCTTGGAGGCCATCTGGAGTGAGGATAATGGGAAGGAAGTGCAGCAGTGATAAAACGGATGTGAGTTCTGATCCCGGTTCTCCTATTATCTTGTGATTTGGGGCAAGGACACTGTGTGCTGCAGTTTGCTCAGCTGTTAACAGAGATAATAATAGTAATCACCATGTAGAGTTGTAGTGAGGGGTAAATGAGGTGATGTGTTGTTTTTCTTTATTTTTTTAATGTTTATTTTTGAGAGAGGGAGGGAGAGGGAGTGGCAGAGAGAGAGGGAGACACAGAACCTGAAAAAGCTGGCTTGAGGCTCAGAGCTGTCAGCACAGAGCCCAATGCAGGGCTCATGAACTGCTAGATCATGACCTGAGCTGAAGTTGGACGCTTTACTGGCTGAGCCACCCAGGCGCCCCATGAGGTAAATGCTCAGCACACTGTCTTAGATGGCAAGCATATGAAACTGCTGAGCTGTGGTGACTCTGGCCTGAAGGTTCAGGGAACAATAATGGAAGATTTAACCTTATGTACACCTCACTCTGTGCCCTTCAATTTCTTCTAAATCTTTTAGTGGGTGGAGATTATCAATTTAAAAAATTCTCAGGGACACCTGGGTGGCTCAGTTGGTTAAGTGTCTGACTTTCACTCAGGTCATGATCTTGTGGTTCATGAGTTTGAGGCCCACATCAGCCTCCCCACTCAGAGCCTGCTTGAGATTCTCTCTCTCTTCCTTTCTCTCTGCCCCTTTCCTGCTCATGCTCCCTCTCTCTCTCTCTCTCAAAATAATTAATTAATTTAAAAAATTTAAAATAAAATTTCAAAAAGCATAGGCAGAAAGAGATCTGCAGAGAGCCTTGTATATAGTAAATACAAAATAAATTGTAATATTATTATTGCTGTAATACATTAATATATTCCACCCATCATAAGACCACATTCTTTCTCCCCTGCTGAAGAGTACAGAATAAGTTCCCTAGGTGGTCAGACTCTATCAAAGCAATATTTTGAAAAACAAGATTTACAAAACACTGAAATCATGTTTAGCCTTCTGAAGGAAACAAATCATGTTCAAGTAGTTTAAGTAATTTGAGTAGCATCTATTTAATAGCAATTAATTGACCCAATTACTCCTCCCCCCACCCCTTTAAGCATTTAAACACTCCCAGGAGGATTTCTACATGCCTCCTCAGCTCTTTAACTGTGATAGAATATGCCTTAAAATCATAAATTTATGGTTATTTTAAAAATTAATGTACAGTTTCTTTCATCCACATCAGACCCATCTACACTCTTCTGAATCACTGAGAGTTCATTGTGGTCATGCCTGAGGACAGTCTGTCAGTGCTTCTTCTCCATACTGGGGACTTGAACTTACATTTGCTTTCTTTTCTTGCCTTTTTTCCCTTCTTACGCATCATTTCTTACTCATTTCCTATATGCAGTGATCCTTTGGGTCAACCTGATAGGTTCTCACTGGCAGCTCTACCGTCTCCTACACAAAGACATCAATTCTAAAAGGCTCCCCTAATTTTTTCAGAGCCCCCTGGGCCAGGAGGTTGAATATTGAGCTCTGAGAACCCCAGGCTCTGCTTTCCAGGCCTGGCTCAGAGCCCAGCCTCCCCCTGGGCACGCCCACTCACTCAGTTTCCCATCACACATCACCTTCCAGGGATCTGGAGGAAATCACTGCCATTTAGCAACTGTCAGGAACTCATTTAGTCAAAAGCACCATAGCATGCATGTAAGGGAATCTTGCTGTGTTAAACCTTTTGTTGACTTTTTAAAAATCTGACCACTTTACATTTTTTCAGTTAAACTCAACCTATGACTCTTTCCTCTTACTACAGGAAATCCATTGTGTACCAAATATGCTAACACTGCTCAAATTCCAGAGTAAAGTTACAAGAAACAAAGAGGAAACACTCTCAGCAAAACCTGTGTCCTTGAGGTTTCATTTTTAAATAATACTAATTTTTCTGAGTCACACGCAGTATTTTTCTAGAAGTAAATTTTTCTTTTAGACTAGAGATTGTTTTTCCTTCTGGTTCTTCCACTTTCAAATTCATTCATTACAAAGCTGAAGTCAGAATTGTCTCAGCTCTTCATCTAAGGAAGCGAAGTAAAATTAATTTGAATAAAGGACAAGATGTACAGAAAATACATTCAGAAATGTCAGACTTTCCTAACTTCCTGCTGTTTGCCTCACAGAGGAAAGCAGATCCCACATTCCTTCTCTTTGACCCTGAACACTTCTCTGGAAATTCTCTTGCATGACAGCCAAGGATACCCCAAATTTAGAGCCTGACATGTGAGTGAGGTCAAATGATCACTTTAAAAAGAACAAGACTGGGAGCTATTATTTCTTCCAGATGGATAGGGAGTCATTTTCAAAGAAATAAAGACATTGATTTCTTTGGGGTCTTGTCCATAACAGTTCAAATTTTGCATTATCAAAGGAATATAGAAGCTTCCTCTTCTAGGAAAAGCTGGTAGACTTAGTGACAGGAACTCTGAAGATTTTCTATAAAGTCATGAATTAATGAAGGTTAAGCTGCAGGGCCCCTCACTTGCCCAGGCCCCTGTGAGTCCTGGGAGTTCATTGCTTGTGGGAAGGGGAGGGCAGGTTGCGATCAGGAAGCTTTTCTTTGTAAGCACATTTCTGGTAAATTGCCCAATTTCAGAAGAAAAGAACTCAAATCTCCACAGCGCCAGTCATTTGTTGTGATTTATTTTGTCTTTATGTTCATACAATTTTTATATTCATTGTTTTATATTATTTTCCTTAAAGAGAGGACCTCGAATTGTATAAGCTTCAGGACCCACAAAATCTGGTTCTAGTATTATTATATAAGAGTGAATCCGTTTTCACTATAATTTACTGCATGGTTTCTTCAATTGGTGACTTCTTTTTAATTTTAAAAAGTTATTATAGTGTATGTAATATTTCCTTTATTGAGCCAAGGCATGGAATAAAAATTTAGAGAATTCTGTGTGGATGTGTGTGTGTGTGTGTGTGTGTGTGTGTGTGTACATGTGTGGATGTGTGTTGTGGGGAAAGGGAACAGTGACATGAGGGCTTCCAAAGACAGGACTTTGTTTTTCTAGACGATGGACTCTTATTAGTGCTTTTTCTCACTGAAACATTGAAATGTCCTAAACTGGCTATACGTTTCTGACTTTCCAACATTATGAACACACACTGATATTTCAAAGAAACTACCACCACCACCCACCCTTCCTCTGAGTGGAATTTGCTATAATGAAGGATTCTATTAGAAAGAGCTTATCATTGGATCTCCTATACATGTGGTTGACCACATTGTTGAGCATTTCACACTCCAGGGGACTCTCCAAAGCATTTGTCTGGTCATAGAACCAAGAATGATTGGTGTATTTTTGGCCATTGGCCTTTTTATCTTATCAGCTATGGAACACCGATGAGCAGCACTCTCCACTTCGAGCTGGTTGCTGGCAAGCCTGGGGTTCAGCGTGCAGCTGAGTCATGCCTAGTGCTCAGGGCGTGTTCTTGTAGTCCTGTTCCTGGCTCTGCTTTATGTTGTCTTTTTTCCCTTTATTTCTAATAATTATTCATGCTACACTGTTGGATCTTATTTGTCCTTTCTTGAGAGAATAGGGATATGAATTAATAAAACATTCTTTCCAAAGCATTCTGGTTATCATTTGATCATAGGTGTGTGAAATGGAAGCAAAAAGCCTTTACTTGCCACACCAAACAATAACAAGACTTGGGAGGGAAAGTGACTGAGATACGAAGCATCCTTGTTGGTCCCCCTCCCCTGCCTTTGCTCTCAGACTTGTGCTTGCTCACCAAGAGTGGTAGGTGTCCCTTTGCATCATCCCAGTGTTCTGTTCCTTAATGTCAAGGGACACTAATGGTAACCTTTCCTTCTAACTTCTCTTTGCCACACTGCAAATTAGTCCTTCCCCCATCTCTCTGCACCCCCATTCCTAAAAAGTCCCTGATGGCTCTGAGAGTAGTTACCAAGATCCAAACTGTACTCAGAATATCAACCAAATGCACTCAGGACAAATGGATACAAAACAAGTTTCAGGGAAGGTTCTCAGGCATCTGAAAAAGAGTGTGAGGGCATTCTGGTCCTACAAATGCCATCACAAGTGATTCAGACAGAAAAGAGATCTTTGGGAGCCGTAGGCCGAACCTCCCAGAACCCTCGGGAAGACTTCAGCTATAATCATAGGTATACTGAGCCTCCTAGAAGAAGCTGGCAAGGGTGGATATGCCCATGTGGCATGAGGATTGGGACAGACTTTACCCTGCCTACCAGGGACAAAGTCAACTTAGCTAAGGTGAACCCTGCCTGGGACGGTCTTCCCCTGGACTTGTCTGAATTTAACAGCTCCCATTTTAAATTTCTAATCACTCAGTATTTCAGATTCAGGTCAGAGAGACAACTGATTCTAAAGGAGAAGCACTTACCATTACTATAAATTTCTAGCACTAATGTTCTTTTTCCCCCAATGCCCCTGCCATTAGGTGTGCAGCTCCCAGACTGCCCCCCTGTAGCTCCCTTTATCCGTCTTACTTCACTTTCCTAGAAGCCCTCTCATTGATACTGCCGACCTCTGTACTCAATTTCAATCAGAGATACCTTTCTCAGACATTTCCTCCTATTCGTAAAAAGAGGGGGTGGGGTGACTGTGGGTAAATTTGAAATTCTACATGAATCAGGATGACGTCAGTGTTTTATTTCCACCCACAAATTGAGATGACTACTTTTGAGTTATGTCACCTAAGCAAGGAAAGTCAGCATTCAGAAGTACTCTAAGACTCAGATGGAGAGCAATACTGAAGGCTGTCTTAGTCGGTTTGGGCTACTATAACACAGTTTAGTACACTTGGTGGCTTATAAACAATGGAAATTCATTTCTTACAGTTCTGGAGGCTGGGAAGTCCAAGATCAAGGTGTTGGCAAATTAGATATCTGGTGGAAGTCCACTTCCTGGTTCATCCACAACTAAGATTGCAGACAACCAAACTATGACTATGATGGACTTATTTATTACCTTTCAATATGTATTCCCCCATATCTTTCTTTGCTAACAAAGTCCACTTTTGTTCACATGTTAGATGACCGTGTATTTCAGAAACATAGGGTTCTTCCCTATTTCAGGGACAAATCCTGAGTAGGCTGATCACGGTATTTTTTTCCTCTCATCAAGGCTAGCATAGGATTACGAAGCAATCCAGGAAGGGAGTCTTTCAGGGAGCATCTGGAAGCGTTTTCATAATCCTTACAATGATACATGAGAAAGGGACATGGCTCTTCCCCTCTTCCAACCTTAGGACACAGCGAGCTATGGCTGCCGTGCTGAGAACATGAGGCAGTGTGCCTGAGAATAAACTGGGGCGGCAGAGGAGAAAAGTGGAAAGAACCTGGGTCCTTGATTACATCTCTGAGTGACTGAACTAGTCGACTCTGGAGTACCCTTGCTTCTCAAATTTTAATGAAAGGTAATACAATTTTCCTATTATTTAGACTACATTTAGTCCTACTATTGTTACTTAACTCAAAAGCATATTCATTGGTATAATGACCAAAAATATAAGAACCAGAAAACAATATTCACCCTGGTGAGAAGAGGTAAGAGTACGCTTGTTGGGAACAAGTAAGATTCCCAGCAAAGCCAAGTAGTACCAAATTATTTTTTATAAATACCACCCTTGACAGTTTACCATTTTCATTATGCTTCATTTGTCTAAAGTTATACATATTTTTCAGTAGTTTTCCCCAAGTTATTTTACGATCACTGCTTTTGAGGGGGAGGGTCAGTTAAAGGGCATCTAATTATACTGTAGAACAGGGGGTCAGTAAACTTTTTCTGTAAAGGGCCAGATAGTAAATATTTTATGCTTTTTAGGCCATATGTCTCTGTAACAACTTCTTAACTCTGCCACTGTAGCTACAAAAGTAGACATTACACAAATGAATGAGTGTGGCTATGTTCCAATCAAACTTTATGAATGTTAAAATTTGAATATCATAGAATTTTCTCTGGTCACACAATATTATTCTTTTGATTGGTTTCAAACATTTAAAATATAAAAACCACACAAATGAGCACATGTAAAACTGAGGAAATCTGAACAAAACCAGTGAATTATAGCAATGTCAACTTCCTGGTTATATAATGTCTAGTTTTGTAAAATGTTACCACTGGGGTAAACTGGAGCATACACGGGATGTCTCTGAATTCCTTTTTTTTTAATCTTGGTAAAATACACATAACATAAAATGTATCATTCTAACCACTTTTAAGTTTATAATTTATTGGCATTAAGTATATTACAGTGTTGTACAATTATCACCACTATCCATCTCCAAAACTTCATCATTCCAAAATGAAACTATATCCACTTAAAAAAATTCCTCATTCCTCCCTTCCTGCAGCCCCTTTTTAGACTTTATCAATTTGACTATTCTAGATACCCTAGAATAAGTGGAATCATACAATTTGTCTCCTCTTGTGTCTGGTTTATTTCACTTAGCATGGTGTTTTCTAGGTTTACATATGTTCTAACATGTCAGAATTTCATTCCTTTTTAAAGCTAAATAATGTTCCATTGTATGTATATACCACATTTTATCTTTTCATCCACTGATGGGCATTTGAGTTGTCTTGGCTGTTGTGAATAATACTGCTGTGATCCTAAGTGTACTAATATATGTTCAAGTCTTTGCTTCTCATTCTTTTGGATATATGCCTAAATAGAGTGCAATTGTTGGATCATGTGGTAATTATATTTTTAATTTTTAGAAGAATTACGATTGGTGCCTGGGTGGCTCAGTTGGTTAAGCGTCTGAGTCTTGATTTAGCTTAAAGTCATGATCTCACAGTTACTGATTTGGAGCCTTGAGTTGGGCCCTTTGCTGACAGCACAGAACCTGTTTGGGATTCTCTGTCTCTCAGCCCCTCCCCTGCTCTCTTCTCTTTCTCTCAAAATAAATAAATAAACATTAAAAAAAATAGCAGCTACACTAGCCTACATTCCCACCAGTAGTGCACAAGAGTTTAAATTTCTTCACATCCTTGGAAACACTTGTTATTTCTGACTTTTTTTTCCCTCAGTAGCCATCCAGAGGAGTGTAAGAGGGTCTCTTGCTGTGGATTAGATTTGCATTTCCCTAATGATTATTGATGTTGGGCATCTTTTCAAGTACTTATTGGCCACTTTTGTATCTTCTCTAGAGAAATGTCCATCCAAATCCTTTGCACTCAAAAGGATTTGCATTCAAATTCTTTAACAGGATTGTTTGGGGAGTTTTGTTGTTGGTTAAAAAAATATATTTTGGATGCTAATCACTTATCAAGTGTATGATTTGTAAATATTTTCCCCATTTCTATGAATTGCCTTTTCACTATCTTGATAGTTCTTTGAGGCACAAAAGTTTTTAATTTTAATAAAACCACTTTATCAATTGTTTTCTGTATTCTTATAACTGCATGTGAATCTACAGTTACCTCAAATTTAAAAGTTGAGTCAGTTGGGGATCCCTGAATGACTCGGTTGGTTGAATGTTAGATTCTTGATTTGGGTTCAGGTCTTGATCCCAGGGTCACAGGATGGAGTCCAAGGTCATAGGATTGAGTCCTGGGACATCAGATCAAGCCCCATTTCAGGCTCTGTGCTGAGTGTGGAGCTTGCTTAAGATTCTCTCTCTGACTCCCTCTGCCCCTTCTCATCTCTCTCTCTCCCTCTCTCTCTAAATTAAAAAATAAAAAATTTAAAAAATAAAATCATTAAAATTTAAAACAATAAAAACAAATAAAAGTGGAGTCAAGCAGACAAAATGGGTCAATTGGACCCATTCTCAGCTCCTGGGTCATACAAATCAAGCAGTATTTGGCCCAAAAGCATTTGTCTGCTACTCTGTGCTACAGACTAGAAATTGGAGTTATTCCAACTGTTTCTTTGAATTCAAAAGAATCCATATAACACCTCATCTTGCTCCTAATCCATTACTTTGGGGGCTCAGAAATTAAAAACACATCAGCCACATATATTGCTATGTATATGACTGTATGTATGCACACAGTTCCATATTATTCTACATATCAAAGAACTACCAGAAAAGTCCCTGAAATTCCACATGTATCTTTAAGAAGTTAACACCCCATGTTTTTAAATGCCTCTACAAAGCTTTGCTCTTAATGTATTTATTCTATTTGTTGCATCGTGGCAGAAAATTTTAGCATGGGCACCTTTGCCAAGTCACTACCAGGGTTCCTCCTCTTCTGGGATTTCGTCCACACCCTTACACAGACAGCAGATTGGCCTCCCCTGGCCTCCAGAGACAGCCTCTCCTATTGTGTAAAAGCTCTGATTATTAGAAAGTCCTGATGTCACTGCATTCCATGGAGAGTTCTCAATCACTTTTTAAAACTGAGCAGAGTCTGGTGTAAAGATTTTCATAATGATAATGCTGTAGTCTTGAAATAAGATGACTGCATACTTTTTCTTAGGTCATTTACCTTAATGTTGCATGAATTCTTTTTTTTTTAATATAACAAATTTTAAGAGGAGCAACTCCTCATTTTTGTTTTTATTAGAAATATTATTTTATAAAGGCATCAGGAACAATGTCCCTCTCATGCATAAAATGTTTTGATAGTCCTCACCAATCTCAAAATAAAGACCAAAATGCCTACTACAGCCCACTAGGTCCCGCAAAAAATATGTGTCTAGTTTCATCCTGTTACCTGCCCCAGCCCTCCATGCTGCACGTCCTTAGTTCCTCCAACTCGTCATGTTCTCAGAGGTGCCACTTCCTCTGTTGCGTCTGTTTCCACCACATGCAGCACTCCCTGCCAGGGTTATATGTTATCATTTCTCTTGGGTAAATACTGAGGCGTGAGATTGTTACATTATATGCTAAGTGTATGTTTAACTTTATAAGAAACTGCCCAGTTGTTTCCAAAGTACCTGTACCGGTATATACAGCAGTGTATGAAAATTTCTGTTGCTTCAGGTCCTTGCTAGCACTTGGCTTTGGTAGTCTTCATTATATGCTGCATTTTCAACAAAGCATAGAATAATATCCAATTATGAGGGTTATGCTAAAATGTATAGATAGAAGAGCAAAACCATAAGAGACTCTTAGAGAACAAACTGAGGGTTCCTGAAGGGAGGTGAGTGGGGGATGAGCTAATATAGGGGATGGACATTAAGGAGGACGCTTGTTGTGATGAGCCCTCAATTCTACACCTGAAATCAGTTTTACCATATATGTTAACTAGACTTTAAATCAGAATTTAAAATCAGTCAATCAATGCATAGAAGATGAGTAACTCCTTTGAATTCATTGCCGTGAGAGTGTCTGGTCTCCCTCTGCAAGCCTTCGGGGTAATAGCCTCTAGCCAGCTCCTATGAAAGCGCAGGGGGATTTAACATACTAAACCACAGAGATTGTTTTTCAAACTGAATTGATGAAGTACAGCAGCTTCAAAGTTTCACCTTAACATCTCTATAAAGCCCTGACCACGTCTTGTCTGTTGGAATCAAAGTGGTGAGTTGTGAAGGTCACATGTGTGGAAATGTCACAAAGAGCATAGTCACAAAGGGTGTGAAGACTTCCGGGAACGGAAATACTTTTGAAGTTTGGTTGACATATTTTCCAGATCAACTGCTGGTTTAACTCCTCAGACTACCAGTGAATTATTTTTTTTTTTCCTTAACACAAAATCTACATGTTGGTAAACACTGAGAGTTACAGGTACATTTGACAGCTGTAGTTTGCAATACTGAGTCTAAGTGTGGCTACTGTTATACCATTAAAAAGCTGATCTGCAAATTGCTTGGGGTGTTTTACAGACAATTTATTTTTCATGTCATCAGAATATTCCAGTGAGAATATTTTTGACTCAAGAAGACGGGCTCTGGAGCGGGCCTTTGCTAAGGTAACATATCAGTGAGTCATCAGGCGCTATAAATAGAACTCACCATGAACTTCTGTCCACAAGGACACCACTGTTCCCACAAAAAAAGCTTTTACTAATGACATAACGTGGCCTGCTCGCCACTCTTACAGCTAAGGAGTGTGTGGACCCAGAGAACCACAACCTTGTGGGCAATGTGCCTTGAGGTACAATTTGCCAAGATGTCATTATTTACTTTCTCGGTCTCTCTTACAGCTGGTGAAGGACTTGTATTGTTTTCCTTAGGGATCATTATTGTGTATGCCAAGATTTCCAAAATTCTCTCTCACATGATAGATCCCAGAACTGCCTTAAGGCAGTCATTTATCTTCCTTATCTTTGTCTCTTCCCCCTCTCCTCCCCAGCATCTAATATAGTAGTCATAGAGAACAAAAGCCTGTGCATAGGAGGGCTCCATAATTATTTCAAATGGGCAGATACACATGTTAACTTTACGCTTCCATGTATTGCTCTGGAATTTTGACCTTTCATATATATGAGTCAATAAAGTCAAGTCAACTTCCTGTGTAATATGCATTATGTTCTCCCATCCAAAAATACATCTCCATGTTTCCTCACACCTCCGGTGATAGCAAGGATTGAGAGAGGGTGAACGTGTTAAGATTCTGCCATTCTCCACACCTTATGCCCAATTTCACACTAGTTCTAAAGGGAAGACAGGATACAGGAAAAGTAAGATTGAGGAAAGAGGAGTGGTCAGAAAAGGTCAAGTACATAATGTCTTGCTGAGGTAGACAGTCGCAAAACTCTCCACCCTGGGAGTCTGTAAAGACACCAAGTTCTGGGACACCTGGGTGGCTTAGTCAGCTAAGCATCTGACTTTGGCTCAGGTCATGATCTCACAGTTTGTAAGTTCAAGCCCTGCAACAGCTTCTCTGCTCTCTGTGCAGAGCCTGCTTCAGATCCTCTCTCTCCCTCTCTATCTGCCCCTCCCCCTCTAAAAAATAGATAAACATTTAAAAAAAAAAGTTCTGGGGGAGGACATCCAGAAAGGAAGATAAAAAGGCAGTCAAACAAATTATCTTACCTATCGTTTGCCTGATTGTTTGTCAAGGTTGTAAGTCTGTAATAATTGCTCCTGGGCCAGCAGGAAAGGCAAGGGGCATGCAGAGGGCTATAAATTCCTTTCTGCTCATGGTCACCTGCAGTCTAGGAGGACAGGTAGTTTAGTCATTGATCTCTTCATCACTGGTTCAGGTCTAAACAGTAACCTGCGTGTGATCCCACACCTCTCCTTTCCCCTACCCCGTCCTACAAAATACTCTTCCTCTGAGCTGTCTGTCTTTGCTTTATTTTGGATGCAGTCTTGTCTGCCTTTCTCCCCTTTATGTTTCAGCTCATGAAACCTAATGGGAAAAAGGCAGCAATGGCCAGGCAAGCAGAGAGGACAAGTGTCAAAAATTCTGTGGTATTGAGATCAGTCTATCTAAAGAGGTTTCCATTCCAGGGAGAAAGGAAAAGGTTAGAGAAAAGACTCCCCTGGAATATTAGGACAGGGTCCTCTGGAGTGAGTAATAGGATGGCCAAAGTATGTCTCTTTCAGATAATAAGACTCATTTGTCCCAAAGATGCCTGGAGCCTGGAGGATGCCTGTCCTTCAGAAGGACTTCCCACAACCCACTGAGGTGGTAGCATAGGGACCACCAGGGACTGAGCTTGACTCTGAGCTCCAGTTCCCAACTACTCTCTTTCGTTGGCTGGTTTCTTCATTCACAAAGCAGCCAGGAACACACAAATCCTACGAGAAGGTGTTCATGTAGGATCCTCTCATTTTAAATACAAGTGATAGAGAAAAGACAAAAACAAGAAGCATAAGGATATAGGGATGTCAAGGGAAACAGTCTAAAGCAAGATTTGAATAAGGGGTGGATGACTGGAAAGACCCATAAGAGTCTTTTCTCTGTGCCTCTGCTCTCCTCTTTACAGAGAAAGATAAGTCCAGAACTAAGGTCACTCAGTGCATTGTCCTTTGCTTTTTAAATCTCACAACCCTGTCTGGATGGTTTGCTTCACACCTGCAGTGCTAACTGTACTCTGGTGCAGTCAGAGCTATGAATATAGTCATGAATGGCATATCTTGTGCCAAAGTAATGAGGGGTGATTTATTCAAATGTTGCAATAAGCAGTTGTATCTCTACTGGTGAAAAGTAAAAACCGCAGAGGGATGGGAACTGATGGCCAGCCAATCTCAAGCATCCAAAATGGCTCTGTAAAATGTCTCCACAGATTCTAGGGCTGGCATATTCTTGGTAATCATCCATGAGAAGACTCTCAGCCACAATGCTCTGCTCCAAGAAAAGCTGGACCTAGGCTTAATGCTGATTCCTTAGAACTTGGGTTAGACCAGACAGAACAGTGATGACCTAGAACTCTGAGTTTGTTCAAACCAGCAGCAACCTCCAAGAGGGTGCTTAAACTACAGGTTTACCTTCTAACCACTAAGAATTATTAAGTATCCCCAAACTTTCTAAAGAAAATTCAGTTTGTTACAGATTCATGAATTGCAGATAGGGCTCAAGACCAAGTCTGTTATCCTGAGGCCAGCCTCTGATAAAAAGTACAGACATCGTGAACATGAAACCCACCTAGATAGAGCCTCCCAAGATCAGGGCTTCCAAACATCAGAATCACCTGGGGAACATTTTTTTTTGTTATGGTAAACCATTAATCATTTTAAAGTGTACAATTCAGTGGGATTTCGTACATTCACAGTGTTGTGTATCCATAACCTGTATCTCTTTCTATGACATTTTCATCACCCTAAAAGGACACTCTGTGCCCATTAAGAAGTCATACTTGGGAAGTATTTTAAAAATACATATTCTGAAAAATAAAAAGAAATAAAAGTACATATTCTGGGGCACCCGGGTAGTTCAGTCAATTAAACACCCAACTCTTGATGTTGGCTCATGTCATGATCTCAGGGTTCGTGAGATTGAGCCCCACATCAGGCTCTGTACCAATATTTCTTGGAATACTCTCTCTCCTTCTTTCTCTGCCCCTCCCCCCTCCTCTCTCTCAAAATAAATAAATAAACATTTTTTTTAAAGTATGTATTCCAGGGCACCTAGGTGGCTCTGTTGGTTAAGCGTCCAACTTTGGCTCAGGTCATGATCTCATGGTTCGTGGGTTTGAGCCTCGCATTAGGCTCTGTACTGATAGAGCCTGGAGCCTGCTTCAGATTCTGTGTCTCCTTCTCTCTCTGTGCCTCCCCTGCTCACACTCTTCTCTGTCTCTCAAAAATAAACACACCTTAAAAATAAAAAAAAAATAATAATAATAAAGTACATATTCCAAGGCCCTCACACCCAAGATATTGTAATTCAGTGAACATAGAAATGTTTTCCACAAGTTTCCAAGTATCCCATTCCTAGATATTCTTGTCCCCAAAGAAATGAAAATGTATGTCCACCAGAGATCTATATATGAATGATTATAGCAGCTTTATTCATAATCATTCAACTTGGGAATAACTTAAATATCTCTCAGAGATATAAATACCAACTGTGGTGTATCCCTGTAATGGAATAGTACTCAACAACTAAAAGGAATAAGTTTTTGATACAAAAACAAAGATGAACCTTTAGTGTGTTACACAAAGTGAAGGAATCCATTTCCCATACATTATTCCATTTATATAACATTCTGGAAAGTGCAGATTAGTGGTTTTTAGAGTTATGGGTGGGGGCAGGTTTGGGGCAAAAGAGAGATAGCACAAGGGATTTGGGGAGAGGAGCATCTTGACTGTGATGATGGTAACAAGTGTCAGTCAGGGAGCATAGAACTTGACACCAAAAAATGAATTTTACTCTACTTAAATTTAAAAATAAATTGGGAAACATTTTAAGCCCCTCTGGGTGTTTATAATGTGTGGCCTGAGAGATCAGTACACAGACAATGCTGGAGAACCTAGTTATTCTACAACCCATTTGAGTTGCACTTTGAACACCTGGAATCAGCCAACTCACCGTTACTCTGTCCCTGGTTATTGTCACAGCATGTGGACGTTTCCACACACTAGAAGCACAGGAGTGAGCCGCTGTGGCCTGGAGCATGTGACAGATCGTAGGATATGGGTCGTGCAGTGGTGGCGCTCCAGTATTTGTCAGACTAAAACCACCACGTCAAACTTTAGGTGACTTTAGGACTTCCCTTAAAAATATGTTACACTTCATCTCTTAGATTGATTGTAATCAGAATAATATGGAAGTCATTTCCAGTAATGGGGATTAGAACGCAACCTATGGATTTACCAAAAACATCATGTGTAACAGCTGAAATATCATATTTAACAAAATATCATGTTTAACAAATTATTTTCAAAATCAACCACAAATCAGAAGCCAAAAACAAGTTTTGATGTAATAAATCCATTGATCCTAACCAACTCCAGGGTAGGTCGTTTGGGTTCTTTTCCTACAATTTGGTACCTGTAGCACATAAAGGAAAACAAGATCCAAATTGAATCAATGACATATTTGACAATAGCCTCCTCACAGAGTCCCAGATCCCTTTATTTTGAAAATCTGTGGAGAACAAATGAAAATCATGCACAGATGTTTATGTTGGAAACCCAACCAATTACTAGTGGGACTAGCCTTGAGCTCAATCTCATTAAAAAAAAAAAAAAAAGCCATATCCTGCTGTGGCTGATCACCTACTCAAACAAGGTGGCTAAAATACAGAAAGAAACTCCCAGATATAAGAAGAAGCAAGAAGTAGGCAATGGTTAGATTCAAAGATAATGCTAATTTGAACCGTGAGACAGAAAGGGGAAAAACACCACAAAGCAAAACATGTAGTGAGGTAGATCATATCTGATTTTTCAGTCCCTGTAGTTTATTTTCTAGTTGGTACTTCTCTTTGCTTGCCCTAATCTCAAACTACGTCTAACACTATTTCTTCCTCAGCATTTTGCAAACCATGCTACAGCTCTCTCTGAGGCATTCTGTTCACATTGCTTCTTTTTTTAGAGCTGCTTGTGCCCAAAAGGGAGGAAATGGAGCTACAAGTGTTTCCTTTCCACTCAAACCTGGCACTTTTTTGTAGTGGGGGAGGTAGCTGAGGACTAGCAGCTTGCTTCCAACAGCTTGAGATAGCACTGAGTTTTCTTTTGTATAAGCCTCTCTTGAAATCCTTGTGTTATAAATTATTTATAAATTTTATCACAACCTCCAGGAAGCAAGCTAGACCAATTGTCCCGATGCCAGGTGACTTAGCAGACTTTTCAGATGTTGCTCCTCTATTGCACATCACTGCTTCTATTGCCCCAAACCCTAAAAGGACACCCAGCTAGAAGGCGCGTGAAAAGCTCATTATTTCACAGGTCCCCAGGGGAAAGTTCCTCCGTGGAGAAGGAGTTTCACCCTTCCTCAAAGTAAGAATAGGGAGTGTTTCTCCATCTTTGCCACCTAAGCTCTTTTACATGGGGAGGAATATGTACAGATCTGGGGACCTAGCTATAGGCAGGCATTCTATTCAGTGTGTGTGTGTGTGTGTGTGTGTGTGTGTGTG
This sequence comes from Suricata suricatta, assembly GCF_006229205.1. NCBI lineage: Eukaryota > Metazoa > Chordata > Mammalia > Carnivora > Herpestidae > Suricata > Suricata suricatta. Next base: position 38,204,787 of record NC_043705.1, on the reverse strand, counting down.
TGTGTGATTTAAAATGATGTTGGGGAGTCGCACAAATTTGACAGTAAACAATGATTCTTCAGGAAAATTTCTCTGTAAGTCAAAATTGTTTTGGGTGTAAGTGACAAACCATGTGAACTAGGTCAGAGAGAAAAAGGCATCTATTGGCTCATATAAGCAGGACGGATGAGGGAGTGACTCAAGGGCTTGAGACCCTTTATATGCTTTTCCTCTCTCCCTATTGCTTCTGCTTTTCTCTGCAAGTGAAGGACATGGCAGGATTTGGGGACCCACAGTTCAGTTAGAACTCCTTCCTCTTTCAGAGGAAAGAAAGAATGTAACATGCATGTACACACACACACACACCTCAATTGCATTTGGAAGGTTTAGACAGCATATTGGAGCTATGGGGCACAAAGGAACTCTTCCCTCAAAAGAAGATGAAGAACATAGGCTTGGCTCCTGTGGGACTTGTTCTGAGCCAGAAACAGATTATTTTTATCTTGAGTTTTCATATTCTTCAGAATACATTTACATCAGTTTGAGAAGCACAAACATATGTCATATGGTATCTTGGACAGCCTCAAATTTGATAGCCTGTGAAGAATTCCCTAGTGAAAAACTATGTTTGTTCTCTGGTAGGAATATTGATGGACAGTGAGAGTCTCAGGAATCTGTGGGATACAAGACAATAAGAGAGTTAAAAAACCCTTTCTAGAAAAAATAACCAGAATGTTGGGTTATAGAAAGAGAGAAAAGGATGGAAGGAGTAAAGAGAGAGAGAAGAAAGGGTCAGCTTGAGGGGACATTACATTAAAAATCCCCAGTAGTGAGAAGGCCAAAGAGTTCCTAAAGTTAGGAGATGTAACATTAAAGTTGAAGTTGTTGGTGTTGCTGTGGTTTAGGTCCTGTGACAGACACAGATTAGGTGTTCTACAAAACCCGTTTTTCTTTGCTTCCTGGACTCACAACTAGACTATGTTTCCCAGCCTCCCTTGCTGTTAGGTATAGTCACATGACTAGTTCTTACCAATGGAATGTTGGCAGGAATGACACTGCCACCTCCAGGCCTGGCTTACCCACCTCCCACAGTCTTCCCTCTCCTGCAGGCTGGCTGCGGAGGGTCAGGTGAAGGACTCCATGACCCCAGCAGATGCTGGGGCCACTAGATGAAAGACACCCCTGTCTGTGAAGCACTGTATGAATCAGACCCCTTGCCACCTCCATTGGACTATGATATCAGTAAGGAAATATCCTTTTGCTATTGTCATTACAGTAGAGGCTTGTTTGTTATAGCAGTTGACTTATCCTGACAAATGCAAACTTCTTCCCCGACTCCCCTCTCAGACCTTCAAAAAAGTCTACTATATATACAAATATCCTATGAGAGTGAGAATTCTATGGCAATCGTAAAGGACACTGAGTTTCGTATATGGGTTAGCGTGGCATGGAAAAGAAACCACATTTGCAGGAAGCAATATATTCCATAATCTCAACCTGTTTGCCAAAGCAGGAGTTCAAGGCCAGAGATGACCGTGCGACCCTCAACTCCTCAGGAATTTACAGAAGTGTTGGAATGGGCTTTGACTTCTGCAGAGCATGGAATGTGGGAGGTTTTAGGAACCTTATCTGAAGTGAGTGACATGTGGATTATGTTGTTATTTTTATGTGGTTCGGGCTTTTGGCTCATATGTCAAGCATGGAAGTTTAATAAAGCTTCTGACCACAAAAACTTAAAATAATACTTAAATCACTTAGATGCTCACAGAATTATTTTATTTAGAGAAATCTCTGAAAGACAGCTGAATGGGGTCTGTTTAACTGGAAACGAAAGAGTAGCCAGGATCTCTACTTCCCTGGCCGTCCAACCCAAAATCGATTCTCCGCATTTTTGTCTCCCATAGCATGCTGTTGTTTTCCTTTAAGACATTAACGAGGTATTTATTCTAGCACTTATTTTTTAGGTGGGTTTCCCCCAGTAAACTCTAAGCTAATGAGTACAAGGACTCTTTCATCCCCCACTATACACCTGGTACTGTGCCTGGCACACACTTAATGAATATTTGTTGCAATGAAATGAAATCTGTATGTGTGAGAGCCTCAGATAGGTACCTGTTCGCCCAGAGAATTCACTTCCTAACTTTGGTTTGACAAATCAAATATTTTTTAGCTATTCGATAATTTGAAAGGGTATTAGTACCTTTTATGTAAAGAAAATGTCATTTATCATATATGAATATGATAAGAATTCTTATACATGAATTTTAAAAACTGTGGTAACTATGTAGGGTGGTTATAGTTGTTGTTATTATTATTATTGATAACATATACTTCTCCCTAGGAAATGTGTGAATCCTTTTCCCATGGGTTATAGCCTAGCCTGAGTTTGAAACTAAGAGTGTCTCTTTCCCTTCAATCCCAGAAGCATGATGTCAAGTAAATAGGCTTCCTGGCTGAACCTCAGCTGACCTGCCTACTGGAACCTTTCTTATCAGAGTTCCAGGAACAATCACTTATGATTTTTAAGAACAAGATATGAAAGAGCATAGTGGTCTCCTTTTTTCCTGATGGCTTTGTATGAGTCTTGCAGTCCTCCAACAGTACAACTTAAATTCATAATTGGGCTTTTTCTCACCATGTCCGACTCTCCCCCAGCCATTAGAATCCAGAAGTCCAAATGTAGCACCTTCATACATTTTTAGTGGATCCTAGTCATTTTGTGCAAATTTATGTTGAATATATACTTATCTCTTTTCTTTTTTTTTTTTTGCTTATAAATTTATTGGGGCAGAATCCATAAATACTTACTGATTTTCTTTATTTCTTCATTCTGAGAATAAGTCCCTACAATACTTAATGTTTCTTAGAATAGTAGAAAGAATATCTTGGTTCCTGACACAAAGAAGAAAATGCAGCTCTGTGGTTGGAATGATCAGGATTTAATCCTGAGGGACCCTTGATAAAATGTTCAGCACATAGTTAGCCCTCAGTAAGTATTTAGGTTATTGTTAACTTCTCTCAATGACTAACAGCTTTCCAGAGCCTAATAAGAAAGATTATAAAGCTACTTCTAAGCTCAGAGGGAAAAAAAAAATGCCTTGATCCATGTCACCTTGGGTACAAGATAGAGAAATGGAACTTCTTGTTCTGGAATTAAAGTCTAGCCTTAAACTTAAGCAAGCCTGTAACAACTCACTGAGTTAATGAAGTTCACAGAGAGGCTGAACAGAATGTCATTTACTGTCACTCACTGCAGTGTGCAATAGAGGAGCCACTAGCAACATGTGACAACTTAAATTCACCAAAACTAAATAAAATTTGGGGCACTTGGCTGGCTTAGTCAGTAAAACATGCAACTCTTGATTTCAAGGTCATGAGTTTGAGCCCTATGTTAAGATTATTTTTAAAATTTTTAAAAATAAATGAAATTTAAAATACAGTTCCTCACATTTTAAGTACTTGATGGCCACAAGTGCTATTGGCTACCCTAATGGACAGCACAGACCTAGAACATTATCATCATCTCAGAAAATTGTACTGGACAGAGCTGCTCTCTAGGAATACTTAGAAAATTGTGCTAATGCTTAAAGTACTTAAACTTCTATGTAGCCCACAGCACCAGTATTTTACAAACTTGTTCGTTTAGTGGGCACATTGTTTTTGTTTTGTTTTGTGTTTTTGTGCACACTTTTTTTTTTTAAAGTTTAGTTATTTATTTTTGAAGGAGAGCGCACATAAGCGGGGGAGGGGCAGAGAGAAGGAGAGACAAAATCCCAAGCAGTCTCCGCACCATCAACACAGAACCCAATGCAGGGCTTGAACCAACGAACTGTGAGATCGTGAAGTGAGCTGAGATCAAGGTTCAGATGCTTAACCGGCTGCGCCACCCAGGTTCCCCTTGTGTATACACTTTTTCATCCTTGAAGAATAATGTGTTGAACTGTCTCTGTGTTAGCCAGTTGATATTTAAAGCAGGCTCAATGGTTGACTGTACTATGGTTGGTTTCACTTACTGGGGAATAAAGCTCAGAAAGATAAAAATCAAAAGATTAACTTATCTTTTTGCAAGCATTAAGAAGGAGGAGTCATCTTCGTTAGGGGTTTTGAGGCTGAGTAGGTGTTTGGGGTTTGAGAGCTAGTCACTGACACATGAGCAATAGCGCTATTAAATAATGATACCACTTTAAATAAATCACCCAAAATGTTTCACACTCAGATAATAATGCTGTAGAGGGCTTTTTCTAAAGATTGAAAAGTCTCTCATTTACCTCATAGTGAACTCACTGGAACCATTAGCCACCCTTTCAAAACGTGTGTATAAGTGAGTGAGGCTGATAAGCAAGTATTTGTTGAGCTCTGTGCCTAGCTACATGGAAATACTAAGAGGTTTTTTTTTTTTTTAACTGTTATGTCTTGCCTGAACAGACTTTCATCCAAATTTCAATAATTAGAAAAATTGTGTTCAGCATATCCTGCTCATTAAGATTTAAAGTAATAATAATAGTAGGTTCACTACTCATGATGTGCACCATACTCTGTACTTTCCATGCATTTAACCCTGAAAACAACCATGCAAGGTGCTATTATCCTTCTTTTATACATAAGGCAACAGTGTGCAGAGGAGTCAGCTTGTTTTCTGAGGTGACACAGCTGGGCAGGGGCAAGCTGGCCCTTGAGTCCAGACGTGGCTCACTCCATCATCTGAACCTTTGTCTATGGCTGAATGCTATCCTTCTTGTACATAAGACATTATGCAGAAACTAGGTCTAAATCAGAAGCATTCTAGCTAATTCTCAGTTGGTCAGAGAAGTTAACCAGCCCTCATGCCACACACTTTGCTCTGGGATTGCTTTATGGCAGACTCCCTCTCTCTTTGATCTTCTCATGGGCTCATCTCTCTTGCCTCAACTGAGGATACACGACCATGTATACTGTAGACTTTGATACATATACAGTACATGTAGGAATAATGAAAGCGATGTTGCCACATTTAGAAAGAAAAAACAGATGCCCAGTCACATTTGACTTTCAGGTAAACAACAAATAGTTTTTTAGTGTAAATATTTCTCATGTAACATTTGTGTTTTATCTGGAAACTCTAAGTGACTCCCTTGACAAATAGAATGTGGCAAAGTTACATTCTATAATTTCTTTTTTTTAAGTTTATGTATTTTGAGAGAGTGAGAGAGACAGAGCATGTGAATGGGTGAGGGGCAGAGAGAGAGAGAAAGGGAGAGAGAGAATCCCAAGCCGGTTCCACAGTGCCAATGCACAGGCCAATGTGGAACTCAAACCCACGAACCATGAGATCATGACCTGAGCCGAAGTCAAGAGCTAGATGCTCAACCAACTGAGCCACCCAGACACCCCTCATTCTGTAATTTCTGAAGCTTGCAGCTACCACCTGGGTCCCTATGACCACTCTCTCTAGAAGCTATGAAATACCATGTAAGAAATCCAAATACCCTGTGACCACTGTGCTAGAAAGGACATGTGTAGATTCTCTGGTTGGCAGTCCCTGCTGAGCCCATACTTCTATTCTAGTCAACCCTACCAAGACACCAGACATGGAAACCAACCCATCCTAGGCTCTTCAGACCAGCCTACACAACAGGTGAACAGCATCAGGTGACTCCATTGCTACCTCATAGAGGAATAGAAATACCTAGCCAAGCCCTGCCCAACTTCCTGACCACAAGATCTTGAACTACAGTAAAAGGGAATTGTTTGACACCATTAAATTTTGGGGCCCTTTGTAACATAGCAATAGGTAAGCAGAACAGAAGAGAACTATTTTATTACCTAATATTTTAATAATTAATTGCACAGAACACTACAAATAGGGTGTTTTCTCACATTAATGAGCATAATCTCATTTAAACCAATGCCAAGATCATACTTAATGGTGAAGCAAAAGAGATATATCCATTACCGTAAAAAATAAAAGAATTCTCACTCTCCAAAGTACTATTTAAGTGTTCTGGAACTTTAGGCATATTTCAGTGAACAGCAGCAACAAAGAACTCATTTACTCTTTTGGAAAGCCTGACCTCCTCTCTGCCTCCCTTTTGCTCCAGGCTCTGCTGAGCAACCTACATGCACAAGAAACCTGATGGCCCTGCTTCAGCCATAACTCATGGCTAGCTCATCTTCCCTGGATCTTCTCCATGGGCTGACGCACAACGGGATGCCTGCCAGCAACTGCTTGGCCTCTAAGGCTTGGTATGGAAGGCTGGAGGGCTTGGCCCTGAGACCTGTGCAGTGGCACAGGGCCTGTGCTCAGAAAAACCCCGGGATTGATTTAAGGCTCTGCTATCACTGTCTGGAATTTCTTAATACTTTTTTTAAAAAATGTTCATTTGGGGCGCCTGGGTGGCTCAGTCGGTTAAGTGTCCGGCTTCAGCTCAGGTCATGATCTCACGGTTTGCAGGTTTGAGCCCCGCGTTGGGCTCTGTGCTGACAGCTAGCTCAGAGCCTGGAGGCTGTTTCAGATTCTGTGTCTCCCTCTCTCACTGACCTTCCTCTGCTCATGCTGTCTCTCTCTGTCTCTCAAAAATAAATAAAAAACACCTTAAAAAAGTTAAAAAAAATGTTTATTTCTTTCGAGAAAAAGGGAGCACAGGAAGGGGAGGGACAGAGAAGGAGGGAGAGAGAGAAACCCTGCAGGCTCCATGCTGTCAGCACAGAGCCTGACTTGGGGCTTGAACTCATGAAATGTGTGATCATGACCATAGCTGAAACCAGGAGTCAGATGCTTAACTGACTGAGTCACCCAGATGCCCCTTTTAATACTTACTAAAGAAAGATCTGTAATTTTAATTTGCACTGGGGTTCACGGATTATATATCTGATCCTGCCTGTGCCCATGAGAGGTGAGCCCTTGACTAGAGCTGCAAAACAAATCTGGTGGATCGGCACCCACTTCCTCCTTCCCTTAAATGGACAGACATACATGTCTATGTAGTTGCACACAAGATGCCCACCACCACCACGGCCCGCCATCTTGAGTGGTCCACTATAGGGACCACATGAGAATAAACATTAGTATCTTCATTCCTCCTTCACTGGGCTCATTTCCCAAAATGCATGCAAGCCCTGGAAGCAGAGTCCATCTTCTAAGAGGAACTCAGACTAAAGCAGTGCTTTTCTAGTCCCTCCCATGCCACAGTTTTAGATACCAGGGATTCAAATATAAACACAACAAAATGTCCTGCTCTTGTAGAGTTTATATTCCAGGGGGCGGGCAGACAGCCAATCCGTGAACAATGAACAGAAGTTTTACAGATTGTGATGAGTGCCATGAAGAGCACAAACGAGATGCTCAGGCTCAGGGAGCATAGGGGTTTGAATCTTGGATACAAGGCCTGAATAATGAGGAAGTGAACACATGCCAGGGTTGGAGTGAGAATATTGGGCAGAAGAAGTAGCAAGTCCCAAGGCCTTGAGGTGACATGCTCTTGATGTGTGTTAGGGACAGAAAAGAAGGCAGGTGCCCAGAGGATAAGGGAAAGAGAGGTAGTACAAGATACTGGCGGTAGTAAGGGACCAAGTCATGTTAAGGAGTTTGTATTTTTTTCTAAGTGATACAGGGAGCCACTGAAAGGTGTTTAATAAGGGAGTGCATTCTGATTTTCGTTTTTAAGATATCAGCCTGGGGCATCCGGGTGGCGCCATCGGTAAATGTCTGCCTCTTCATCTCAGCTCAGGTCATGATCTCACACTTCATGAGTTTGAGCCCCGTGGGGGGGGGGGGGGGGGGGGGGGGGGGGGGGGGGGGAGTCTGTGCTGACGGTGTGAAGCCTGCTTGGGATTCTATCTCTTCTTCTCTCTGCCCCTCCCCTGCTTGTGCATTCACTCGCGCGCTCTCTCGCTCTCTCTCAAAATAAATAAACTTAAAAAAAAATCAGCCTATGAGGAGAATGGATTGGCCGAGAGCTATTTAGAAAGCTCTTGTAGGAATCAAAGTGGGAGTTGCAAGCTCCTCAGAGGAAGGCGGGAAGTAGGGAAGATGGAGAGGAGGGAGGACATGCACGAGGGCAGATGCACGAAGACCCCCGTGCACGTGATCTGGGGCCCATCTCTGGCCCAAGACAAACAAGTTCCTACTATTAGCAACTTCTCTCCTCAGTGCAGAGGTTTGGCCCCTGCCAGATCCTTGCAGAGGGAGGAGGGAGAGAGAGGAGGGCTCAGGCAGAGAGAGGGAAGGGGGAGTGAGAAGGTGACAGATAACTGACCACAGTCCATCCGGAGTCACTGCTCAGGGACATAGAAGCTGCTACCCAGGGGCTTCCTTTGCCTGTTCTCAGATAAGCACCGACTCTCCCCGCTCTCCCTTGCTGCCCCCCGACCCCCACCCCCTGCTCATCCTCCACTCTGGTTGTTGTGGGCTCGGAAAGAACAAGGAAGGAGTGATTACTTTAGACATTGCATCTTATACACATTTTCAGCAACTGATAATATCCAGGAAATAGAATTAGGAGATGAGATTATTTGAAAAACATTAGGTGTTATTTCCACATGGTCCCATTTTTACTTAGAATGCCCAACTGGCTCAACCATAACCTTTTGGAATTCCTAAGAAAGTTCTCCAGAGTTGTCAAATACAAAGTATCCAGAAATCTGTATATGTCCCATATACTGGGAATAAGTTAGATAATATACAGTGAGAAACAAGTCCATTTATAATACAAAAATATTACAAACTATAGAAATAATCCTAGCAATAAATGCATAGGCCTATGTGGAAACAGCAAAAACAAAAACAGCAAACTTATAAAATTTTAAAAATAAAATTGTAATCACTGAAGAAAGATTCCATGTTCCTAAAACAGAATTCATTTATAGGTTTAGTACAAATTTAATGAAAAGGATCTTTTCATATGTGGTAACTTGACAACATGTTAAAATAAACTAAAAGAATAAGCATTCTAAAATTCCTTAAAATTTTTGAAAGAGAAAAGCTATCAGGTATTAAAATGTACTATAAAGCGAGAATAGTTAAAACACTTTGCGTTCATGCCAAAAAATGAAATCTCTCAGTAAATCTCAAACTAGACCTTAGCACATATAAAAACTCAATCTGTGAATGGCTGATCATTCCTTACAGACGAATGTGGGAAGAGAGCTGGATGTCTAAGCACAAAAGCCATAGAAGAAAATGTCAGAGATTGTATTTGGCCACAGCATTTCTGTCATGAAAAAAAATCATAAATAGACATTATAAAAGCAAATCATAAACAGTAAATCATATTTGCAGTATAGATGACATGCACAAGGTTAATACTCTTAATATACAAAGGCCTCTAGCAAACCTAGAAGAAGAAAACACCAGCTCCCAGTGAGAATGGTCAACCGGCAGGAGTCGATAATTCACACAGACACGTACAAATTGGCCAGTAAGCATAAAAACCTCTATCATCAATAGTAAAAAGATGTTTGTAATGTGACACTGAGATAGTTTTTCTTCTATCAAATTGGAAGAGAATTTTATTTATGATGATAGACCAGCATTTATTAAGTACTTACTATATGATAGGCACTCTTCTAAGTATTGAATCGTAATATATCATTTAATTCTCCAAATTAGTAGTATTTCTATCCCCATGTAATAGAAGGGAAACCATGTCACAGAGCAGCTGAGCAAGTTCTCCTGGTCCATACATCCAGAAGGTGCTCCGGTTGGGATTCAGTTATAGTTTGGTTCTGGATAAACCATCAGATGATAAACCATTGGACAAGAATCAGCTGAGAGAAGGTAGCAAAAGAGGCACTGTTTACACCACCAGTGGTGGAATAAACTGGTAATGCCTCTTTGAAAAGCAATATGACTTCAAGTATCAAAAATCTTTTTTTTAATGTTTTTAATTTATTTTTGAGAGACAGAGAGGGACAGCACAAGCAGGGGAGGGTCAGAGAGAGAGGGAGACACAGAATCTGAGGCAGGCTCCAGGCTCTGAGCTAGCTGTCAGCACAGAGCCCGACATGGGGCTCGAACCCACGAACCGTGAGATCATGACCTGAGCCGAAGCCGGATGCATAACCAACTGAGCCACCCAGGCGCTCCTACAGGTATCAAAAGTCTTAAAAAGATTTGTAGTCCTTGATCCAGTAACTCCACTCCCATGATTCAACTCTAAAAATATTAAAGATAGAAATAAAAAATCATGTTGAGTATTACAGAATTATTTATAAAATTGAACAATTGGAAGCAAACCCAAATGCCCAAGAACAGAAAGTCATTTAAATTAAATGATTTTATTTAATATGCCATTAAATGGAAGTACAACCACAAAATAGACATGGGGAAATGCAATGAAATATGCTAAGTGACAAAAAGAGCAAGCTATAAAATATTGTATCTGTAGTATGGTAAAAGCATTCTAAATATAGGACAGAAAGACTTGAGGAAACGCATCAAAATTTTACCAGTGATTACCTCAGAGAGGTAAAATTACAGGTAAACCTGGTTTTCTCAAAATATTTTTCTGCACCATGTTCATTTTATCTGCAAGATTTCTTTTACAACCAGGAATAAAACAAGGGACATTAAATTGTGTTTTACCAGAATTACTTGGAAAATTATTTAGAGTGACTTGTGCTACTTTCAAGAGATAAGCTGGATGCTGGTTGAGATACACCCCAGTCTCATCTCTTCGGACCTAAGAGCATCAGCGCCAGCCCTGGATCATTTCTGTGAAAGGCAGAGCTTTACGAGGAAAGGGACCATTACTCTGTCCTTCTGGAAACCGGAGAGCGGTGGAAGCCACCTGGATTGCCCAAGCTCTGAGTAAAGGATGTTCACACTCAGAGCCCTACTGAGATAAAACAAAATTATTTTATTCCATTAGCACAGCCAGGGTGTGAATAAGATAGATTCATATTCTGGCTGTTTTATTTTTAAAGCATACTACAGAGGAATTGAAGCCAGAAGACATGAATTCAACTCTTGTTTTATCAGCTGTATGACTTTGGGCCAATAGTTTAATTAGGTTCTCTGAATCTTAATATTGTCACTTCTCAAATAGGAATAATAAAAGTGCCCGGCCAGGCAACTCAGATGTGCTAAAATGCGTAGAAGTCATTTGAAATTGAAAATACCCAGAGGAGGGGAAGTTACCATTGGACCTCTGTCTGCCTGGAAGAGCTGTCGTTGTAGAATAGATCATCTACTGTCAAAGGAAGCACAGAAGCTGCAGCGAACGCAGGTGTGCTAGACCCCAGCCCCACTAAGTAGTCCAAGCCTACTGCCTTACACGGTGATCTTTTGAGGCCCGCCACTGCTTCTTCCAGTCACTAGGCCCTCAGCAAAGTGAGAGAATATGAGCTGCATTACTGAACAACAGCTTGGCCACCTCTGCCCAGTTTCAAAGTGCTTCCTTCATGTGACCTAATAGACTGTTAATGCAAACAAACATTGTGTTTGAACCTCATAGGACTATATTTGCTGTTAGTCATATGTTTGTCTGATGGGGGTAAATAACAGGCTGTAAATATCCAAAGCGTCACCCGAAAAATGTTATTAAGCACTTTTTCTTTAGTTAATAAGTGTGAGAGAACAAACTTATGAGGTACCAATGTATGTTTTTTGACCAAATGGTTTTGCCTTATTGAGCCCAGGCAAAGCAGGCTCTAGGCTGCAGTGAGGCAAGAATGCTTACGGCATTCTCCAAAGTTATCCTAGCACACTCAGGAAACTTCTGGCAGTTAATGCACAAATTGGAAAACTTAACCTAACAAAAACAAGGCTATATGCCTAAGGTTCCAGAGACCCAAGGTCTTAGCAAGGTTTTATGTAACCAGTGGAAAGTCTGTAGACCTCAGTTTCCCCATCTGTAAAATGAGGGCTAGATGACCCTTAGGGTAATTTCTGGCAGAATAGACCATGACCATAACTGTCAAAGTCCATGTATTTTTTTGGCCTAAATTTCCACACTGAGTCTCTCTATTTAGACCAATACAATAAAATTCAGTTTCTCCAATTTTCCCTGAGCTCCTTTGGGGAAAGCTACCTTTCTTGGAGCTGAAGGGGATCCCTGCACTAAGGCTGTCTCTTTAGAGGGCCTTTAGCTTTTCTTTGGTTGCCTTTCCTCCATACAGATCAAGGAGTCTGCGGGCCAAGAGGGCGCCCCGTACCCCTCCCATTCACACAACTCCCCCCCACACAGGAGCCCACCCTGTACTCCCTGTCTTACCTTGGACTGTCATAACAAAATACCACAGACTCAGGGGTGCTTAAACAACAGAAATTTATTTTTTTCACAGCTCTGGAGACTAGAAGTCTGAGATCAGTGATGTTCCAGCCTGGACAGTTTCGGGTGAGAACTGTATTTCTGGCTAGCAGATGGCCACCTTCCATCTATGTCTTCACATGGCCCTTCCTCCATGCAGAGAGAGGGAGAGAGCCAACTCTCAGTTGTCTCTTCTCATAAGGACACTGATCCCATCCGATCAGGGCCCCACTCCACTACCTTATTCAATCCCACTTACTTTCTTAGAGACCCTATTTCTTTTTTGTTTTTTAATTTAAATGTTTATTTATTTTAGAGAGAGACAGACAGAGCAGGGGAGGGGCAGAGGGAGAGGGAGAGAGAGAATCCCAGGCAGGCTCTACTCTGCCGAAACTCATGAACTGTGAGATCATGACTTAAGCTGAAATCAAGAGTCAAATGCTTAACTGAGTCACCCAGGTGCCCCTGGACTCCTTTTCCAACTCCAACTCTGATGAATTAGCCAGTGTTAACCAGGTAGTGAAGTTAAGGAGAGTAATACTAGTCTGATTCTACCTGAGATCATGTTCTTGACTCACTACTATTCTTGACAGGAATTCTATGTCATGATTCTTATATCACAGTATTAACTAATACTTAATCCGGGCTTCCTATGTGCCAATTACTGTTCTAAGCACTTTACATAGGTTACGTCATTTGATCAGCAACCTGTATAAGTAATATTACTATCTTCATTTTACACACAAGGCCATAGAAACACAGAAAGATTAGGAAACTTGTCTAGGATTTAAACCAGACAAATCCTGCTCTTAACCACATGCTATATCCTCCTCAAATAAGAGCTAATGTTTATCGAGCACTCCCTATGTATCAGATCCTGTACTTTTGCTAATACTATGAGGTTGGTAGTGTTATTTCCCCATTTTACAGGTACAGTAAACAGCACTTTAGGAAGATGAAGAAATCCATCCAAATATACACCTCCCTAACAAGTTATGTTGGTAGATTTGAACACAGGAAGTTTGGTCCCAAGTACATGCTCTTAACCAGACCCAATCTGCTTGCTCGATGACCTTTCCTTGAAGGAGAACACAAAGATGGAGAGGAATGCCTGGACATATCAGTAGATCAAATGGTGACAGTTACCACAAAGGAAATTCATCAATGTTCAATGAAGAAATAGGCTGTTTTGAGTAATACAGCAACATGAGGAAGTAACATGGATTAAGATTGCAGGCCATGTTTCACATTGGGAAATATACTTGCATTTTTAGTTCCTGTGGCTTTGATATGAAATCTCAGAGTGAATCATTACTATCACATTCTCACTTTAAGCATGTCTTCAGTCCATTAAGAGTAATCTTTCCCTCAGGAATGTATGTGCTCTTTGAAACCAGTGAACTCTGAAGCAATCTTACCTTGAGTCTCTGATATTATAATGGATTCCTCCATAAGAAAGAATCATGAACCTGCATGTGTGTTTGCTTTGCTTATGATACCACAGTTCTTTTACTTTGGGACATTGCTCACATCCTCATCGATGTGATTGAAAGCTGGAAATAAGATCATATGAGGGATATCCAAAAACATGTCATCCCTCCACCATAGACTCTCTCTGTGAATAAAGAGAATAAAGGTTCTCTCAAAGCCACAGGGGTCATGACAACACCTCATTCTTCTGCCCTAACTCTCATGACCGCAGCATTCTGGCATGATATCATCTATGTTATTGTTGTAGTCAAAACCCCAACAGATTCCCATGAGACGTCTTGGGTGAGGTGGCTTTGGGTGTTTGCCAGTCCCTTTGTCTAGTGTAGGGCCTTGTTTACTGATCTTCATTGTCTTTGAAAACACTATTTGATTATGGGGAAGAGCCTGCCTAGGGCAGGTTAAAATATAAACTCATAGTCAATACAAAAAGAGCTTTAGCTCAAGGTAAAAAGATGGCTGCCCATATGATGTGATTTCCTGAGAAGGAACTAATATCTCAAAACAAACAAACAAACAAATATATATATACAACCTCTGCCCTTATACCCAGAGTCCTCCCTACTTAATGTCTGACACTTCTATTGCTACACTTAATATCTTTAGCTAAACAAAACCCTATGTATGCTCGTGTTTATAACTAGAATTTTCTCTTTATCAGAAAGGTTAAGTATTTAATTTGATTATATTCAAGTTACAAGTTCAGAATGCTCTAGGTTAAGTTAGGACAGTGGATCACAAATTTTACAATGTGTTAGAATCACCTGGGGGGCCTTTTATACCATGGTTCCCTTGAGAATGTGTGTCGTTAAGCCTGAGAATTTGTATTTCTCCTAAGTTCCCGGGTGATGCTGATGCTCCTGGTGTGTGAAACACTTTGAGAATGACTGGCTGGATGGCTCTCATGCTTTCTTTTCCACATTAACACTCAAGGTGGTAGGATGCTGGGGATGGGCCCCTCTCCTGTCAGTAACAGGGGATCACCAGGCAGTGATCCTAGCTGCATATTTGAAGTACATGGAGGGGCACCTGGGTGGCTCAGTCACTTAAGCTTCTGACTTCGGCTCAGGTCATGATCTCATGGTTTGTGGGTTTGAGACCCGCATTCAGGCTCTGTGCTGACAGCGTAGAGCCTGCTTCAGATTCTGTGTCTCCCTCTCTCTGCCTCTCCTCTGCTCATGCTCACATGCTTGCGCATGCTCTCTCGCTCTCGCTCTCTCTCTCTCTCTCTCAAAAAATAAATAAACATTAAAAACAAATAATCAAAAAACAATAAAATAATTAAAGCACATGGAGATTTAAAGAGTGCCTGGGTGCTCTGTGCTGACAGCTCAGAGCCTCAGAGCCTGGATTCTGTGTCTCTCACTCTCTCTGCCCCTCCCCCGCTCACTTTCTGTCTCTGTCTCTCAAAATAAAATAAAGACAATAAATAAATAAATAAAGAGTGTCTGGTGGCTCAGTTGGATGAGCATCCAACTCTTGATCTCAGCTCAGGTCATGATCTCACAGTTCGGTTTCTTGAGATCACGGAGCATTCTTGCATTCTCTCCCTGCCCCCTCTCTCTGCCCCTCCCTGCTCGCATTTTTCTCAAATTTTTTTCAAAAAGACAAACCACATAGAACTTTAAAAAAAATATATCAGGTTTCTACCTCCAACCAAAGACCTCAGAGTGCCTGGAGGTAGGACCCAGGGCTGGGTAATTTTTTTTTAATTCCACAAGTAATTTTAACGTGTAGCCAGGGTTAAGAAAATTTGCCTGCATGAGATGCTTTTGTGGGGGTGGGTGGGGCAGGGGTAAGAGGCAGAGAATCATGTTACCACACCCTTCCCACACATATTTAGGATACATTTCCATGGGGTAATACTCCTTCTGCCCATTTTGTAACCAGGTTGAAAATCCCCAGATAAAAATGTCCAAAAGTTAAAGCCTGGACATGGTATTCCCAAAAGTGAAATGGTCAGGGTCACATATCTAGAATTCTTTTGTGATTATCATTCCCCCCCCCCCCCCCGCCCCAATTGCATAAGACAAGGCTACATAGCAACTTGGGAGCTGCATCAAGATAAAGGCGCTGAAACAAACATGGTTGATTCCTTCTTTTAGCCTCTTCCCCTGCCCCAACTTTCACCTACATACCCTTCTTCTATACTTGCTGATACCTTGACCCTGAGGGAGGCCTGAACCCCACTGGCCAAGACAGGTAGCCTAAAGCACCCTGAGAAATTCTCATACCTGAGGCCTTTTGACACCAAAGATGTGAACTCCTGAAATAGGTGATATCTGAGTGAGTTTTGCAGTGAAGGTCCCCTGGCTCACAAAAAGACCTGACACCGAAGGTGTGTGGCCTCTTACACTGACTGGATCAAGATCAGATGTTGCTAGACAATGACACTTAAAGCTAAAGTTTCTATTCCAATATTAACACTCCCTAAGTGACTAAGGGTAAGCCATCTATCTTCCAGGAATCTCAAGTTTCCCCATGTATACTATTAGGAAAACAGGCTAATTTATCTACTAGAAAGGTATTGTAAAATCAACTAACACATTCTTACATAATCATAAAGCAAAAAAGAAAAATGCTCATACTACAGCTGTATTCTTTTGATTAGAAATACTGTCTTTTTAAAATTAATATTTCTAGGTGTCTCATTCCACCTTGATGAGCACCCAGGAATTTCTAGAACTAGTAATTCTGTAGCAATCATTTTAATATATGTACATATGATTCACACTTCTGCATAACAAGCAGTCCATAAAAATTTGTTGACGAGATGATGGATGATTAATCAGTTGATTAGATGAAGGCATTTTCAAAATTATATATACCACTAATAAATAAAATCACAGGCTGCCATTCTAAGTGAATAACTCAGTGAATACTTCTAAGCTGAATTAATTACCATAATCCACAACAGCTCGACATTAGAGATATTAAATATGTAAGATGTGTAATAAATTTTCAAGTTAATCAATTTACTCATGGGTAGGCTATATGGTCAGGGTCACAAACCTATAACTGAGGCAGCAGCTACTGAAAAAGTAACAACCATGCTGATGCGATCCAGTGATTCCTGCTCTGCTGAGACCAGAAGAACGTAGGCCCAACACCCGCTACCAAGCGCCACTTCTTGCTTTTCAGAGCAGTTAGCACCCGCCAACATAGCATATGCCTGACTTTACATTCCATCAACCAACCAGCCCTCGGGGTTCACATTTGTGTAGTAAAATACGGTTTTCTTTAATCTTTTACATTTTTCTGTATGATCTCATACTTGATAACCCAAGAGCCTCCTGGATTACAGGGCCCAGAAAGAAGTTCATCTAAAAAGAAAAAAAAAATGCAATTTTAGGTGACCTCAAGTTAAACTGGCATATGATGTGTGTCTGAAGAAACCCAAACCAACCTTGTATTATACAGAGCCCATATGAACCTGTGGAATCTAGCTCAAAGAAAATCATGTTTCAGTGTATTCTACATTGGTCAGAATGAACATAGAAGATTCTTTGTTCCATTCTAGACAACATTGTTTTGACAAGACAGACACAAGCTGGAGTGATCTCAAGATGGGCAGTCTGGACAGCAATCTGGAAATCTTATCAGGTAAAGAAAATTGGAAGTCACGTGGATTTTCATTTCAAAGACTGGTAAGTGTGTGATGGGCATAGCTGAGAGCCCTGGCGGAGGAAAGGCAGCACACATAGTCTTAGCTTGGGCTTCTAGAACACAGTGTCACAGATGAGGTGGCTTCATTACCAGGAATTTAACTCTCACAGTTCCGGAGGCTAGGAGTCCATCATGAAGGTGCCAGCATATTCGGTTTCTGGGCAGAGTTCTCTCTGGCTTGCAGATGGCCATCTGCATGCTGTGCCCTCATGGTGCCTTTTCTCTCAGTGCTGGCGGTGGAGAGGAAGAGCTCTTTCTCTCCCTTTTCTTATGAGGACACCAACCCTATCAGATTAGGGCCCCACTCATATCACCTCATTTAATCCTAATCACCTCCTAAAATCCCTGTCTCCAAATACAATCACTTTGGGGGGTAGGGCTCGAACATACAAATTTTGGGAGGCCATAGTTTAGTCCACAGAACAGTCTGTAGCCCTCAAAAGGAAACACATTGGGAGACACGCTGTAACCCACTGTGAGAAAACGTTCTAGCTAAAGCTGTTCAACCATGAAACCATCGCTCACCCTCTGAAGCTGTGGCCTTCCTATCCCTGCAAGTTGTAATTCAATTAAGAGCACCCTTCTCTCAGTGATGTTGGGAGGGAGATTACTACAGTGAATGGAGGTTTAAAACAGAAGACTGCTAGGGTCTCTCCAACTCAAAGATTCTACTATATTTAAACGTTTGAAATGTTGCTCTTCCACCAGATTCACCCCGAACTGTCCTTCTCTCGAAGGATTGAAACCATATGTGGTTATTTTGGCATAAGAAGAAAAGTTTAGTAAAAGACTTAAAACAACAAGATCCAAACAATTTTGGATTAAGTAAAATTTCACAATTCTTGGTTTTGCAGAGAGCAACAATATGTCTATGATTCTCATCTGGATTTGCCTGGGTTTATGATTTTATGTGGGTTTGGGAGGAAGTGGTTTAAGCAAATTCTTAAACTGCATCCCAAACACTGCTTGTTATCAGTTTCTTAAGAAACTCAAAGAGGCCACGCTGGATTCCATAGATAGGATTGGAGGTGTCTAATATGTAAGATCATTTCATACCTAGTACTTGGTAACCTCTAGGTAGAAAAAGCCAAGAGAGAGAAACTAGATTAAGAAAGAAAAATAGGAATATCATTTCACTACTTTTCTTCCAGAAATTACATGGTAATTTGGTATGACTGTCAGATGCAGTAAATTTTCAGTAAAAACCTTTAGTTCTGGATGAACCAAAATACTTGGCAACCAACACTATTTATTAATTCTGAGCTCTGTTTTACTGTGAGCTGCATTATGGTCAAAGTTTTAAAAATATGATAGTTTAGCTTCATATAAAATGTTTCACATTTTCCTAAAAATTATTTCAACATGAGACCAAATGAGTTAGTTGCTATTGATGCTTTACTATTTAGTAAAATGAGTTACACTGTTAAGAATGTTTAGCAAAAAAGATATCAGCAGCTGTTTTTATGATGAGTAGAGAATAGTTTCCATACATATTATGAGCAAGTCTTCCAAAACACAGGATCCAAAAGTATAAAATATAGTTCATAGTGATGGCCTTTCTCTTTCTCTCTCTCTCTCTCTCTCTCTCTCTCTCTCTCTCTCTCTCTCTTTCTCAGGTCCTTGGACATAGGACAAAGAAGAGATCCCCAAATTGGAACACGTTTTGTTGATGAATCCTAGTCCATGAGCCTATGCTGACTTGTAAATAAGCGTCTTTGACTTGAACTTGAACTCATAGCTCCCTACAGTAAGGTAATCATGTAATTTATATGTGAAAATGATCAAGGCACTTTTGAAAGTAAAAGAGGACATAATTACGCTAGCTTAACAGACATACGCAGAAACTATGGCATGCCAACCAGGATATTTGGTGGCCATATCACAGAAGACATTGTGGTTGATGCCCCCAACCTCCATTCCACCCCAAATGACGAGTCTAAGACAGTAGTCCTCAAAGTGTGGTCCCAGCCTAGCAGTACTAGCATCACATGGCAACTTGTTAGAATTGTAAATTGTGGCCCCAGGCCTATGGAATCAGAAACTCTGAAATAGGCAGGGCAGCAGTATGTGGTTTTTAGAAGGCTTCCAGTTGATTCCAAGGAAGGCTAAAGTTTGAGATCCACTGGTGTAAGCCAATCATTATATTCCTTTCCTTCATCAGTGATGGGTTTAGGATCAGGCAGGCCTAATGCCAGTTTGAGCCAATGAAATATAAAATGAAGCCAGCTGGGGATTTCTGGGAAAGATAAATCAAGCTCTTGTTGAACAAGAGAATATATTGCCTTACTGAAGACAAATAACTGTGACCTATAGACAGAGTTCACTTGAAAAACACTAGCCCTCATTGGCTGCTGGACCAAGGAATCCAGAAGTACATCCAACCCCTGCACTGTGTGAAAGGATCCACTTATTGAAGCCATTTCTGTTTCATCCACCTGAAAGCATCCTTCCACACCAGCACCCATTCCCACTTGTGTTGAACCTGCCTTTGCACTATTATCTTCTACATCTTCTCTCACTTTTCTCCCTTCTCTCCCCACCCCTTTTCTCATAGTCAGATCCCACCCCTCTTTCAAAGTCCTTTTCACTCCTTCCCTCATAGAGGCCACCCTGACTGCTCTACGCCAACTTGTCTCTTTGTCAGAATTCAGTTTCACTTGCTTTCTGAACCACTGATCTGTTTGCATCACATAATGCCTCCTATGGCTTTGTCTCCCAAGTGCCTTATCATGCACAAGTACCTGTGCCTGGCTTTGGCATTAGGTGGCACTCTAAGATGCTCAGGAAATATTTGCTGTAGACGGAGATGCGGAATCTTGTAGACGTTGTAGATCAAGGAGATGAGGGATTTGGTGTGGCACCACTCGCTACTGCTGTTAGCAACTGCCCCCATCCCCAGGTCTCAGGTGTTCCTTGGCTATGGGCACGTGAAACCCTGCCTTAATTACAACTCTAATCCTCCCTTGGCCTAAAACTAGACTTAGACACTTTTATGACATCTATGAGCCAGAAACTCCCAGAGCAAAGAGAAACAGGCTACCGAGTCTCAGAGCTTGGCCCCCTGCACATACCAGGACTTTACAGCACTGAAGTGAGTCTATGCAATGAGTAAGAAATGGAGTTACCAGACCATCATTAGCACCCTTCTTGGCATTTGCTGTCTTCAAAAACTGGATACCACCAATGGATTTATGTTGGTGGCGGGAAGCTAAGTGAGGATGGATATGAGCCAGAAATTTCTCTGGCTCCTAAGAAGGTGGCATTGCTCACTGTTAGAGGATGTGGCTTTTAGAATCAGACCACCTGGATTTGACCCTTGATGGAGTGTGCTGCCTCATTAGAATCTTGAGCACCTTATTTGACTTCTCTGACTCCCAGCATCCTCATCTGTAAAATGGGAAACTAATCATATGTCATTTTCTGATAGGAGAAATAAATAAGATCATATATGTAAAACTCTCAGCATCATGCCTGGCACAAAGTAAGCACTCAGTAAATAGTAGTGATTGTTAGTGACTCAACCACCCTGTGGCTCAGTGCTGGTTTCCTTCCTTCCTGTGGATGTGGGAGGAGGAGGGCCTGATACTTGGCTATTCATAGGTCAGTGAATGAAGAGTGAAGGAAGGGAATTGGAATCACAAGTGCAGCTTGACAGAGAGCAGGCTTGGCGCTGGCTGCCTACCTGCCTAGCTAGCAGCTCTGGTTTAACATCTGAATATACAAACAACCAGAGTGCGCCTTTGCACGGCACTCCCTAGCCACTGCCCTCAGGGAAGCAGGGAAGTCTGTGGTTGATACTAATTCCTCACATTTGCCCAGCACCTTTACAGTTTAGAAAGCCCTTTCCCATCTTTTGTCTCATTTGGCCCTCATACCATGCCTGTGCTGTAAACAAGGATAACCCCTGGAAGCCCCCTTTTACCCATTTAGAATCAGAGTGATTATGTGACTTGCCAAAGGCTGCAGTCAGGAAGTTACAGAGCCAGGACTGAAAGATGTTCTGACTCCAGCTTAGTCATTTGCCTGCCCTCTTCATGGCCCCTTTGCTGGAATCTAGGAAGAATCCTGCCCTGACTACTGGACAAATAGGGAGCAAGAATTAGAAAGATGAAAAAATCTACCTCATCTTCACCAAGGGGGCAGGCACCTACTAACCAAATCAGTGTGTGTGTGTGTGTGTGTAAAGATCTGACATTTATGTTTTTGTTATTTTGAGACCCTAAACTACAGATTCATACTAAGCTATCACAGTTTCCATGATTGAGCTTAATAGTAATAATAAGCATAAGTATAAAGCAATAATAGCATACCTTCCCTTTTGTGAGTATTTTTGCACATAAACCAACTCTGTGTGTATGTATACATACATATACATATCTTATTTTAATTTCATAATAACTTGCTGAAATAAATTGTATTCCTATTTTACAGATAAGGAAATGGAGATTCAGATGAGACAAGTAACCTGCTTAGGGTTATGGAGCTGCTAAGTGGTAGAACCATGTGGTCTTCTGTCTCCTCACCCTGTGATTCCTCTCCAACCCATCATCTTACACAGTGGATCATGGCCAATTGTCGTGCATGTAAAAGGTGTTGTGCCTGCCTCAATTCGCCTAACTGGGTGCTCCCACCAAGGCCTAGCAGAACAGAAACCAGAACCAGCAGCTCCCTCCCCCATGATCAGTGCCGTGCACTCTTACACGTGCTGTGATGACTGGGAACCTCCCTTAGAGGCTAACACAAAATGTGAAGTCATCAAAAGGTACAAACTAGCAACTAATAATTCTCTATATTGGCGGTGTTCCTCTTCTTCTAGAATGTTAGTTTTATAAGTGCTATCATAGATTTTCCTTTAAGGTAGCTTTAGTGATGTGACCCATTTCCTTGTATAAGAAAGGCTCAAGAATATTAGAACTCATTACTTGTCTCAAAGAAGAACATATTTTGTTTGGCACAATGTGGACTGTTGATCCACAAGTTCAACCTGACTGTTCTACTAGAATAAGTGCAAATGAGTTTAGATCCACAAATTCAGGATCTAAATATTCTGTCCAAATCCTAAAGAAATTGGCCCTCTTACAAGTGAAAATTCCAACCAAAATGAAAACCACCTTTGCACAGAGGCAATACTGTATACTTTCAGAGATGGTGCCAGGGCCATGCTGTGGGTGTTCAGAGTCATGCAAATGGTAGCTCTTCCTTCCCATATTTCTAATTAATTTTCTTCCTACTCTTTGGTCTTTTTACCCTATGCAGCAAGTTTCTCAGGTCATGAGGGAGTATGTGTTGGTGTCTAAAGTTTTCCTCTTAGAGGATATGGGGATAGGGCCAAGTGGGCCAGAGGCTACTGGGAAGTTCGAGCCTCCCTCCCCTCTTTTCTCTCCCTCACAAACCATACCCCAGAAGCCCTGCAAAGAGGAGCTTGAGGTGTGACTGTAGGAGAGGCAAGAGTTATGGAACAGTATGGTACATGCTCCCTTCCAAGATGAGACCCAGGCTAATTTGAAGTCACCATACTAGGTCTACTATCAAGATCTGTATCTGTGGAATCTACTGGAAGATTTCATTGAGCTAATAAAAGCATTAGGAGTGTAGTCAATAAAATGAGCTTTTAGCAACATGGAAAATTGCTTAGGCCATAACGATAAATGAAGAAACAAAACTAAGGTATATACAAGTAAAAAAATATTCTTAGAAAATAAGATTTGAAGAAAATACAACAAAATATTGACACTTCTAGACTGGAAATACTCTGGACTACTGTTCCATCCTGCCCCATGTACATTCTTCCTCCAGGAAATAATCCCCTGTGTTAGCTTTGGTGAAGCACCCTAGCACCCTCCCCTCATTCTCAGACAAGTGTCCTGGGTAAAGCTATGGATGTGGAACCCAATGCAGTAAAGCTAGTCATCTTCATCTTATCTCATTCCCCTGCCACAGTCCATGCATGGACATGTACCCTAATTAGAGCCAATGAGACATGAGGAGATATTTACTGCTAGACTTTGGGGGAAAGGCAGCTTTCACTCTTCTATTGAAATGGTGTGTGATGCTAAGTTTCAAACTGCTACAGTCATTTGTCACCATAGAGTGAAAACATGGTAATGTTTTCAGAGTAGGACCCAAGGCTCCAGACATACTGTCCAGTCTGAGTAAAGAGATAGAGAGAAGCCAGTTCCTTGGTGGCATCCTTCAAGCCGTTGGACCAAAGCTTGCATACAGCCTCTGGACTTCTCAGAAGTGGTACTGAGTTATATGAAAATTGCTAGCAGGTATCTGTGAATGAATCATGTGGTGAGGTGACAATGTGGCATCGTGAAAGAGCGTGATTTTGAGATCAATAAAGACTTAGGTCCCAGTTCCCACAAATAAATTTTTAGCTGTGTGACCTTGGATAGTTGTCTAAATTCTCAGAGCTTTTGCTTCCTCTTATATAAAATGGGAATGACAGTACCTTCTACGATGGAAATATTATTTGAGATATTGAGTACCTAGTATAGTCAGTTCCTGTCACATGGCTGGCACTCAAGGAAGGGTAGTTATTATGACTAGTTATTCAGGTATTGAAAATTTGTCTCTGATCAGTTAGAGAAAACAGTATAACTTATTCCTACTTGGCAAAATAATCACTTTTTCTTCTTTTTAAAATCCAAATCACAGGGGCACCTGGGTGGCTCAGTCGGTTGAGCATCTAAGTTCGGCTCAGGTCATGATCTCACAGTTTATGGGTTCAAGCCCCGCATCGGGCTCTGTGCTGACAGCTAGCTCCGAGCCTGAAGCCTGTTTCAGATTCTGTACCTCCCTCTCTCTCTGACCCTCCCCTGCTCACTCTGTCTCACTCTTTATCTCAAAAATAAATAAAAAGCATTAAAAACAACTTTTTTTAACAATAAAAAAATAAAATCCAAATCACAGTCCAAATAGTTTAGGAAAGTTTTCTGGATATAAGATTGGATCATTTAGTCCATCAGGAGCTAGGTGCTGGAGGTTTAAAGATATCCTGGGCTTCTCTTCTCCCTCCTCCTACCATTACAGGTCAACACATGAGATGTATTGTCCATTCTCTTACTTCCTGCTCTGCCTTCATGCATGCAGAAGGAGTTAGTGTATGAAAAACATTCATGATAAGAGGTAAAGGGGAAGAAAGGAAGGCATGAAGAAAGAGCCAGGGGAGGGAGATGTGTGATGGCACATCAGGGCATGGGCAGTCCTGTCTCACGCAGCTCCACAGGCAGAACCAGAGCAGGACACAAGAGGTTTAGTCCCAGGCAGTTGTTTGTTGTGTTTT
Organism: Suricata suricatta; assembly: GCF_006229205.1. Lineage (NCBI taxonomy): Eukaryota > Metazoa > Chordata > Mammalia > Carnivora > Herpestidae > Suricata > Suricata suricatta. The sequence goes on along the minus strand of NC_043705.1, from coordinate 38,180,139 downwards.
TTGTTTTTTGTAGTTTTTCCCTTTATTTACCACAATTACGAGTCTTCACTGCCTTGAATGTCCCTGGAAATTTTCTTTGTGACCTCTGAGGCTCAGTTCCCAAGTCAGTCAGCTCTTGGGAAAATGCCTCATTTTAAGCTCTGGCCCCGGGTACTTGAAAGCAAGTTTTCATATGGTTGATCTCTCCCTTCTTCTCATTCCCTACACAGCAAAAATCATATTAAGAACAGCAACAGTCTATATTTTAATTTGGTGTTTCTTACCTATGACTGTCAGGGCAGATGAGAGAAGAGGGAGCATAGATTTGGAAGAGCTAAAATTTTTCTTCTTGTATGTCAAGATATTTTAGTAAAGTTCATTCCAGATTATGTTTTTTCTCTTTGCACTTCCCATTTACTAAGTCTCTCCCATTGCTTTAGAAAAATTGTCACAGCATTTGTAGGAATAAAGGTGTCAAACTCTTCGCTTTCAAATTCAAAAGCCTTGGTCAGGTATAAGACAGAAGGGTTTGGGAAAAGGGTTTGCTGCCCAGTTTTAATTGCCCCTTCTGCTGTGATAACAAACACTTAGCATCGGCCTCCCATCCACACCTACTTCCAGGCTGATAAATACTTCCAAAGTTGGGGAGAACAAAAGTAGAGAAAGGAGTGTAAGCAAGAGAAATAGAGGTTACTAGAGATATAAGAAAGGCTCTTTTACCATGTCCTTTACCTTGAGGTTAGCTCTAAGGAGTGTAAGATGATGGACACTCATGATGATGTTGGGATTCTGTTATCATGTGAAATCCTGGGAGCAACAGCCTAATGGTATTTCTTGGCACACAATGTTATGACCATAGTAAGTTAAAAGTAAGTCACATAGAGTGCCATGAATAGGGAAAGCTTAAGGCAGCCCCTCTGAACCTCTAGCAGCCCCAGAGAGGCAAAGGTGAAGAGCTAAATTGACCCTAGGTCCCCAATAAGGGCACAGAATTTAGCTGACAAAGGGTCCAAGGGCTCCAATAGCCATAAGTGCATCACTAAAGTGGAAAGTGGTATGGGATGTGTACATCATGAGTCCAGACATGAAAAATATCTCCACAGGCACCTAATGTGGCAGTGATGACACCCAAGAACCACATGGGGCTGTTGGTCATCTCAGCAGAAGCCAGGCCACGTCAAGACTGAGGACAAAAACCCTTTCCTGCTAACCCAGAAATTGGCAAACACTGGTGAAAAGGAAGTAGAGGAGATCATCTGGAGTCATTTACATTCTTTGTTGTGAGTTTCTCATGGCCTAGAGCAGGGAAAAGTCAGATATATTTCTGGGCGGAGGAAATAACTCCTAAGATGAATATTGAAAGATGGTAATCAAGTTAGGCAAAGAAAATGAAGAAGGCAATGACAGGGCAAGGAAACAACATAAGCTGTATTTTCTTGGCATGGAAGCAAGAAACAGTATATTGGAAGTTGGCCCAAGAGCCATTAGCAAATTGGTAATGCAACAGCCTGGTCTTGGAGGTTATGTTAAGGATAAGGTTGGAGAAGGAAGGAAAGGTCACGTAATGGAAGACTTATGACAGACAAAAGTGGCTTAGGTGATAGGAAGGCTCTGAAAGAGGTGGTCAGATTCTCAGCATTGTGCATGATGGATTTGAGGTTTCATTCTGGTTGTTTATTCCTCCCTAACAAAACAAAACTTAGTGATTTGCAATAATATTTTATTACATGTCACAGTTTTCGAGGTCAGGAATTGGTCAGGCCTAGCCAGACAGTTCTTCCGCTCTCCGTGGCACTGAGCAGTAGTAGTACATCATGTACATCATGTACATCCTATGTCACGGTAGTATGCGTCTGGCAGCTGATCTGGTGTGGATGTTACAAGATGGTTTTACTTTTGGTAACTGGGCAGCTGGGCCACTGTCTCTCTCCATGTCATCTCAGCCTTTTCCATAGGGTCCAACAAGGAAGTTAGACTTCTGACATAGGGACTCAAGACTTCCAGAGACCAAGGTGAAAGCTTCTCTTAAAGGTTAGCCTCAGGGTGCCTAGGTGGCTCAGTTGCCTAAGTGTCCTACATTTGATGTGGCTCAGGTCTTGATCTCAGGGCTGTGAAGTTCGGTTATTTAATTAAAAGAAAAAAAAAAGAAGAAGAAAGAAAGGAAGAAGAAGAAAAAGAAGAAGGAAAAGCAAAAAAATCCCCCTAAACCAAAAAAACGTTTAGCCCCTCAACTTGCACAGAGTCACATTTTCTGTGCTGTATTGATCAGTGCCATACTCAACCTTCCCTAAATTCAATAGGAAGGGAAATAGACCTCACCCTTCCACAGGGGAGTATCACAAAATTTGTAGCCATCTTTTAATCCACCACAGAGTGTGAAGGAGTGAGATTGGAGGCAGAGAGAAGTCAGAGTTATTGTAATCCCCAGCTCATTAAGTATTCTTGCATGAGCACTTCCAAATGTTCTCTATTTATTTATTTTATTTAAATTCATGTTAGTTAACATACAGTGTAGTCTAGTTTCAGGAGGAGAACCCAGTGATTTATCTCTTTTGACACCCAGTCAAAGACATTTGACACCCAGTGTTTATCCCCAAAAGTGCTCAAATGTTCTCTTAACACCTTTCTCACAGCACGATAACATAGCTTTGATTGTTGGCTTGTTTACCGCTCTCATTAGATTTTGAGATTCTCAAGAACAACACTTGTGTCTTTTTCAGATCTATATCTCAGTACCTGTCATGTAGTGGATGTTCAGTAATGTTTACCAAAGAAATGAATTGAATAAACTGGAACAGTTGGGATCCCCTTAATTCCTGGGTCTTTGGAACACCAGAGGAATCTCCTTTTGGTTATAATTCCCTTCCCCTGATCCATCTCTTATTATTAAGAAATGCTAGATTTGACTATGTAAAAATAACATTCAGTGTATACATATATGTAAATAGCTTTCAACTTTTGCCTGCTATGTTAGTTTTCTATTGCTGTACAGCAAATTAACTAAAACTTTATCACCTTAAAACAACACACATTTATTATCTCACAGTTATGGGTCGAGAGTCTGAGCACAGCTTGACTGGGTTCTCTGCTTTGGGTGTCAGAAGGCTACAGTCAGTTTGTTGGCTGAGGACGCTGTCTTATCCGAGGCTGGACTTGGGCAGGATCTGCTTTTGTTGGCAGAATTCAGTTCCTTGAGGTTGTAAGACTAAAGGTTTCAGTTACTTACTAGCTGTTGGCCAGAGACCACCTTCCATTCCTTGATACATGGATCTCTCCATGTGACTGCCCATAGTATGGCAGTTTGCTTCATCAAAGCAGCAAGTAAGAGAGTCTCCTCACAAGACAAGTACTTCAGTTTCATATAACATAACGGCCACAATATGGGAATTTGAGTTTTCACAGCCACAACAGAGAGACACTAGCAAGATGGTCACTGTGATCTTACATAGCATAGTTCTGTATACCCCTTCTCTCACGGAGAAGAAATCACACAAAAAACATTGGGAAGCCAGAGATGATAGAATTTACCCTAAGATTCTGTGTATCGCGCCCACTTACAACAAAAACAGTGATTGTCATAATTTGAAATATGAGCTAGGTTAGCTTTGTTCCCATTCTCATTTGACTCTACACTAAATTCCATTTATGTTTTGTTGATTGCAGAAAATGATCAAACCCTAAAATTCTAAAGAAAAATAATGACAATTTTTTAAAAAAATTCCAGCTATTGCAGGAAGTATATTCAATGAATTTTTGCCTTTTCAGTAGGTACTGGTGCACCACCTTCCCTTGAGGAGACAGACACACATTTGCCTCAGCCATTATTTAATACACTTAGTACTGAAACTTTATCCAAATTCTAGCCAAAGGGCTAGGAATCCTTGGCCATATAAACCCATAAAATACAATATATTTTTTTAAAATTCATGTTGGTACTTTTTTATTTATCTGGTTTTAGTACTAAGTATCACACTTCAAGCCAAGGAATCTATTTTGTAACTGAAAAGTAGTCTTGCATATGAGGTTCAACAGCAGAAAAACCTTTGCTTCTCCAAGGGTTATGTCAGAGTATGGAGAAAATCCTTAAAATGATATTCTGAAGTTAGTCTGGGTCACTGCAAAGCTGTAGTCCTAATACCTGAATTCCTTATCCTTTATATGTGTCTGGGAATAGGATGCAACAGTTAGGTGCTCACACTTATGCACTGGCCTCTCATTCTCCCTATGAAAGGGTAGTAAGTACAAGATCACTGACAAGCCCAGAAAGAGTTGATACAGCTATCCAGAGGTCTAGAGTAAAGGATGCTAGACTCTCTCTGCTTCAATTTGCATCCATGTTTATACAGAGCAGTATTTATTTCATATTTATTTATTTTGGGGAGAGTGCAAGCAGGGGAGGGGTAGAGAGTGGGGGAGAGAGGATCCAAGGCGGGCTTTGCACTGACAGGCTGACAGCAGCGGGCCTGGTGAACCAACCGCAAGATCATGACCTGAGCCAAAGTTGGATGCTCAACTGACTGAGCCACGCAGGTGCTCCTATTTATTTCATTCCTAACTCTCTTGCTGTACTACAGTTTTTCATTAAAATAAAATAAAATAAGCAAATCCTAGTAAATTAAAAAGTTTCTGCTAAATTCTCAATTTTAAAATGATAGTCATAAAACGATGGTGTTAGAATAGTGATGTTACAATAACAAATAGGAAACAGAAGGGTACTTTTAGCAGGTGTTGGCCATGTTTTTTTCTTGATCTCCATGCATTTGTGAAAACTATCAAGTTGTGCTCTTAACAGTATGCCCACTGATTATATAGTATTCTTCAGTAAAATTTTTGAAAGGGAGTCACATTCTTGCTTAGTTTTGTTGCTATGAAACAGATTTGTCATGTTTTTGAGCTTGCAAATTTGGTTGCAACTTGATTTAAGTTTATATTTCATCCCAGACTTATTAAGTAGATTACAGTTGTGGCTGAAACTGTTCCATTTTGAAACTTATTTTGAATTACTTTTCATTCTGCTTGGTGAATTAGATGCTATTAGGTTACAAAGATTTTAACACACACAGAAAACCTGTCCCCAACTCACCATTGATTAAATATTTAATTAAAAATTTTTTCTAATGTATTATGCTAATAACAAAAAATATGAAACTCAGGGACTAAAATTGGTAAGAGTAGAACCAAGAACACAGGAGGAAACTGTTTAAGAATAAGGCAGTGGGAAAAGAGGAAAGGATATGCAGTTGCCTCCTAAATTGGAGAAAAGTTAAGATTGCTCACAAATGATGGTATTGGTTTTTTCCAGGAAATAGTGAAACAAGCTTCTGTACTAGGAATAAATGTAAGGGTGGGGCTGGTAGTTCAAGGACAAGGGAAATAGTTAGGAAATAGCATTAATAAGGCACACAGGGCTGAAGGCCCAGGGAATTGAAGATACTAGTGAGAGTGCAGTGAAAAAAGTTGATAAAAGTTTAGGGAGATAAAGTAAAAGTAGGAAATAACTAATAAACTTTGAGAACCAAGACTAGAGGTCACACTGAGGACAAATCATAGATAGGAGTGAGTAAGAGGTACAAGAGTAGGTGGCTGTGGGTAGAAAGAAACTTAACAATTGAAAAGTTTGCAGGTGGAGTAACTTCATCTGATGACTGGATTTAAGGAGTGGCTACAGCTGCAGGTTTCTGATAGGGTGAAGTTGGAGATGATTGGAACTGAGAAAGATGAGAAATTGTGAGGTCAGGGTGCTCACTGAGTCACTATCATGATTGCTGAAATCATTAGGCAGGGGCAGGACATGGGGATAATTCCAAGGCTGGCAGAGAGTTTCAGAAACACAGTTGGGCACAGGCAAGGAAGTAAATGGCTACCTTGGTGAGGGCCATCTGTATGCAAATAGCAAGCAGGCAAAATTCCTCTCTGACATGTATTACCTTTGTTGCACAGCATTTTTCCCTAGCTTTGTTCATCAGGTTACCTCATCATCCTCGTGTTGCTCCCTCACTGTACACTTCCCAACCCCCACTGTTGATACATGTGAAATCCCACATGATTCTAAGGCATACTTGGAAGTTCTCGATTGATATGTCACTTTATCCCACTTGCTTTTGCATTTTGACGGGGCTTACATTTACTAATGTAAGAGTGGTCATTTTAGAGCCCGTATCCTAAAGAGATGTCTGCGAAGTCATAGAATTCCAGCCAAGGAAGAGGGGCTCTTCCTGTTCTGAAAAATCTTTTGCCAATATTGGTTCACTGTTTTAGCCCAGGACTTTAACTATCCCTACAAAATGTGAGTTTCTTAGAGGTTAGGGCTGGACTAAGCAGATACAGAGATATCCACAAAAGGACTAACTCAGTCTTTTGCTTTTTTGACCAGTGCACAAGGCAAACTAGTGCAATGTGAGATACTGATTCCTTTTGTCTTTATTTCCTGTGCCAGATAAATATCATCATTTTCAACATATGCTGTGATATGAAAGATTTGGGGAGCATTGACCTAACAGACATTCAATAACCACAAAAACTGACATTTACTGAGCACCTACTATCAACAAAGCACCTCATCTATTTTAATTCATTCAACTTCCACAGCAATCCTATTAGGTTGGTACCCATATTTTCATTTTGCAGATAAGGAAACCTAGATGACCTGCCCAAGGTCACAGACATGGGAAGTGGCAGCACCAGGATGCAATCTCAGGCAATTTGGAATCAGAAGTTACACTTAACCACTACACATTGCCTCTAAATAAATGTTTGCTAGATCTAAATAAAATTTTTAATTTAACTAAATGTAAGTATGTTTGTTTTAAACACCCCTATAAATGGCAGAACCAGAAAACAATCCAGTCACACTCGGTAAGTTAGCCATAGGATGACAGGGAACTTCAAGAACTGAAGACACTGAAGCCCTGTCTCTATCTCAGAGCACCAACTCCAACTTTGCTTGGGACATCCTTAGCACTAGACCTACTTCTGTGTCTTTTAAAAATTAACTGATCAACCAAGAGATTATAATATATTCTGTGTTTTATTCTGAGTCCTCAATGTAATGAAAAACTTTATTAAATTATGGCTATAATTTGTTCAAGTCCATTAAACTATTACTGGCCTCCTACAGCCTGCCATTTTTCCGCCAAAGGCCCTGGCCTCGGGTGTGTTTCTTTACACACATACCTTATCTTTTAAGTTCCTCATCTTGCTTTAGGGAAAAAAAAAATCACAGTGAGCCTGAAGGTCCATTTCCCAGGCGGGGGAGGAATGTAATGAAATTAGTGTTTGCTAGGTATTTTTATCACAGATTGGGAGGTGCAAACCACAAAGAAAAAACTATTTTCTTGGCTTGTCACCAGCTGTGGGGTTCACTGATCAATCACAACCAACCCATTTAGGAAGTTAAAAATATATATCATAGCAAGTTCGTTTATGGAAGACTTGGACCAAGGCCGCCGGCCCCACGATCTCTGGTAAACTGGTGTCCAGTCACCACCATGGGTCCTTCACTTTCCCCGGGGAGCTCCCACGCCTCCCCTGTCCCTAAAGGAACCTCTCGGTCTCTTGCGGCACAGAGTCCCTCTGGGAAGGCCGCGAAGGAAGGCCGAAGGGACCGCTGTGAGAAGGGGAGGCGGCAGGCGTAGAAAGGACCCGGGCTTCAGTTCACGACTCCGTTATTCCACGGAAAAATGGAACATTCCGCTCCTTCCGCCCGCAGAGGGGAGGTGGGGGGAACCCTTCGATCTGGTCTAGGAAAGGCGACGCGGGCGCAGCCACCGGAATCCCGGACGCCAGGAGCCGCGTTACGGGAATCGCAGCTGCCTGGTGTCCCGCCCCTTCGCCGTCGGGTTGCCTCCGGCCCAATGGCCGGGAGCGCCGGGTCTCTCTGGGGCCAATCAGCATATAGCCTCTAACTCCGGAGGCGGGGCGCGGCGAGGGCGCTGCGGGGCGGGGTTAAGGGGCGCTTCGCCCCGCCGTGGGAGGGGGGCCGCGTGCCGCGTCTGCGGGAAGGAGCCGCGATCTAGCCGGAGCTGAAGCAAGGAACCGAGAGGCCCGTGGAGCCGCGCGGGGAACGCCCGGGCGCAGCTGAGCCGGAGGCCGCGGCTGCGCGGCCCATGGGCCCGGCCCGGCCTGGCACCGAGAGAGTCGTGGGCTGTACCGAAGCGGAGGAGCGGAGCGCCGCGGCCTGAGGTGAGGAGGTGCCGCGGCTAAGTGAAGGGCCGTGTAGCGGGAGGGTGAGGACTAAGTCGGGGCGTTCGGGCCCGGGGACCTGGCACTCGAGAGGGCCATCCTCCCTCGGGAGAGGGGCGCCCTTACACCGCGCGAGCCCCTAACTTGTTAGTCCTAGTCTGGAAATCCCCACATTCCTTCCTTCCTTTCCCTGTTCGCACACCTCCGAATTTGATCTCCGCAACTTTGTCACCTACATTTCTCAACCCTAAGTGCATACCACACACACGCACGCGCGCACACACTCACACACGTACCCTTCTTAAGCCCCCGCCCCAAATCCCCACTTTTTGCCCCTTTCTTTCTCCCCTTAAATTCCACTAGCCCCGCACTTGACTCTTCATTTTCTACCTGGAGGTTAATTTCTCTTCTCCAAAGCCATCTTTTCATCCTGAAATCGTAATGTTTCAACATTGTTGGAAGTTCAGCTTAAAACATTTTAAACTGACGTCTTTTTATCTCTTACGCGTACCGGTTCTAACGAATCCAACCTAACGCTGTATCAGAAGAGCCCCAAATTCATCTTTAAAATCAGACCCGTCCCTACCAAGCCTAAAGGTTATACCAAGCAGCAAGGTCGTGTTTTAGGAGATGAACCGCATTTTTTTATTCATAACTACAACTGAAAACCTGTCAGGTTAGAAATAAGACTTGCCACCTCTGTTCTTTTTTCCCTTCAGAAAAGACACCCATTTTCGGTTTAATTTGTAGTTGATAATGGGCATTTCGGCAATTACACTGCTTTAAAATAAGTAATGATTAGAATGCCAGGGAGACTCTTCTAAAAGATTGGAGTCTTTGGTTAAGTCGGTGCTGTAAACAAACCCTTTAGACTGTGTGACTGCCAGCTTCAAGTTGGAACAACTCTTAATTTGAAATTCTGACTCAGATCATCATCTGAGCTGTTCGCCATTATCTTAATTTCTTAAATTCATAGTAATTCCCATTTGGAAGTATTTTTGGACTGTAAATGGAATTTTACATTTATGGAACCAACTTGGTTTTAAGTTAAATCATGCTTTCCAGCATGCTTTTTGGGGGAGATAATTTTGAACACTTGTTTTTAATCACAAATGGAAGAAAAAAACTACAGGATGGAGAGAAAGTGTGAGGAAAGGCGAGTAAGTTTTGTAGTGGAATTTTTCACTCTCCGCAAGTCTGTATAATAGACAAAACTGTGCATGTTTAATTTTCTCAGCGGTAATTTAGAATATTACGGTACTCCTGCCAGCTAATTTAACATATTTTGTTATGTAATGAAAAATGTGTACAGTGTTCTCATCTTCATTTATGAGTTGCAGTGTTTTCACTTTATTTAAAACATTTTCCTAAGGGAATTTGAAGTGGAGTTAAATGCTGGAGCAAATGTTGATTATTATATTTGGACTACCCACTTTATAAAGAAGGTAATTGAGGCTCAGGGTCTCTTGAAACCTACATCTGTGTAATTGCAAGTCCTGTACTCTCAGTCATTTTGTCATGTTGACACATTTCTCATAGAGGGTCCTCTACTATAGTTTGGGAACTTTGGACTCCCCCGTAACAGATTCAACCCCCCTCCCCCAAAAGCTATTTGAGAGCTTCTCATTTTAACGGGAGTCAATATTCCCTGGCCCTAATGCATTTGCAGCTTGGCTCGTAAAGAAGTGTGTGGAATGTTCTCATAGCCTACTCCATTTCTTTGATTGCAAAGGCAGTGTGATCAGAGTTGAAGTTTATTTATTTTACAAAACAAATACTAAACAATTCTGGCTGGAAAGATGTAGGAAATATTGTCAGGACCTTCATAGAGTTTATAGAAATTGGGCTGACAGAGGTCGGAAAAATTGCAAGGATGCAAGGCAGTTTTAATGAGATGCAGAAAACGCTGGAGATATATCAATTAGGGAGTGATTATTTTAGGTTTGGAATGCTGAAAGGATTGAGCAGAGGTCAGACTTGAAAACTTTGCAAGATTTGTATAAGGAGAAAAATGAAGGAAACCCATTCCAAATAGAGGTCTATGTAGAAAGAGCCAGAAATAACCAAGCTATATTAAGTATAATACCCAGTACATATGTAATGCTTACTTTATGCCAGTCACCTTTCCGAGCACTTTGCCCATATTCATTTAATCCCTATAACCTTAGGAGGTTAATGTTACTATCTTCCTTAAACAAAGAGGGAATCTAAAGCAAAGAGAGGTTAATTTGTACAGTGCCACACAGTTGTTAAGAGGTAGATCCAAAATTCATACCTAGACAGCCTAGCTTCAGAATCTGAGCTCTTAACTGTGACCCATATACTACTCCCTCCTCAGGTAGTTTGCTTGAATGTCAGTGACTAGAATAATATGACCATACCAGAAAGTCTTTTAAAATCTACTCTTACTTGTCCTCTATGTGTCTCAGAGTACCTTAGATTCTGAGAATATCAAGGCATACAAAGGACAGTGTTATTAGTCCTGTTACCAAACAGTACTCAAGTGCATTGGGAGCAAAGATGTTTGTGAAGTGGAGGGAACTTCCATAGCAGAGATGATGTGTCATCTGAGTTATACCCAGTACAAAGCACAATCTGGAAATGACATTCTAGAGGCAGGGAAGGGCATATGTAGAAGTAAAAACTCAAATAACAAAGAGTGTTAGAGAAGGCCTAATAGTTTGCAGTGGCTTGAACCTATATGAGTGGGTAGTAGGGAGTGATAAAAGGTAGAACAGATTGTGAATGGCATGATGCAGGTAAGTAAGATCGAAGTTTAATTATTTGCTTTGCATTTGGGAAACTACATTAATAATTTCAGCAGATTGTTTGCTATTCTCTTTAGATGTTCTGTGTTGGGGTAGCTTGAGGGACGTCTGAGTAGGGGTTTTTTTAGAAGAGACTTTTTTTTTTTTTTTTAAGGTAATCTCTATACCCATCATGGGGCTTGAACTCAAATCCCTAGATTAAGAGTCCCATGCTCTACGGCTTAGTCAGCCAGACCTCTCTAGAATAGATTTTAAATATTGGAGAAGATAAGTGAGACAGGCACATGAAGCCAAGTTTTTAAGTTCTTAAATAGATAAAATATTTGACATTAGTATTCACCTTTGAAAAAGCTTTTGTGGAAAAGAGTGACAAGTTTAAAGTAATGTCATAAATAGATTCATCCACCTATAACATCAGAATGATTAGGAGGATGGAAAGAGACTGGAAGTAGGAAGGCAGTTGTAAGTACTAAGATGACCAGTGCCTAGATTACATGTGTCATGGTATGGGGTAGAAAAGAGACAAATGGGAAAGACATTGTGAAAAAAGATTGGACAAGCTAGAATTTAATAGATTAGGGACAACAGTGGCCCCATTGACTTAGGCAATTCAAGAAGGGTGGTCTTAGATGGGGTGAAAAGATGACTACTGTGACCTTTTTTTCAAAAGGGTGCATGTATATGTATGTGTACAGTATATGTGTATTGTTTTTAGACCTTTCATTTGAGTCAGAAGCAGAATATCCAAAACAATGATGTATAATTGGAATCAAAAGAAAGTTTCCAGCCAGAATTCTTTAAGTTATTTTGTTTGAAGATGATAGTTCAAGTTATATGTCTTCAGGGAAGTTAGTGGGTTCAAGCCCCGTGTTGGGCTCTGCACTGACAGAGCAGGGCCCCAGCTTGGGATTCTCTCGCTCTCCCTCTCGTGCTCTCTGCCCACCCCTACCCCAAGTAAATAAATAAACTTAAAAAAAAATAGTAGTAGATCCTTGGCTCCATTCATAGCTGGAAGATAAAACCTAGCAGAGAATTCAGTGAAGGAGACCGTAAAATAGATAAAAGAAAAAAAAATCAACCACATGATACTGTTATGTAGAAACCAGGAGATAAGAGAAATTCAGGAAGCAAAGATAGTCAACAATATGGAATGTTTCAGAAACACTTGTGATAGTGTCACAATGGCGACAGTCTCTTCTTTTTTCTGACTAGTATATTTTAATGAGATATAATGAGGAGTTATGTACTTGATCATGATTTAAGAGAGCTACATCTGTTGAAATGTGCCTAGAGTATAGATTATTATTTTAAAGCTGTAAATGTAAACATATCCAGAGCAGGAGCTTTATTCCTTTCAGCATAATAAATCTGTTGCCCTCTTAAAATTTGGATGTTCTACCTCCAAATTTTCATCTTCTGTTTACTCAGTTTCATCCTCTGCTCTGAGGTAGATTGGTTTCGTCATTACTTCTGAATAGTGTATTTCATATAGGTTGTGTGCACAATCTAGTTTTGGTCAAATGTTCTCTTGTATGTATTCCCTCACCTCTATTCCCTAACACAAAGTAAACTCAGCAGAGCTGTGTTTCAGGTAGTACAGCTCTAGTTTGTACATTGGCATGTGCTGGAATTTTGCCATTGATAATCTTCATTAGGCATTTAGAGTCAGAGATGACATATAGCTCATGTGTATGCTATTTTCTCTGTTTAGAAAACCCTTTACTCATACTTGGGCCTTCCTGGGCCCGTTCTGAATTGAGTTCTGTATGCTTCTGTAGCACTGTATGCATTTTCTACCTCTCTTAACTTTGAACTTCTTAAGGGTGACAATTGTTTATTTGGCTTCAACTATATTTGTTAAATTTTATTTCATAAGCTGTAGTGAGAGCATGGATGGTCATCAGAATACTCTTTAAGGCTTTTCATGTGTCTTAAACAGTGATAATTTGTAAGAGGCCTTCTCTAAGGTCACAAATATACTCTGTATTTTCTTCCATTACTCTTAAATTTTGCTTTTGCATTCGAGTCTGTAATCAATTTGGTAAATGTATCTGTGATGAAGTAGAGCTCTTTTTCTTTTTGCTTGAGGAGCACCCGTCTCCATACTCTATTAAATAGACCGTATTTCCCCAGGGATATGAGATACCTTTTTTTTTTTATATCAGATAATTAAATTCTTAAATATACGTGGGGCTATTTCTGGATTTCTTGTTTTGTACCGTTGGTAGAAGTATTCATTTGCCAATGCCATGTTTTGATTACTGTAACATTATAGTATGTCTTAACAGATGATACAGCAAAATTCTGTTTATTCTTCCTTTTGAAAGGAGGTTTTTTGGCTATTTAATATTTCATATGAAATTTTATTTGTTTTTAACATTTATTCATTTTTGAAAAGTAGACAATACAAGGGGGGAGGGGCAGAGAGAGAGGGTGACACAGAATCGGAAGCAGGCTTTAGGCTCTGAGCTGTCAGCATGGAACCTGACGCTGGGCTCGAACTGACAAGCAGTGTGATCATCACCTGAGCCGAAGTCAGCCGCTTAACCGACTGAGCCACCCAGACGCCCCCATGTGAAATTTTAAAGTGGTTTGTAAATTTCTATAATAAACCACTTTGCAATTTGGCTTAAAATTGTATTGCATTAATATATTAATTTGTGAAGAACTGATATCTCTACTATGTATATTTTGTTTTTAATTCCATAGTATTTAAGTCTTACTAATGAGCTCTTTAGTAAAGTTTCATACTTTTCTGTATAAAGTTATTATATAGTTTTTTTTACATAGTTCTGATTAGATTTTTTAGATGTATTATAGTTTTTGATGGTATTGTGAATAGCATTTTTCTTTTACATTTCTAATTGGTTATTAGTGATGTATAGGAGAGCTATGTTTTTTGATGATCTTTTTTGCTTATGTAACTCTCAGTAGTTGTGGTTTGTCTTACGATTCTCATTCTTTTTCTTAATAGATGGTATCTTAAAGTTTTTCTTTTTCCATTTTTATATCCTATTTACCTGTTCTATTTTTAGTTAAGCCCTCTAGAGCAGTACCGAATAAGTGATGTCTCCAAGCATCTTGTTTGAATTTTAACTTGGATAGAAATGCTTCTAATTTTTTATAAGTTTTTTTAGTTTGACAGTATGTGAGGGACAGAGAGAGAGGGAAAGAGAAAATTCCAAGCAGGCTCTCCTATGCCAGTACAGAGCCTGAGGCAGAGCTCAGTCTAATGAACCCTGAGATTATGACCTAAGAGGAGATCAAGAATCAGACATTTAACCAACTGAGCCACCCAGGCGGCCCTCTAATTTTTATTTTTAAATATGTTTATTATAGGTTCCTGATAAAGTGCTGTGCTATCACAGGTTACCATTTATTGAGTACATACTTGTCAGCCAGATAGATTTTAAGCACTTTATCTTTATTGACTTATTTAATCTTCCCCAAAGTCCTGGGTAGTATGTGGGTAGTTGTGGTGTTATCCTCACTTTACAGGTAAGGAGAATGAAAGCGAGGGATATCAAATAACTTGGCTAAAATGTTATACAAAAATTAAAGAGCTGGGTTTGAACATAGGCAGTCTGATTCCAGAATCCATCCTGTTCTTTATTATACTTCATCAGGTAGATGGTCTCTTTCAGTCTTAGGTTTCTGACACTGTTGTTGTTTTAAAATTTTAAGTGAAGTTTTGAATATTATTAGATGCTTTCTAAGCATCTATTAGAATGATTGTCAGGGCGCCTGGGTGGCTCAGTTGGTTAAGCCTCCGGCTTCGGCTCAGGTCAGATCTCACGTTCGTGGGTTCGAGCCCCGTGTCAGGCTCTGTGCTGACTCTAGCTCAGAGCCTGGAGCCTGCTTCAGATTCTGTGTCTCCTTCTGTCTCTGCCCTTCCCCCTCTCATGCTCTCTCTCTGTATCAAAAATAAATAAAATATTTAAAAAAAAGTTTAGAATGATTGTATAGTTTTCTTCTTTTAATAAATATGGTGGGTAGCATTGTTATCTTTTTGCATGTAGGACCATACTGTATTTTTAGGCTAACTACTTGTTTGTATTTATGGTCTTTGTTTTGTTTTCGTGGACATTGCTAGAATAAATTTACAATGCTTTAATTAGGATTTTTCACACCAGTATTCGTCATAGTTTTATAATAGTTTTATTATGTAATCCTTGTTTGATTTGGTATCCAAGTGAGTGTGTACCTTGGACTTAAGACCAAAGTAGGATAACAAGGGTGAGATTTACCCTTCTGCCTAAAACAGCCATAGAACAGGAAAAACACATGAAACAGTGATAATGAAGAAAGACACTTGACATTGGATAATGAAAGGCAGTGATCTTGATAGATGGGAAACAAAATGAACCCTATGACCACACTATCCTACTACTTTGAGAAATTTTCCAGGCCATGGCATAGGTCGGAATGCAGGGTAAGCTCCATGGATGTGGATTCTCTTGGATCTACAGAAATGGCTGGGGATAACAATGGAACTAGAGTTCACAGAACAGAATACTAGAGAACTCTTGAGAGCTTCAGATGTCCCATTCAGCTATTCAGTTGAGTACTGACCAGTATGTGCATGTAAAGAAACAAGCCAGGGAAAGAACCTCCTGGAGAGGGTAAAGATAACAAGGCATGACCCTTCCATAGGGTCAGGAATGGTACCTGGCATCATCAGCCAGGTTGGGAACCATCTTGATTCATGGGACATTGGATAGAGTATACAGAAGGATCATGCCTCAGTAATAGGGAATAAATCCACTAGAGTAAACCCTGCTCCCATCCTACCCAGTGTATTTTTTTTAAGTTCTAATTTAAGTTCCAGTTAGTTAAAATTCACAATGATATTAGTTTCAGGTGTACAATATAGTGATTCAGCACTTATGTACAATACCTGGTGCTCATCACAGGTATACTCCTTAATCTCCACTACATACTTCACCTGTCCTCACACCTACCTCCCTTCTAGTAATTGTCAGTTTTCTTAACTAGAGTCTGTTTCTTAGTTTGCCTCTCTTTTATTTCTCTTTTCTCATTTTGTTCTTTAAATTCCACATATGAGTGAAATCATACAGTGTTTATCTTTCTCTGACTGACTTAATCTCACTTAGCATAATAGCTCCATCCATGGCAAGATACTTTTTGATGGCTAAGTAATATTCGTGTGTGCATGTGTGTGTGTACACACCACATTTTCTTTATCTGTTCATCAGTCAGTGGAACTTTGGGCTATTTCATAATTTGGGTATTATAGACAATGCTGCTATAAACATTAGGGTGCATGTATCCCTTTGTGTTAATTTTTTGAGGGGTGGGATAAATACCTAGATACCAGTGCATCTTAAAAGCAAGATGTAAAAGGACCAGACTGTTTCCAAGTAATTTAAATGTGTCGTGGAACAAAGCTGAAGAGTAGAGAAATACAAGGGGCACATGGGTGGCTCAGTTGGTAAGCATCTGACTTCTGTTCAGGTCATGATCTCACAGTCCAGGAGTTTGAGCCCCAGGTCAGGTTCTGTGCTGAGAGCTCAGAGCCTGGAGCCTGCTTTGGATTCTGTGTCTCCCTCCCTCTCTCTGCCCACTCCAGCTCTGGCTTCTGCTCATTCTCTTTAAATTATTTATTATAAATAACAAACATTAAATATTAAATTTTTTCTAAAAAGTATAGACATACAAAAAATTTAATAGCAAATAAGGTGAAATTCAGTGGCATACATCAAGAATTATTAGGCATGCAAAGAAACATGAAAGTACAATGTATAATAAGAGAAATTAAAGCTAATCCAGGGCTGACACAGATATGAGAATTACCAAAGAAATTAGAATAATTATGTAACTGTGTTCTGTATGTTCAAAAATCTAAGGTTATAGAAATTTGAAAAAGACTCAAACTTCTAGAGATAACAAATAACAATGTGTAAGATGAAAAATATACAAGTTAGGATTAATGGCAGATTAGACATTGCAGAGGAAAAACTTAGTAAACTTAAAGACATAGCAGTAGACGGGTGCCTGGGTGGCTCAGTCGGTTAAGCCTCCGACTTCGGCTCAGGTCAGATCTCACGTTCATGGGTTCGAGCCCCGCGTCAGGCTCTGTGCTGACAGCTAGCTCAGAGCCTGGAGCCTGCTTGCAGTTCTGTGTCTCCTTCTCTTTCTGTCCCTTCCCTCTCATGCTCTGTCTCTCTCTGTATCAAAAATAAATAAAACATTAAAAAAAAAGACATAGCAGTAGAAATTATAAAACATAGGAAAAAAGGAAAAAATGGACTCAGCATCACTGAGCTGTGGGACTACTTCACGCATCCTGATAATACATGTTACTAGAATCCTTAAGGACGGGAGCAGGAGGGTCAGAGATAAATATATTCAAAGAAGTAATGGCCACAGTTTTTCTAGATTTGATGAAAACTATAAACCAGCAGCGCTAAGAAGCTCAGCAAACTCTAAGTGCAAGAAACATGATGAAAACTATACCAAGGTGCGGGATAGCCCAGTTGCTCAAAGTTAGTGATAAGCTAGTTATAAAAAAAAGTTAGACTCATCCGGAGGAAAAAAAAGAGACTTTTCATACAAAAGAAGAAAGATAAGGATGATAGTAGATTTCTCATTAGAAACAGTGAATGCAAGAAGTTAATAGCTACATTTTTAAGTACCAAGAGAAAAAACTATCAATTGAGAATCTCTACACAGTAAAAATACCTTTGAAAAATAATGAAATACTCTTAGATATATAAAAACTTAATCACCAGCCAGCCCACACTACAGTTGTGACTACAAGCAGTCTCATACTACAAGACCCACTATAAGTGTGGGTCTGCTGCTATATATATAATATTAGTCCTTAAGGCCAGAGGAAAGTATCAGATGAAATGTGGACCTAGACAAAGAGCTAGAGGCTCTGGAAATGGTAGTGACATGGATAAATATACAAAATTTTTTGTATTATTTAAGCTTCTCTTACAATAATTAAACAAAAATAGTGACAACATGGTTTACAATATTTGTAAAGTAGATGTGAAGTTTATAAAATACTTGTATACAAGTAAGTAGTATGGCAAAAATAGTATAAAGATCAAGAGGAGAGAAACGGATGTTTGCTGTTTTATACTTTACTGTGCATGAAGTGCTATCAACATTACTTTTGTAGACTAATAAGTTAAAGATGTATACTGTAAACCTTAAAGTAACCACTAAGATAACAAAACAAAAGAATTAATAACTTATAAGCTAATGAGGAAGACAACGTGGAAATGATAAAAAAAAAGATTCACTGAACACAAGTGACTGAAAAAGAAGAAAAGGGAAACGGATTAGATAAGTAGAAAACAGATACAAAGATGATAGCTTTAAACCTAACTGTATCAATAATGATACTAAATATAAGTGGCGTAGATGCCCATGAAAGCAGAGGTTGTCAGATTAGATACAACTATATACTGCCTACTAAAAGAAATAAAACATAACAACAAAAGACAAACATTGCTCTTTAAATATGAAGAAACCAACAGGTTAAATATAAAAGAGTGGGGAAAGATATAACATAGCACTAATGAAGAGAAGGTTAGATTGTCTATAATGTCAAAGTAGATTTCAGAGCAAATATTACCATTGGTAAAGAATATCATTGAGAGAAGAGTCAGTTCATCGGGAAGCCTTTATATTTATGTGCCTAATAACGTAGCTTCAAAATACCCAGGACAAAATCTGAAAGAATTGCAAGAATAAATAAACCAGAATTCTATTTGGTGATTTCAATACCCACTTTTCAATAATTGATAGAGGAAGAAGAAAGAAAAGTACTAAAGATGTAGAAGATTTTAATAGTGCTATCAACGAGATTAACATTTATATAACACTCTTTCTAGCAATAGCATTGCTTTTTAAGTACATACAGAACACTGATTTCAAGACTTGAACAAAGCTAGTCATCAAGACTGTAGTAGTTTTTGGGGCGCCTGAGTGGCTCAGTCAGTTAAACGTCTGACTTGGCTCGGGTCATGATCTCCTGGTTTGTGACTTTGAGCCCCTATCAGGCTCTGTGCTGACAGGTCAGAGCCTGGCGCCTGCTTTGGATTCTGTGTCTCCCTCTTTCTTTGCCCCTCCCCTGCTCATGCTTGCTCTCACTCTCTCTCTCAAAAAAAATAAACATAAAAAAAAAAAAACAATTAAAAGACTGTAGTAGCTCTATAAAGATAAGCACATAGATCTGTGGAACAGAATAGGGCAGGAATTGGATAATTAGAGCTCACGGGAAATCCAGGCTGCCTACTTCTTTTTTTTTTTTTTTTTTTTTATAAAGTACTGTTAGAATACATCCACACCTGTTTGTTTTTGTATTACCTATGGCTGCTTTTGTGCCACAACAGCAGATTGGGTAGTTCCAGCAGATATCTGTTGGTTTACAAAGCCTAAAACATTTATTCTCTGGCCCTTTACATAAAAAGTTTACCCAACTTTGGAATAAAGAGTACCTAAATAGACTCACACATATATCAACAATTGATTTTTGATGAAAGTGTAAAGGTAATTCATTTGAGAAAAGATAGTTTTTCTATATACAGTTCTGAAACAAGTGGCTATTCATATGTAATGAAAATAACTTGAATATCTACTTTATATCACATATAAAAATTATCTTGAAATAGTTGATATACCTAAATATAATACCTAAAACTATAAAACTTTTAGCTAGAAAACATAGGAGGAAACCTTTGAGACTTTGGGGTAGGCAAAGATTTCTTAGATACAATATTTAGATACCAAAAGATTAGTGCTTAGATACCAAAAGCACTAATTCATAAATTAAACTTCATTAAAATGAATATTTCTGCTCTTTAAAGAGCATTGTTAATAGAATGGACAGAAAAGCCACAGATTGAGAGAATATACTTAAAAGAATTTTCTAAAAAAGACCTTATATCTAGGATATAGATTAAAAAAAATTTTTTTAACATTTATTTAATTTGAGAGACAGAGAGAGCATGAGCAGGGGAAGGGCAGAGAGAGGGAGATACAGTATCTGACTGGCCCAGGCTCTGAGCTGTCAACCCGTGGCACTCAGACCCACCAACTGTGAATCATGACCTCAGCCAAAGTTGGACACACAACTGACTGAACCACCCAGGTGTCCCTATATATATAAATATATATGTGTGTCTGTGATGATTATTTATTTTTGAGAGGGAGAGCATGAGGGAGGGGCAAAGAGAGATGGAGACACAGAATCTGAAGTAGGCTCCAGGCTCTGAGCTGTCAGCACAGAGCCTGATGCTGGGCTTGAACCCACAAACCATGAGATCATGACTCGAGCTGAAGTCAGATGCTTAACCGAATGAGCCACCCAGGTGCCCCTAGAATTTATTTTTAAAACTTTCTAAACATAATAATGGAAAAACAACAAACCCAGCTTAAAAATGAGCAAAATATTTGGACACCAAAGAAGAATATGAGTAAATATATACCTACCATATATATGATCTAGCTTTTAAACTGGGTATTTCCAAAGAGAAATGAAAGCTTTGCCCATACAAAGACTTGGGACTGATTATATTATATTGTATTTATTCCACTAGTATATTATGCACCAGCTTACAACAAGGAAGTGAGTTCATCCATCCAACAAATATATTGAAGTGCTTACTATGCCGGATATGGTTCTTGATACTAGGAGCCTAGTTGAGAACAAAACACACAGTTTCTTACCTAATTTGCTTGCTTTCTGTTTTAGGTGCACAGACAATGTATTCGTTTCCCAGGGCTGCTGTAACAAACTGGGTGACTTAAAAAACAATAGAAGTTTATTCTATTAAGTTACTCTATTAAGAGAAGTTTCTTCTCTTAATGCTTTAGAGGCCAGAAGTCCTTCTGAAACTCTGGATAGAATCTTTCTTTTCTTCTTCATAGCTTCTGGTGGTAGCCATTAGTTAGGCCTTGGCATTTCTTTTTTTTTTTTTTTTTTTTTTAATTATTAGTTTATTACCAAGTTGGTTTCCATGTAACACCCAGTGCTCTTCCCCACAAGTGCCCCTCTCCATGACCATCACCCCTTCCCATTCCCCCCTCCCTCTTCAGCCCTCAGTTTGTTCTCAGCATTCAGAGATCTGTCATGATTTGCCTCACTTCCTCTCCCCAACTCTTCCCCCCCCCCCCCGTTTCCCCTTCCCATGGTCTCCT